>NW_027204215.1:1050000-1580262 GCF_024711535.1 Dipodomys merriami
GCAGCCCCCTGGCCCATGCGGTCGTGTGTCTGGAGGTCCGGGTGCCGAGGCTGGGCTCCGTGGGGGCTGTGTCCTCCCGGCCCAGCCCCAGGATCAGGGAGCAGAGCTGTGACCGCAGGACACGGGGCGCGGGGAACCCGCACCCCAGCCCCAGCTCGGCTCTGCTCCCTGTGGTAGGGGTGGGTAGGGAGAGTCAGAGGGGAGGGAGGGCCGCGCAGCCTGTGGAGTCCACGCCTGCCGAACGAAGGAGCGTGCGTGGGCTCTGGATGCGTTGACAGGCTGGGGCTTCCACGAGCCTGGACCCACTTCGCACATCATTTTCTCCAGCGACGAAACACCGGAAGAATCTCCCTCTGCGGCTCCACTGGGGAGTTGCTAAGGAAGGGGACAAAGAAGAGGAGGGGGAAGGAAGAGAGGCACCGGGGCAAGCTCCAGGTCTGACTGCGCTTCCCGCAGGCCCCGAGGCTGCAGCCCCTTACCTGAGCCCCCGCTGGCTCTTCCAGGCGCGAGTGAGCACTGAGGTCTGAGCGAGCGGTGAGGGGTGGAGGACGTCCATGCGTGCGTGGTGGGAGGACCCAGTGAGCACAGGCAGGAAAGGCAGCTGCTGGCCACGCCAAGGCCACAGCCTCTGATCCTTCCAGGTTGGGGTAGGAGCAGGCAGAGCCTGCCAGGCCGGGGCCCAGCTCCCCCATCCAGTCTTGGCCACGTCCAGCGTCTCCGCTTCCCTCGGTCACTTGCTGCTCTCCTTTCTGTCTCTTCCTGTCACCTTCTGCAGTCCTTCCTGGACCTCCTACCCAGAGCCTCCACCTGCCTGGGCCCTGCCCTGCCTGGGGCCTCCCTGCTGACCTGTGTCTTTCTCTTAAACTTCCCTTCCAGCTGCGCAAAGGCCCATGGGAAGGGCCTCTGTCTCCCCACCTCTCTGTCTCTGTCTAGGTTCCCTTCAGGGCTCAGAGGACGCTTCTGCATCCACACACGTGTCTACGATCAGCAGACTCAGCCTAATCACAGCTTTATCTTGGCAGCTAACAAACAAAAATGGCTGCGTGGCCATGAACGGCCAAACGCATTTGCAGATCCATGTACGCACATGCCCACCCCGGGCCGTGCTGGCTGCATGGGTCACGGGTCACCCCAGGGCACGAGGGGCGTGACCTGGGTGTGAGCACGGAACGGCGAGTCACTGGTCGCCTGGGTGTGACCTGGGTGTGAGCACGGAACGGCGAGTGGCAGTCGCCTGGGTGTGAGCTGGGTGTGAGCACGGAACAGCGAGTCACTGGTCACCTGGGTGTGAGCTGGGTGTGAGCACGGAACGGCGAATCGCCGGTCGCCTGGGCTCCATGGCCTCTTCCAGGAAAACAGAAGCCACATTATGTTACCTGTGTGCTGAGCGCACTCTGAAGCCACCGCGTGCACAACCCCAGGCAGACCGGAAGCCCGTTCCACACTGCAGGACAGCCTCGTGTTCCAGCATCAAGACAAAGGATTCTTCCATCTCGTCCAAAGTGGGGAGCCAGCGTTGGCAAGCGGAGGGGAGACAGCTAAGCAATGCAGCAGAGCCGGAGAATGTCGAGCGCGTGAGGGTACCTCATTGATACCTTAAAATGGCACAAAACTTACCATTTTTCAACCTGAGCAAAACATGGAGGGGAACGGCGTTGCTGCTGAGCTAGTACTATCTCAGTTAAAAGGACAGTGGAGTGTGTGCGGAGGCCCTGGCCAGCACCTGTCCGTCATCACACTGCTGGGCCCCCACAGAGCACGAGAAGGAACAAGGGACAGGCACGGCCGAGCCTGGCCAGGCCCTCTCAGGGGCCACCTGGACCCAGCCGCCACAATGGCATCCTCCAGGCCTGGCCAGCGGGGCCAGGCTTTGCAGAGCACCGGCCCTGCCAGGAGCCGGCCCTGACAGCTCGTCCGCTTTCCCGGGCCAGGGGAGGAGGAGGGGCGTTGGGAGACAGGCAGACAAACCTGACCTCAGGATTCCAGGCAGCAGGGCCTGAGGCAGGAGGGGGACTGGGCCGTCGGTGCCCATCTCCCACCTGGCCTCAGGGAAGGCCGCTTCCACCGACTGGCCACCCTGGCCGTGGCGGTTACCGCCCGTGGCCCCTCGGGGCTTTTCCCAAGGTGCGGAGAGCTGTGGTGGGCCTTGGTGCAGATGCGGCACAGCACTGCAGGGATCCCAGCTGGACGGAGGACAGAGCCCAGCGCAGGCCACCGCCCTGCCGGCACCATGCCTGGACCGGGGTGGCCGCACCCGCCCAGCCTGGGCTGTGGCTATGGCTCCCGCTTGCCCGTGGAGTCCTGTCTCCCCCGCCCACTACGCTCCAGCCCTCACTGCGCACTTACTGAATGGGAAGGGCTTTTGCTTGTTCATTTCACCGGGTGTGGGGCCTCAACTCAGGGCCTGAGCAATGTTCCTGAACTTTTCTGCTCAAGGCGAGTGCTCTACCCCGGTGAGCCACAGCGCCGCTTCTGGTTTTCTGGTGATTCATTGGAGATAAGAGTGTCCAGGGCTGGGAAGGTGGCTCAGTGGCAGAGTGCTTACCTTGCATGCACAGGGCCCTGGGTTCCATTCCTCAGCAGCACATAAGCAGAAAAAGCTGGAAGTGGCGCTGTGGCTCAAGCGGTAGAGTGCTAGCCTTGAGCTGAAGAGCTGAGGGACAGTGCCCAGGCCAAGAGTTCAGGCCCCATGCCTGACAAAAAAAAAAAAAGTCTCTTGGGCTTTCCTGCCCGGGCTGGCTTTGAACTTTGATCTTCAGATCTCAGCCTCCTGAGTAGCTAAGATGACAGGCGTGAGCCACCGGCGCCCAGCTTGAATAGATGTTTTGGTTCTCATGAATTTTGCATTCCTCCTGCTTATGACCAATAGGTGAGCTGCCCGTCCACGCCAGCATGGACACTACAAACACACAGACTGTGTACAAAGATGAATGTGCAAATGAATGAGTGATTTGTGAGCAGATGAGTGTGAGAGCCAATGACTGCGCGTGTGAACGGAGGAGAGCTGAATGCCCAGGGGCCATGCCTGCTTTCACCCTGGCGGCCGCCGGCCGGCCCAGAGGGACTGGAGGCAGGTCAGCAAGCCCCCGGCCTCAGCTCCGCCGAGAGCCAGTGTTCCAGATGCACAGATGTGCCAGGGCCAGTGCTGTGGCAGTGGTGACACCCTGGCCCCATGACTGTGGACATGTCATTCATGGCTACTCCCTCCAGGGGCTCTTGGGGGCACAGAGATCCCAGAATGTAAGGTCTACTCCCAGCGAGGGCCACCAGCCCCTCCCTCCCTGCTAGTGATCGACCTGCTGATGCCCTCTGCTGGGCAGCCTGACCCAGAGAGAGAGAGAGAGAGAGACAGACAGACAGACAGACCGACCGACAGACAGACAGACAGACAGACAGAGACAGAGACAGAGAGGACCATGGGGCAGGTTAGAAGCTAGCAGGAGCCGGCTGCCCGGGACCTGACTGCCGCTCATGTCCTCTGTGGTCAGGGAAGCCCACGACTCCCTTCCACTGGCGCCGAATTCCTTGTGCCAGCCTCCGCCCGGCCCACGTGGCCCCAGGGAAGCAGAGAGGGTGGGAGCGGGCGGACCGCCTGCTGCTCCGGGTGTGGAAGACACTGACACAGAAAGCCCAGTCCGCATCTCTTTTCTTGACCTGGAAGGGAGGGTCACGGAGGAGTCCGGGGCTCAGACAAGAACAGAGGCTGAGGAGGGCCTCTTGGCTGGGCCCAGCCCTGCTCCTGAGGCTGTTGAAAAGGCTGCCAGGCAGGGAAAGGTGACCATGCACAGGAAGCGGGGACAGAGCTCAGCCTTCTGTGATGGGCAGCTGCCCAGCCTATGGCCCACAGTCCTGGAAGGACACCACACACGGGCCCAGGCCAATCCGGGCAGACGCAGACCTCTGGGTGCTGGTAGCCATCCCTACCGGCCCCTCAGCACGCAGGTGGCGGGGCAGAATGGGGAGGAAACACAGAAGGGTAAAGAACCCCCAGCCACCTGCGCCATCCTGTCCCAGGGCCGAGCTGCCGGCCACGGGAGATCCGGACCACGCCTGATGGTGCTCAGCAGTCTCCTGTCCCGGCCCTGTCCCCAGGAGCCCCGCAGGGGCTGAGGGAATCCTCTCAGAGGGGAGGGGCCAGCCCGGGGCTCCCTCCGTTCTTCCAGTCACCGCTTCCTGTAAACAAGCACAACAGTCACTGGCTCCTAAGTAAAGTTATCTGTCTGTAAACTAATACATCGTATTATCTTTGAAACGCAATAATTTGTCTCTGGAGGAATCATCCTAAAGCCTGACAGAGGGTATAACTAGCATTTGCATATGCAGATATGTCTAATTATTCAACTTGCTCATGTGTCAGCAAATGGGACTAATTAGATACATTTATCTGCGATAATCAGCTTTCCACAAACAAAATAGACCCCCTTCATTTCTCAGAGAGATGATGGATGGAGGAGGAGACCCGCCTGGCTGGAGGGCGGCCGAGTGCCATGCCGCAACACGGGTGGCCTCCTCAGCCGGACGCCGGTCAGTACAGCGATCAAACAGAAGCAGAAATGGGAGCTTCTGCCCAACAGAGTTAAGTTCCTCGGGAGGCCAACGCGCTGCTCTGGACGTGCGCGCGCGAGTCCAGGGCAAGTCAGAGGTGCAGCGTCCGCACATAAAGGGCAGGCCTGCCTCTCCCAGAGGGGCGCAGTGAGGCCGGGCCGGGCTCCGGAGGGCAGGCCCCTGCGGGCGGGGACTCGGAAGGTCTTTCTGGACTTGCAGATGGACAGCCTGCTGTCTCCTCCACCCTGCCCGAAGCCCAGCTTCTGACACTGGCCCGCCGACAGGCCGCGTGGAGCCATGAGGAGCAGAGATCCGAGGGACATGGTGACCCCTGGGCCAGTGGGGGTCCTCGAGGGAGGACCTGGGGTGTGGGGGCAGCTCTGTGGGGTCCACTGGCATGGGGGGGCAGGTGGCCTGGACGGCAGCCGGAGCAGAGACACCATTGTCCCCACTACAGGACCAGGAGGAGGGAACGTCCGGCTATGGGGGCCAAAAGCCACCTGGAACAGCTGCCGAGTCCCTCCCTGCAGCTCCAGGGGGAGCAGCGAGGCACTCCAGGGCACCCCAGATCCGCTGTGCCTCGGAGGGACGCCGAGGGCAGCAGTCAGACCGGGACCGGGACCGGACCCCACAGAGAACCCGAAAAGGCCACTTTGAGCCTGCAGCCACCAGCGGCTCTGCTCGGCGATTCCCCAGTACATGTCCTTGAAGACGCGTCACACCCGGAACAAGGACTCTCCACCTGGTGCTCTGAATTCAGAGCGCGCCTCCCTCAGATAGACCTGAAAGGTCCTGTGCTCAGATGTTTTACAGACGTGACCAGGCTCCTCCGCTGAGCTTGCCCTTAAGCCCCCTATGATTACCCCGGCGGTGAGTCGTCCACGGCCCCCAATGAAGTCCCATAATGGAGGTCTGCTCACTCTCTGGTCTGGAGGTCACGGAGGCCGAGTGGAGTGGGGCTGGGGGGGAAGGGCAGGAGGAGAAGGGCAGGAGGAGAAGGGAGGAGGAGAAGGGCAGGAGGAGAAGGGAGGAGGGGAAGGGAGGAGGAGAAGGGAGGAGGGGAAGGGAGGGGGAGAAGGGAGGAGGGGAAGGGGAATGAGAATGGGAGAGGACGGCAGCTGGGGAGGGAGATAAATGTGTGCGGACAGAAACAGGTAGAGCCTCCACATCCGGACACGAGGGGATACCAGGGGACAGGAGGGGATGTGAGGAGACAGGAGGGTACAGGAGGGAACACAGGAGGGGACAGGAGGGGACAGGAGGGGGTGTGAGGGGACAGGAGGGGACAGGAGGGGATGTGAGGGGACAGGAGGGGATGTGAGGGGACAGGAGGGGACAGGAGGGGACAGGAGGGGATGTGAGGGGACAGAAGGGGACAGGAGGGGGTGTGAGGGGACAGGAGGGGACACAGGGGACAGGAGGGGACAGGAGGGGACGCGAGGGATGGAGCCCGCCACAGGAGCCCAGTTCCATGCCATCCGTCTGCACAAAGCTCGGCCTGGAAGTCTGAGCTTGCCCTAGGCTGGACTCCACGGTCCCCGCCAGTCCCTGCGGAGCTGCTGGAATGCCAATGAGCCAGGCAGCTGGCACCAAGTGTCCTCCTGTCCCCGGTGCCCCGGGGACGGAGTGTCTCTTGGCTGCTGGGCTCCCAGCTCCACCGGCCTCTGCGCCCTCTTCATTTTCCAAGCTGACCTGCTGCGCCGAGGACCAGTCCTACCAGAACCCCCGGCGGCTTTCAGAAGCCGCTAATTAATCAGATGCACATCCCGAAAGGCACTTTCAATGCCAGTGTGAGAGGCCAGAACAGGAGCTGGGAGCAGGGCCAGGGAGGGGCTGGGGGGGCCAGGGAGGGCCTGGGGGGCCAGGGAGGGGCTGGGGGGGCCAGGGAGGGACTGGGGGCCAGGGAGGGACTGGGGGGCCAGGGAGGGACTGGGGGGCCAGGGAAGGACTGGGGGGCCAGGGAAGGACTGGGGGGGCCAGGGAGGGACTGGGGGGAGGGAGGGACTGGGGGAGGGGGGACGCTCTCTGCTGCCTCCCCAGGTAAGAGCGGGGACTGTTGCCCTGTGCACACGGACTGTCCTGCCCTGACGCTCTTCCCACAGGCTGGGTCCGGGGCTGTCCAGCCCTGCCCTATCCCTTCACCCTCTGGGGGGCTTGGTGGCTGAGGCTGACCCTCACGGTCTCTAACACCCCCTCCTTAGCCTCTCTGGGTCCTGGTGGCTGCAGGGGAGCCGCTGGGCATTTCTAGATGAGGAGCGTTAACTGGCCCTGAAGGACATCTGTGAGGGACAGGAGCCTGCCAGCTGTCCAGTTACCTGGGGCTGCAGTGGGGTGGGGTGTGGGTGTGGCCAGAACTGGGCAGGGCTGGGACTAGGCAGAGCTGGGGGTGGGCGTGGTCGGAGTGGGTGGGGCCGGGAGTGGGCGGGGCCAGGAGTGGGCGGGGCCGGGACTGGGCAGAGTCAGGAAATGGCCTCGCAGCAGAGGGTGAGCTGGGCTGTGGCTATGCAGCAGAGCCTCCTCGCCTCCAGCAGGGCCCCGAACTGAGGACAGGGCAGAGATTAGTGAGGACTACCTGATGGACAGATGGACTAGCATGTCCTTTACACTGAGCAAAGCAGGCTGCCACCAGGGAGGAGTGCCAACCGGTGCTGCTTTGGGAGGATCAGATTGGGCAAACGCGGAGGCCCATGTGCGGGGAGGGGTGTGTGGGGACCAGGGAGGGGTGTGTGGGGTCCGGGGAGGGGTGTGTGGGGCCCGGGGATGGGTGTGTGGGGCCCGGGGATGGGTGTGTGGGGTCTGGGGATGGGTGTGTGGGGCCCGGGCAGGGGTGTGTGGGGCCCGGGCAGGGGTGTGTGGGTCCGGGGAGGGGTGTGTGGGTCCGGGGAGGGGTGTGTGGGTCCGGGGAGGGGTGTGTGGGGCCCAGGGAGGAGTGTGTGGGGTCCGGGGAGGGGTGTGTGGGGCCCGGGGATGGGTGTGTGGGGCCCGGGGATGGGTGTGTGGGGTCTGGGGATGGGTGTGTGGGGCCCGGGCAGGGGTGTGTGGGGCCCGGGCAGGGGTGTGTGGGTCCGGGGAGGGGTGTGTGGGTCCGGGGAGGGGTGTGTGGGGCCCGGGCAGGGGTGTGTGGGGCCCGGGCAGGGGTGTGTGGGGTCCGGGCAGGGGTGTGTGGGTCCGGGGAGGGGTGTGTGGGGCCCGGGCAGGGGTGTGTGGGGTCTGGGGAGGGGTGTGTGGGGCCCGGGCAGGGGTGTGTGGGTCCGGGGAGGGGTGTGTGGGTCCAGGGAGGGGTGTGTGGGGCCCGGGCAGGGGTGTGTGGGGTCTGGGCAGGGGTGTGTGGGTCCGGGCAGGGGTGTGTGGGTCCGGGGAGGGGTGTGTGGGTCCGGGGAGGGGTGTGTGGGCCCGGGCAGGGGTGTGTGGGGTCTGGGGAGGGGTGTGTGGGGCCCGGGGATGGGTGTGTGGGTCCGGGCAGGGGTGTGTGGGTCCGGGGAGGGGTGTGTGGGTCCGGGGAGGGGTGTGTGGGGCCCGGGCAGGGGTGTGTGGGGCCCGGGCAGGGGTGTGTGGGGTCCGGGCAGGGGTGTGTGGGTCCGGGGAGGGGTGTGTGGGGCCCGGGCAGGGGTGTGTGGGGTCTGGGGAGGGGTGTGTAGGGCCCGGGCAGGGGTGTGTGGGTCCGGGGAGGGGTGTGTGGGTCCGGGGAGGGGTGTGTGGGGTCCGGGCAGGGGTGTGTGGGTCCGGGCAGGGGTGTGTGGGGTCTGGGCAGGGGTGTGTGGGTCCGGGCAGGGGTGTGTGGGTCCGGGGAGGGGTGTGTGGGTCCGGGGAGGGGTGTGTGGGGCCCGGGCAGGGGTGTGTGGGGTCTGGGCAGGGGTGTGTGGGGTCTGGGCAGGGGTGTGTGGGGTCTGGGGAGGGGTATGTGGGTCCGGGCAGGGGTGTGTGGGTCCGGGGAGGGGTGTGTGGGTCCGGGGAGGGGTGTGTGGGTCCGGGGAGGGGTGTGTGGGCCCGGGCAGGGGTGTGTGGGGTCTGGGGAGGGGTGTGTGGGGACCAGTACTGTCCAGGGAGGGGTGTGGGGTGGTGAGGCCCTGGTGCTGCCCGGGAGGAGCTGTGTTCAGGTGGAAGGTCTCAGTGGGGGATGGGTGGAGGGAGGGGCGGCTGGCCGGGCTCCCACCCAGCACCTCTAGTCTTCTGGGGTCCAAGGCTAAAAGCCTGGTCGGGGGCAGGCTTCCGTCCAGGTGGCTGTGAGACTCAAAGGACTTCCCCTTGATGCACTCAAAGTTGTCGAAAGGCCGTCCGATCATTTTTGTTTATATCTGACCTCCTCATTTCAAGCTCTTCACAGTAATACAGACCAGAGCCCTGGGGAAGGACCGGCACGCCCGCCTTTCTGTGCAAATCCCTGACACCTAAGAGCCTGGACAGAAACACATTCTGCGGCAGTCAGAGAGCACCTACATGCACAGGCCGGGTCCACAACTCCGACTCCCTTCCCTTGCTCTGCACCAGCCCAGAGCGGAGCTCCTCCCCAAGGCCGGGTCCGCGGCCTCACGTGCAATCACTGTCCTGAATCACTCTGTTCCCCTCCGAGGTTCTGGGGGGAGGAAGCCAGGCCTCCAGGCTGCTGGGTCCTTCCACGTGGCAACAACCTCCCAGAGTGTGTACTCTGCCTCTGTGGAGCCCTGGAGCTACAGACTGGCACAGAGGCAGGAAAGAGGAGAGGAAGAGAGGAGAAAGCCACTCACTCAGCAAAGGACGTGGGCAAAGCCAGCGATCAGTTCCGTAACTTGGAACCAGGGACTGGAATTGTGCACCAGGGTCCTGCCCAACCCTGCTGTGGTGAGGAGGGTATGTAGCCAGCACAGCTTCAGGAGAGCTGGCGAAGGCCAGCCCGCGGCCAGAGTGCCCTGCACTCCACGCACCACGCACCCATGCGCCCCCCACCCCCTGTGGATCTCCTGCAGGATGCACACCGAGCAATCGGCTGAGTTAATATGTTACCCTCAACAAGTTAATTGCATTAGTACTTTCTGACTCAGTAATCACAAGACTTCTATGTTTTGTCGCTAAATCTGGTAAAAACTTTAAATTGGGGTAGTTAAATAATTAGCCATAAAGTATGACAAGCTAACAACCAACTTCCCGTTTTCCCTGGCATTCCTAGTATTCGGCATTGCCAACGTGCGCTTGTGCAATCGTGACAGCTGGCCCCATGAGGCGTCCCCGGACTGGTGCCCTCCGGCTCCCATGGGGGCTCTGGACACGTACGAGGGTGTGTGAGCCTCGGGGTCTGGGAGAGCTCTCCGGTCCTGCAAGGGAGCGACAGCCTAGCCTCACTCATACTAGAAGGACAGATGGTGAGAGACATGGGAGAGCCCGGAGTGAGTTCACAGTGTGAACTTCCTGAGTCACCTACACCCTCGATGAGCTGGATGAGGTCCCTCAGGGGCTGGGTATAGAGAAATCGTCCTTGCCCCTGACATCCAGGGTCCCTCGTCCTGCTCACAGCAAGTGGATGCCTCCGGCTGCTCCGTGTTGGGGACCAGGGCTGGCATCCTGGTCAGAGAGGACACTGCTTGGGGCAGCCCGGCCACCCTCTCCTCTGGCCGGCGGAGGCCAAGGGTGGATCTGCCCATCCCACTGCTTGGTGAGCTGGGACTTGCACACCCCTGAGGCAAATGTGGAGGCGCCAGGGGTGGAGACATCTCTGCGGGACGGCGGCAGGGAAAGAGCAAACCCACCCCGGTCCCCGGTGAGGCCTAGTTAAGGGGCACTGGGCAGCTGATGTTCAGAGAACAGCAGCCAGGGGAAATCGGAACCACTTTTGGGTGGAGGACTTGGGGCAGGGGGCGGGAGCGGAGGGCAGAGGGCAAAGCTGTGAGATCGCACAGCAACTCCCCCGCCAGCCCCGCTGTACCCTGACGTGTCGAGACGCACACGGAGTCCCTGAGAATCACGAAGGACATACTCCAAACAGCCAGTGGTGGACAGGTTCTACTGCCTACCATTTCTAGCATAAGAAGATATTTACATAATGCCAAGCAAGACAGTAAAAGAGGAACAGACAAGCACAAAGGATATGTGAGGTCCATTGCAGTGTCCAGCTCAACTCTGTCAGCTGTCACACTGAATGTGAACAAACTTACACCACAAACACTCAAATGGTGGAGACCGGTAAAAAATAAATCAGTGCCCACCCTTATATTCTCTACGAGAGATGTGCGGTGCAGTTCAAGGTCGAGACAGGCTAAAGGGAAAAGGAAGGCATGTACATGCTCGGCGAATAGAAATCACCACAGCTAGCCTGGTTAGAGTTACTTCAGATGCCCAGGTGTTAGTAGACACAAATGGATGTTTTGTGATGATAATGGAGGTCTCCATAACAGAACAGATGACAGATGTGCAGGCTCGCCTCACAGAGGCAGAGCCTGATGTAACTGAAAGGCGAACAGTCAGAGATTCAAACACCATTTCTCCATCTCCAACGGGCCATCCGCTCAGAAAGCCAGCAAGAAAGCAGAAGGCCTTAGCGGACAGTGTTGGACACAGTGGAGAGCCACAGAGAGGGACGCTTCCTGGGCCAGACCCCACATGGCCGCAACCCATGTCTCATTCCTGTGAGAAGAAACAGGAGGAGGAGGAAGAGGAGGAATAGCAAGAGGAGGAGGAAGAGAAGAAGAGGAGAGACAGGAGGAGGGAAAGGAGGAAGAGGAGAAACAGGAGGAAGAGGAGGACAAGGTGGTGGAGGAAGAAGCAGAAGAGGAGAAAGAAGAGGAGGAGGGGGAAAGGAGGAAGAGGAGAAACAGGAGGATGAAAGCAAGAGGAGGAGGAAGAGGACAAGGAGGAGGAAGAAAAGGAAGAGGAGGAAGAGGAGAAACAGGAAGAGGAGGAGGAAGAAGATGAAAAGGATCAGGTGGAAGAGGAATACATTATTTCTCATGAACGAAGTCCTAAACTGGAGTTCAGTAGACCAAGTGGCCCACAGAGAGCCCAAGGTGTGGTGGTGGTGTAGCCTGACATGGTGGGCGTGGCTTGGCTTGGCATAGTGGTATGGCTGGCACAGTGGGTGTGGCCTGGGATGGTAGGTGTGGTGGTGGTGTGGCCTGACATGGTGGGCGTGGCTTGGCTTGGCATAGTGGTATGGCTAGCACAGTGGGTGTGGCCTGGAATGGTAGGTGTGGTGGTAGGCGTGGTCTGGCACAGTAGGTGTGGTGGTGGTAGGTGTGGCCTGGCATGGTAGGTGTGGCCTGGCATGGTGGGTGTGGCCTGGTACGGTGGGCGTGGTGGTAGGCGTGGTCTGGCACAGGGTTGTGATGGTATTGGGTGTGGCCTGGCACGGGGTGTGGTGGTAGGTGTGGCCTGGCATGGTGGGTGTGGCCTGGCATGGTGGGTGTGGTGGTGGGTGTGGCCTGGCACGGTGGGTGTGGCAGCCACAGGGCAGCAGGCTTGCTGTCAGGCTCCATGACTTTCGGCTGTCCTCAGTCCCAGTCAGGCACAGCTGAGAGACAGCGCTGCCGGAGGAGGTGGCCCGGCTGGGCTGGGTTGGGCTACGGGGTTGGGCTCGGCCTCCTCACTGATAAGGAAGCCATGGCCGAGGTTCCAGAGCCTGAGTGGAGGGGCAGCCACGTGTGGCAGCACCTCTGGCCGCAGGTCACTGGGTAGTGGCCCCGGCCCCGGCCATTTCCTGCTCCCAGCCAGAAAGAGTAGGGTGATTTACTTGGTGCTTTTTCCTACCAGTGACCACGTTCAGATGCACTGTTTAACCTACATCTGCACTTTCCACCCTGCTGCCTTCAACGACTGTGCGGAGACGATTAAACACCTCATAAATAATCATGTGACATTTTCCAAGTGGGTGTCTGATTAAGTGGCCACTCTGCAGCGGGACTCTGAGCAGATGAGATCACTAAAAACAGGACAATTCCACAGGCTCTCGGCCTCTGGGGGGGGTGCATGCAGCTGCCCCCAATTAAGCACAGCACCGACTGAGCCATCGCTCTCACGGGAGAGGGAGGCAGTGTCTGGAAGTGTCCAGCCCTGCCCACAGCCCTGCTCAGCCCTGCTCAGCCCTGCCCAGCCCTGCCCACAGCCCTGCTCAGCCCTGCCCAGCCCTGTCCACAGCCCTGCCCAGCCCTGTCCACAGCCCTGCCCAGCCCTGCCCAGCCCTGCCCACAGCCCTGCCCAGCCCTGCCCAGCCTTGTCCACAGCCCTGCTCAGCCCTGCCCAGCCCTGTCCACAGCCCTGTCCACAGCCCTGCCCAGCCCTGCCCAGCCCTGTCCACAGCCCTGCTCAGCCCTACCCACAGCCCTGTCCACAGCCCTGCCCAGCCCTGCCCAGCCCTACCCACAGCCCTGTCCACAGCCCTGTCCACAGCTCTGCCCAGACCTGCTCAGCCCTGTCCACAGCCCTGCCCAGCCCTGCCCAGCCCTGTCCACAGCCCTGCCCAGCCCTGTCCAGCCCTGCCTAGCCCTGTCCACAGCCCTGCACAGCCCTGTCCACAGCCCTGTCCAGCCCTGCCTAGCCCTGTCCACAGCCCTGTCCACAGCCCTGCCCAGCCCTGCTCAGCCCTGTCCACAGCCCTGTCCAGCCCTGCCCAGCCCTGTCCACAGCCCTGCCCAGCCCTGCCCACAGCCCTGCTCAGCCCTGTCCACAGCCCTGCTCAGCCTTGTCCACAGCCCTGCCCAGCCCTGCCCAGCCCTGCCCACAGCCCTGCTCAGCCCTGTCCACAGCCCTGCTCAGCCCTGCCCAGCCCTGTCCACAGCCCTGCTCAGCCCTGTCCACAGCCCTGCTCAGCCCTGCCCAGCCCTGTCCACAGCCCTGTCCACAGCCCTGCTCAGCTCTGCCCACAGCCCTACCCAGACCTGTCCAGCCCTGCCCAGCCCTGTTCCCAGCCCTGCCCACAGCTCTGCACAGCCTGCCCACAGCCCTGCCCAGCTCTGCCCACAGCCCTGCCCAGCCCTGTCCACAGCCCTGCTCAGCCCTGCCCAGCCCTGTCCACAGCCCTGCCCAGCCCTGTCCACAGCCCTGCACAGCCCTGCTCCTGAGGACTGTCCTCCTGGTTCCCGTGGGAGGCACAGCCCCGGGCCATGCAGGGCCCTCCCCGTGCCTGGAGTGGATCCACTCTCCTGAGATGACCTGACCACCTGACCCGCCCCAAGGCCCAGCAATGCTCCCGGCCACATCTGTCACGCTGCCCAGCTCAGAGGCTCAGAGTCCGGGGCCATCCTAGGCGGAGGCAGCCTCCAGCTCCAGACTGCACCCAAAGGCGGGTAGGTGGAGGGCGGGCAGAGTGCCAGTGAGGGATGGGGGCAGGGGAGCAGGGAACTAGGGGTGAGGGACGGGTGGGGGGAGGGGCCGGCCTGCACCCAGGCTGCGCCCTTGCCCACCATCGCCCCCCACCCCCACTAGACCCTCTGGAAGTCTCTGCCCTCTTCCCCACATGGAGCACCGCCTGCCCAGGGGGCGGTGGCACCGGTGCTGCACCCCTCCCTCGCTGCCCGATGGAGGCCATAGCTCAGGGCTCTCGTGGTCATGGACCTCACGGCCCACACTCTAGGACAAGGCCCGCCCCCCCCAAGCCAGGCCCCCTGGAGCCACTGCCCCCCAGAGCCTGGCTGCCCGGCTCTGCAGGCAGCCACGCCACCAGCATGCTCTGGGCAGGAAACCAACGCCTGCTGACCATCAGCCCATGGCCAGGTGGGTCCGAGGGGCTGGAGGCTCCCAAAACTAGCAGGAAGCCCCGGCTGTGCAGATCCTTCTAAGCAGGATCAAGTAGCGCCACCTGACCTGAGCTGTATCACCTGGTGTAGTCATGTGAGCTGGGCTGGCATGTCGGAGCCAGGCTGGCATGTTGGAGCCGTGCTGCATGTCAGAGCTGGGCTGGCATGTTGGAGCTGGGCTGGCATGTCGGAGCCAGGCTGGCATGTTGGAGTTGAGCTGGATGGCATGTCGGAGCCAGGCTGGCATGTTGGAGCCGTGCTGGCATGTCAGAGCTGGGCTGGCATGTTGGAGCTGGGCTGGCATGTCAGAGCTGGGCTGGCATGTTGGAGCCATGCTGGCATGTTGGAGCTGGGCTGGCATGTTGGAGCTGGGCTGGCATGTTGGAGCTGGGCTGGCATGTCGGAGCTGGGCTGGCATGTCGGAGCCGGGCTGGCATGTTGGAGCCAGGCTGGCATGTTGGAGTTGAGCTGGATGGCATGTCGGAGCCAGGCTGGCATGTTGGAGCCATGCTGGCATGTCGGAGCCAGGCTGGCATGTTGGAGCCGTGCTGGCATGTTGGAGCCGTGCTGGCATGTTGGAGCCGTGCTGGCATGTTGGAGCTGGGCTGGCATGTTGGAGCCGTGCTGGCATGTCAGAGCTGGGCTGGCATGTTGGAGCCGGGCTGGCATGTTGGAGCCGTGCTGGCATGTTGGAGCCATGCTGGCATGTTGGAGCCGGGCTGGCATGTTGGCACTGGGCTGGCATGATGGAGCTGGGCTGGCATGTTGGAGCCATGCTGGCATGTTGGAGCTGGGCTGGCATGTCAGAGCTGGGCTGGCATGTTGGAGCTGGGCTGGCATGTTGGAGCCATGCTGGCATGTTGGAGCCGTGCTGGCATGTCGGAGCTGGGCTGGATGGCATGTCAGAGCCGGGCTGGCATGTCAGAGCTGGGCTGGCATGTCAGAGCTGGGCTGGCATGTTGGAGACGGGCTGGCATGTTGGAGCCGTGCTGGCATGTCAGAGCCGGGCTGGATGGCATGTCAGAGCCGGGCTCCACTGTTTGCAAGGATCCCATGTTTGGGCAGCAGGGCAAACCCAGCCCCGTGTCCCAAGCCAGGAGCACTTGTGAGTGCGAGGAGGCCCAGGCCCCTGGGCTTTAGCTCGACCTCGTCCTCCCCAAGGAAGGAAGCAGCCCTGAGCTGCCCACCAGCGCCCGAGCCCTACCAGCCTCCAGCCCGCAGCTCCGGCTTCCACACACCACAAGCCCCAAGGGGCACTGGCGGGGGCCCATGCTCACTCCCCGGGCCTGGAGCCCAGCGACTGTGGCCTGATGTGGCCAAGAGGCTGGGGTAGCATCGGGGGCGGCCGGGGCAGCCGACGGGAGTCCTGGGTCCATGTTGGGTGAGGCCACTGTCCCCAATGGCCCCAGAGCAGTGTCTTGGCCCACACCCAGGGGTGTCACCGTCCATACCCAGCATCCAGGGCTGTCACCTGGTGGGCCCCCAGGGAGAGGGTGTGACAAAACCCTCCACGGGGCTTGCAGAGGAAGGGAGGGAGGGAGGAGGACTGCTCAGAACCCAGGCTTGCTGACTGATCCCTTCCCCTCGGAAGGGAGTGAGTGGAGCTGTCACTTCGAGCTACGCTAGGCCAGCGGCCAGCAGAGCCCGGCTCTGCAGCGCCAGGCTCCAGCACCCTTGGCTGAGTGGCAGCAGAGTAAACTTGTGAGGTCAATTCGGTTGTCTCCTGTCCCACACCCCTCTTTTGTTCTTTTGCTCAAGCATACATGGGAGGGGCCTGTGCCCATGAAATGAGGGAATGCAAGAGGTCACCAAGGTGTGACCTTAGGCTCAGTGGTAGAGCTCTGGCCTAGCAGGCACGAAGCCCTGGGTTCGATTCCTCAGCACCACATACACAGAAAAAGTCAGAAGTGGCGCTGTGACTCAAGCAGTAGAGCACTAGTCTTGAGCTGAAGAGCTGATGGCCAGGGCCCAGGCCCAGAGTTCAAGGCCCAGGACTGGCAAACAAACAAAAAAACCCCAAAAACCCTGCCCTTGAACTGGCAGGGCAAACCCAGGTTCCTGCTGCCCCCTGGAGGCCAGAAGGGAAACGGGCCGGAAACCCCGCCAGCCCCAGCCCAAGCAGGGTCTTCTTTTAGGATCACAGGGTCTTCATGTGGCCTGGCAAAATTCATAAAAAAAGTTTACTTCCTTTTCTCCAAAACTCTGATCTCGTTGTTTGTAAATTAAGAGTCTAGCACCTGCAGCTGTGGCTACCTGCCGGTCAGAAAGACAGAGTGTCATACCTCCTTCGTAATGTCCTTAATCCAGAGCACCGGGTCTGCTCTCCGCATATTTACCCAAGGCTTCACACCGGCCGGGCAGGCGCTCTATAGGTCTGTCACATCCCCAGCCCTTTCTGCTTTCGTGTGTAACGGGTTCGTGCATGTGCTGGGCCGCTGGTTCTGTGGGGCGTGGTGGCCGGCAGGCCCCCTGGGTTCGTGCATGTGCTGGGCCGCTGGTTCTGTGGGGCGTGGTGGCCGGCAGCCCCGACTCCCGGCTCTGTGGTGGAGAAGCCAGGCTGGCCTTGTCCCACAGTCTCCATCTCCATCTCCTGACCAGCCGAGATTACACGTGTGAGCCGCCCTGGCCAGCAGAGCATTTTAATTCAATGAAATACCAAAATGCAGGTACGCAGAGGTAAATCAGTAGCTGTGAGCACGCACACTTAAAAAGAAAAAATACCTGAAGTCAATCACCTGCATTTCCACCTATGACACAAGAAAAAAAAAGAAAAAGAACAAATTACATACAAAGCAAGCAAAAAAGAGAGAAATCAATGAAACTGAAGATAGGAAATCAATAGGAAGAAAGTCCCTGAACCCCCAACTGGTTCTCTCAAAACTTAGCTCTTGCCTTAGCTGTAGCCCAGCTGCTCTGGAAACAGAGAGGATGCAAATGACCAAGATCACTGCTGTCCCTGGAAACTATGAGAGCGATAAGTAAATAAATGTAGTGAACTACCAGCCCACAGGCCTGACAGCCTACAGGAATAATAAATAAATCGGGCACCGGTGGCTCACACCTGCAATCCAAGCTACTCAGGAGGCTGAGACCCAAGGATCTCAGTTTGAAGTCAGCCAGGGCAGAAAAGTCCCCATGGGACTCTTATCTCCAATTAACCACTCAAAAACTGCAAGTGAAGTTGTAGCTCAAAGTAGTAGAGCACTAGCCTGGAGCACAAAGAGAATCAGGAACAGCACCCAGGCCCTGAGTTCCAGCCCCACAACCCAAAATAAGTAAGTTAAACAAATTAATAAACACAGTGAATCACCCCAGGTCCAGACTGCTGAAGCCTACAGGAAACAGGCCAATTCCACAAGAAGACATGTCTGCCAAAAGGCACACAGGGAGAAGCAGGTCATCTGAACAGATCTAAATCTATGGCCCGGGATAAGTAATTGATAACCCTCCAAAATAGAATGCACAGGTCCAGAAGTGTTCTTCACAAATTCTACCAAACACTTAAGGAATTATAGCATTATTTATTGTCTCTTCTGGGAAACAGAAGCCAAGGAATTCCCCCTGGACTCCTTCTAGAAGGTCGCAGGATCTAATGCCAAAGCCACCTTGGGACCAGGCCCTCCCTCCCTGCCCCGCCCCTGCCCTCCCCGCTCTGGGAGGAAGCAAGGCCGCAGGCTCTGCTGGGGCAGGGAGGCTTTCTCAGGCCTTCTTCAGGCAAACTGTCCAGAGCTTCATCTCCATGGGGAAGGAAGGGTCCTTGTGGAGCGGGCACGAAAAACCCGGGCAAGAACGGGGCTCGCCTGGGAGGGTTCTGGTAGCAGCCTGGGAGGGTTCTGGTAGCAGGGACCAAGTACCACACAGAAGCACCTGTGATGATGCTAGACGCGTCTCCAGTGTTCTCTAACATGACCCTCCACCATGGCTCCCAGGCCCCCGCCCCTGTGTCCCCACCCAGGCAGCGTCCACACACAGGGCCCTGCAGCCGCCCTGGGAAACCCTGGGAGCGTCCTCCTGATTATGGTCCTGGAAGGAGGGCAGCTCTGATCTCCCATGTGGCCAGCAGGTGGCAGTGCCGTACCATCTGGAGTCCCCATGCCCGGCCAGCCCACAGCTGGCTTTGGTCAAAGGGCCTTTCTTTGTTGTTGTTGTTGTTGTTTTGCCAGTCCAGGGCCTTGAACTCAGGGCCTGGGCTCTGTCCTTGAGATTCTTTTGCTCAAGGCTAGCACTCTGCCACATGAGCCACAGCATTACTTCAGTGTATGTGATTCTGAGGAATCGAACCCAGGGATTCAGGCATGCTATATAAACACTCCATCACTGAGCCACTTCCCAGCCCCCAGGACTCTGAAGATTCTTGATAAACTAGCCCAGAGCTCCACTCATGGCTTGAGAATGGAGGACCACAGAGCCAGGCCCAGGCACAGAGACCTCCAGCTCTGACAAATCCTGATGGTTGCCAATGGGCAGCCATGGCTAGAAAATGAATATGGACGGGGATGTCAAAGCCCACATCATGATTTCTGCAGTGCTGACCGCTGTGTTTCCACTGACGTTGACCTGAACACCAAGGACTGACCACTGACCTCCACCTGAACACCAAGGACTGACCACTGACCTCCACCTGAACACCACATCACCACTGACCTCCACCTGAACACCAAGGACTGACCACTGACCTCCACCTGAACACCAAGGACTGACCACTGACCTCCACCTGAACACTGCACCTCACACTGACCTCCACCTGAACACTGCATCACCACTGACCTCCACCTGAACACTGTACCTTACCAGTAGGACGTCTTCACCCACCCCCTCCCCCTGTGTCTGGTCCAGCAGCTCATGTTCCCTGCCCCCAGGCTGAGTTTCGGACTATGAGCACCCGGGCCTTGGGGTCCCTGTGGAATCCACCTCTTCTCACGTGGGTGTTTCTGCTGTCAGGCCCCTGGCACCCCTGAAGGCTCGGGGCCCCCATGGGAGTCGCAACCCTCGAGCACATGCGTCTCAATGGCTAGGGGGTCTTGGTGGTTCCCTGAAGGCCAAATGCCCACCAAGGCCCGCAGCTCCCCCTTCCCAGGGACTCACGCTTCCCACGGACTCCCCCTCTTCCCACAGACTCCCCCTCTGCCCAGGGACTCCCCCTCCCCAGGGACTCCCCCTTCCCAGTGACTCCTCCTCCTCACGGGCTCTCCCTTCCCGGGGACTCCTCCTTCCCACAGACTCCCCCTTCCCAGGGGCTCCCCATTCCCACGGGCTCCCCCTTCCCATGGACTCCCCCTTCCCACGGACTCCCCTGTCCCAGGGACTCCCCCTTCCCAGGGACTCCCCCTTCCCACGGGCTCCCCCTTCCCACGGACTCCCCCTTTCCACGGGCTCCCCCTTCCCACAGGTTCCCACTTCCTATCAGGACGGAGGCACGGGGCTCCAGGGTGCGGCGCCTTCCAGGGCCTCGGCCCTGAGCACAGGCTCGGTGACTGCAGGCAGGGCGGGGCGGGGGGGGGGTGCTCAAGCGCCAAACTTCCCCATATGGACCTAAGGAACTCGGGGCCGCACTTGGAGCGGTGGCTGGTGGCCCATAGTCCTGCCGTGTCCCCTCCCCCATCCACCCTCCCCCCCACCCCTACTCCGACCCTTCCCGTCCCTCTTCCGGCCCCTCCTCTGTTCCTCTCCCATTGCCTCCTCCATCCCCTCCCCTGTCCCCTTCCCAGGCCCCTTCCCCATCCCCCTGGATTGGACCAAGCTGTTTAAGCTGCGCTGTAGGAGTCAGAGCCCAGGGAGGAGGGAGGGAGGAGGGGAGGAGGAGGGAGGGGGAAAGGGGAGGGGAGGGAGAAGGGGAGGGAGAAGGGGAGGGAGAAGGGGAGGAGTAGGTGGGGAGGAGGGAGGAAGGGGGAAAAGAGGAAGGGAGTAGGAGGGGAGGAGAGGAGGGGAGGAGGAGGAGGGAGAGAGAAGGGGAGGAGGAGGGGGAGGAGATGGGAAGAGAAGGGAGGGAGGAGGGGAGGGAGGAGCAGGAGGGGAGGGAGCAGGAGGGGAGGGAGGAGGGGAGAGAGGAGCAGGAGGGGAGGGAGGAGGGGAGGGAGGAGCAGGAGGGGAGGGAGGAGGGGAGGGAGGAGCAGGAGGGGAGGGAGGAGGGGAGGGAGCAGGAGGGGAGGGAGGAGGGGAGGGAGGAGGGGAGGGAGGAGCAGGAGGGGAGGGAGGAGCAGGAGGGGAGGGAGGAGGGGAGGGAGGAGGGGAGGGAGGAGCAGGAGGGGAGGAGGCGGGGAGGAGGCGGGCAGAGGAGGCGGAGGGGGCGGAGGCCGGGGTCTGGCGGGCGGCCCGCCCGGCTGGACCGGCGCGGAGGAGCGGCGGGCTCCGGGTCTCGGCGGCCGCGGGCTGGGGCTCGGGGCCATGGCGGAGCTCGGGCCGCTGTCGGGGGACGCGTACCTGGCCCCGGGCCGCGGCTACGCGACGGCGGCGGGGCTGGCGTTCGGGGCGGCGCGGGGGCCCGAGGCGGCCCGCGGCTACGGCGCGCCGGGGGCGGGCGGCGACCCGGCGGCGGGGCCGGCGGCGGCGGCGGCCGAGAGCAGCGGCGAGCAGAGCGGCGACGAGGACGACGGCGGCGGGCGGCGGCGGCGGGGGCGGCGCGGGGCGGCGGAGGCGCGGCGGCGGCCGCGGGAGCCGCGCTCGCTGCGGCTGAGCATCAACGCGCGGGAGCGGCGGCGCATGCACGACCTGAACGACGCGCTGGACGGGCTGCGCGCCGTGATCCCCTACGCGCACAGCCCGTCGGTGCGCAAGCTCTCCAAGATCGCCACGCTGCTGCTCGCCAAGAACTACATCCTCATGCAGGCGCAGGCGCTGGACGAGATGCGGCGCCTGGTGGCCCTGCTCCACCGGGGCGCGGGCCTGCCGCCGCCCGCGCCCGCCGCGCCGCCGCCGCCCTTCGGCCAGGCCGCCCTGTGCCCCTTCCCGGCGGGCGCCGCCCTCGCGCCCTGCCCGGACAAGTGCGCCGCCTTCCCGGGCTCGGCGCTGTGCAAGCGCTGCGCCGCCGACGAGCCGTGACGGGCCGGGACCGGGGCCGCCCGCCGGGAACGCGGGGCCCGAGCCCGTCCCGGGGCCGCCCGCCCGCCGGCCCGCCCTCCGGGAACGCGGGGCCCGAGCCCGTCCCGGGGCCGCCCGCCCGCCGGGAACGCGGGGCCCGAGCCCGCTTCCCGCCCGCGCGCGCGCAGCTGCGAGTTCGGAAGCGCGCAGCCCGCGGCACGGACGGCTCTGCGGGCGGCGCGGGCGGCTCTGTGCGGGCGCCCGGGAGGCTGGCGAGCCCCGGGGAGCGCCCGGCGCCGGGCGGGGCGAGGCCCGCACCGGGCTCCTTCTCCGGACCAAACCGCAGGGCCGCTCCCCCGACCCCGCGCCGCCCGCCCTGCGGAGGAGTGGGCAGCAGGGCCCGAAGACCCGGGGCGACCAGGCTCCAGCATTTTCCGCGTCGGAAGGCTCGGTTTGCTTCTTGACTGCCCGCCCGGGCGCCGTGGGATTCCCCCGTCCCGGGGCCCGCGCCCCCAGCCCGGCCTCCTCTCCCCTCTTCGGGCGCACGGAGGACGGCCCCGCAGCCTGCGCCCGCACCTGACCTGGAGGGCCACGGAGCGCCCCAGCGCGGCCCCGGAGCCCGCAAACCCGCCGGCCCGGCGCGGGCCCCGCTTCCTTCGCCTGACCCCGCGCCGTCCTCCAGGCTGGGCGGACCGGACGGCGCCGCCCGCCGCCTGCGGGGAGCGCGGAGCGCGGAGGACCCTTCGTGCGCACACCGGAGCGCGGAGCTCGGAGGACCCTTCGTGCGCACACCGGAGCGCGGACCGGCTCTCCGCGAGCTCGCGCGCCCTGCTGGTTTCTGCTGCTCCCGTTCTTCTCTCTTCCAAGTCCAGACTTGTTGATTACTTCTGAGCCCTCCGGAGGCTGGGGCCTGGGCCTGGCGGCGCTTTCCCAGCCCCTGTGGAGGAATCGCAGCAGATTCTTTCCCTCCTGGGGAGTCTACTTTATAAACTACTTACCATCGTCATTTGACACAGAAACCGCGTTTCTTAATTAAGACCTGAGGTGTGTGAGTCATCATGATGCACAGGGTAACGTATTTGATTTAAACTTATTTTGCGAAGGTAATGTGATTAAATGTGAATGTCACACCAAACCGTGTCTAATTCATTCATCATTTCAATCTTGGGACGCCCGCTCTCGGGCCCAAAAAATCTCTGAACTGCCCAGCTGGACCCACTCCAGCCACCACTGGCCACAAATAGAGAAAATCACAACAGAAAGGTGAAGGAAAAAAATACCTCGCCCCCTTAGGCGAAACACTAGTTTACCAATCAAAGTTTTCTGTAATTGCTTCAAGTTCAGGTTAAGTGAAAACATGTTATGTTGTGAAGCTGTTTCTCTGCTGCTCTTCAGAGCAGCACCAAGCCCTTCCCTGAGGTTGAGCCTGGGCAGACGGGGTGCTTGGCAGAGTGGATCCCCTGAGGTTGGGCCTGGGCAGATGGGGTGCTTGGCAGCGTGGATCCCCTGAGTTTGGGCCCGGGCAGACGGGTGCTTGGCAGAGTGGATCCCCTGAGGTTGGGCCCGGGCAGGCGGGTGCTTGGCAGCGTGGATCCTGGCATTGTTGAAGGCACTGTCTAGGAGTTCTCTGCACTCTCATCCAAGGACGCCCACTGATCACCACAAGTTGTCGCTTCTTCTATGGTCACCTTCCATGGCCTGTGTGCCCAACAGCAACACTTTCCTAGCCCAGTGCGGGAGTGGGGCGGGGCGCGAGGCCTGGGGCTCTCTGGAAGCTCCAAGACCGGCATGTCCCTGTGCCCTTCCAGCCACAGTAGCCCATACTGAGAGAACACGGGTCGTGTGTAAGATTGATGTTTTCTGGTGGCCACATTTTAAAACATCTCCGTGTGGTACATTGTTATTAATGAACTCTTACCTTTACCTTTGGGGTAATAAGTCTTCAAGTCACAGCCATGTGTGCATTGCTCAGTGGCCACGTGTGGTTGGGTACCACTGTGGCAAGTGTGAGGCTTGGGATCACCCATGTTCCAAGCACCCAGGGTGCCCTTTGCACCCTCAGTTTAATAATAACCAGGAAATGTCCAACTACCCAGAGAACGCGTTCTACAGCCGAATCGTCAATGTCGTCTTTATTTCTCTGCAAACCCGGACTGAATCTTCTTTCAAAGTGCTAAGAGGCCTGGTGCAGGCAGCAAGAAGTGCCACTGTCCACTCCCTGCCTTCAAAAAGAGGCAGTGCTGGTGACCAGATGCCCTCCAGGTCCCGGTCCCTGCGCTCTCCTGCTCCCTTGGCCATCAGCCCAAGCCTGGGGAGCCACAGGGTTGGGAGGTAGGAGAGAGCTGAAACCTGAGCAAGACCCTGAGCTGGATGGCCCTGGATCCCCTCCCCCACCTATGCGGGGTTAGTCTTGGGGCAGCACCATCCCTCCCTGTAGACCACACGAGCAAAGGCTGCGGCTGCTGCTTAAGCAACTGGCAAAACCCAGACATGGTAAAACTCAGGTCGTGAGCCCCTGGTGTGGCTTGTCAGTGAAGCACGGCTTGTGTGGGCTCGGGCAAGCTTCCCCGGACCAGCAGCTCCCAGGGCTGTTGTGTGGGTCATGACAAGTGGCTGTCCTGCCAGGCCCTGTCTATTTTGTGACTGTCATGTCTGTGCCCAGATGCCTGCCGCTAGCCTGCCTGCTCCCCCCGCCCCCCCCCCCCCGCACCTGCCAGCCCACCAGTCGGAAATAGGGCGCTGCATGAAGGCAGGGAGAGAAGAGCCCGCACAGTTTCCCCTGCCCTCTTTCCTTAAAAACATCGGGACTACAGACAGATCGTTCTTCCGGTTTTGATGCCTCGTGACCTACGGAAGCAAGTGACCCTGGACCTGCTGCAGTGTCTCCACACCGGGCTGCTGGATGCGGTTCCCCTCAGCAGCAGCTCAGTCCTCGAAGGCACCTGAAGACTTCACAGTCCACGTCCAACCCCGGGAAGAATCACACTTACCGGCAAGCCCAGCGTTGCAGATCCAGGCAGGAGGCACCCACCGCCCAGGGCAGAATGAGACCTCCCCGCCCACCTCCCACCCCAGAGCCTGGACTTCGCGCACACCTCCCCCAGCCACCCCTCTTAGAGTCTCTACTGCGCAGGCTGCTGCATTCTGCGGCTAAGTTCATCCCAGAGATAGAATCTTGCTGCATTTGCGCAGATGTGTCACTGGAGAACCTGTGTCACTTGTGGTTGAGCTAACGAGCACCCACACGAATGTGGCTCTGCATAAAGGACACACGCTCGTTTCCTAGAAAGGTGGGTGAAAGGCACAGACCTTCAGCCCAGCCCCAAAGCCACTCTGGCTGCACGGAGTGAGCGAGCGTGCTAAAGGAGAGGCCTCTAGAAGCCAACAGCTCCTAAACCCTGCTTAATCCAGTGGAGAACAATGACCGCAATTTTGTAATGTAGATTTGTTGGGCTCGGTGGTTAGTCTTTATTTGCTTTGGGCGTCCCATTTGAAGGGCTGGAGATGGAGGGATTTGTGCGTATTAAACCATGACTCCAACAATTGCCTTCTTGGACTTATAACCCTGGCTGCTGCGTTCCAATATCCCCAATGAAAGTCTGTTCTGTAAGATTAGGAAGTTAACGCACATCTGTCAAGTTAACCCAGAGAAACAAAGCCGGTGAGCACCGGGAGGTTCACGTGGTTAGCATTGGCCTTTAAAGCCAGTGACCACCCTGCAGTAAAGGCGGTTGTGCTGGGTCCCTTCCAGTCAGGACAGCCTGTGACCTTTCGTGGAAAGGCAGATCGTGATGCCAGCTGAGGTGGAGGGGGGGTGGGAGAGATGTCTACACAGAGCGGCCTTGCCCACTCCCCGTTCTCTGCCGGTATCCACGCGGGATGCACAGCATCCGCAGTCTGCATTTCCAAGCAGCATAGCTGTCACAGCACAGCACGGGCCGCCAGTCCCCCCTGCTCGGGCTGCTTGGCACATCTGCCCCACCTTGGCCATCCCCGCTGCCAGTGACGGAGCTGAGGGTTCCCAGGAGTCACCCTGTGCCTCCCACAGTCCCCCGGCCCCTCCCAACCAGCCTCCCTCCTCCGCCACGTCCCACGTGGTCCACAGCAATGAGCCTGTGGTGGTCGCCCTCCCAGCGCCCCTGATTCAGGTGGTGTGAGGCTGCTGTCCCTGCTTCCACACCATGGGCCTTGTCCCCCAGAGCCCTGGGCCACCCACAGGGCTCGGCTGTCTTCCCAAGGCCACGGGCATCTGACAGGACGCACGCCTGTGCTTGTGGCGTGGGGAGACGCCTGCCTGGCTCTCTTTGGTGCGCCCTGCTTTCTGCCACAGGTGACCGCAACTTGGAAGCAATGTCTGTGTGCGGCTCCGTCACATTCCCCGCACACACTGGGGTGGCGAGTTCTCAGCGGCCTCGGCCCCACCACCGAGGATCAGAGGCAACCTGGGGGTGCGGCCGGGCCTTGCAATGCCTGGCAAGGTGCGGGTGGAAGACCAGGCCCCGTGGCCGTGGGTTGACCCACGCAGCCTGCCGGCACGGGACTCACCACTCCGTGCGGGGGGGGGGGGGGGGGAGAGCCAGGAGCACTAGTCCCTGGGATCAGAGATCTGCCAGGCGAGCCGACAGCCAGGCCTGTGGCCCTCCTCCCCAGCATGGGGTCCCAGCATATATTCCGCGGGGTCTGTGGTGTCTGTGGAAAATGCCTTGAAGGCAGCACTTCAAGCACCATGGATACATGAGAAAACGTGTTTCCATAACCAATGCCGTTCCCTGAATCCTTTTCATTCACCCGCAGCTTTTCTGGGTCTGTGGGTCGGCCGTGGTCTATCTGTAGATTGTGCAGATCCACCTTCCTCTCCATGCCCCCCTTCCAGGACCCCGACGCCAGCCACCAGTCTAGCAGGGACATGGTGGGAACCAAAACCCAGGCCCAGGCCAAATGTCCCCACCCTGGCTAGCATCCAGAGGACGCCGAGCTGACACAGGAGGGGCGCGGAGGAGGGCGCGGGGCCCCTGAGCACGTTCTCTGGGGTCTGCCCGTGGCCCGTGAAGAGAGCGTGGCAGGAGCATGCTCCATGGCAGGGAGCATGGGGGAGGGGCGGGGCCTCCAGGCTTCCCACGCCCTGGCATCCGTGGGCTGCACAGACACCGGGGGAATCAGCGGCCTTGGGGTCCAGCTCCGAGGGAAACGGCCCCTTAGGTTGAGCTGAGGCAGAGGGAAGAGGGGGCCCTGGGAGAGCCCCGCCCAGCGTGAAGGGAGCAACAGCAGAGAGCAGAGGGGACAGCTCAAAGCTCAAAGCTCAAAACCTGTGACCAGGACATTGGCCAAGTGGGCAGACTGACAGCGGGCGGGACTGGCAGGGAGGCCAAGCCTGGTGACCATGGGTTCGAGCAGGGTCTGGATTCTCAGTGGGCATTGGAGGAAAGGCCCTGGGGCTCTCCTGAGGCACAGGGTCAAACGGCATGGCCCGAGAGCCGGGGCCGCTGGGCTGCCCACTCCCACCACTGGTGGAGGAAGCCAAGGCCCCGGCCTCTGCTCACCTGGGGCTGGTTTGGCCGACAAACACATCTTTAAACATTTCAGTTTTCAGAGCTCCCAGTACTGGGGTTTCCATGCTGATGGTGAGCTATGGGAGGGTGGGCTGGGGGAGGGTGGGCTGGGGAGGGTGGGCTGGGGGAGGGTGGGCTTTGGGATTCTATCAGCCACTTTTCCGGACAGGAAACATCTTTCTTTCAAAAGCAGCAAAGCTGGGATGCTGAACTCAAATCTGAGGCTTCCCAGAGGCAGCGGCAGAACCCGGTGATGTGTGTTCTGAGACACAGGGCGCACGTGTGTCCCCAGACCAGAGGCCTGGCCCCCGCGGGGTGCTCGGGGGGGGCTCCTCCCACACAGCTCATAGTCAGGCCTCAGAAGAGGAGGGGTACCCAGGTGTCTGCCCTACAGCAGGCGTCCCTTTCCTCTGGCCTTCTGCTTAGTGAGGTTCGTGCCATTCTGGGGCCGGTGCCCGCAGCCTGCCCGTTGTCACTGCAGAGAAGCGGCGCTGTGTGACAGAAGAGGAGAGACGGCTCCCAAGGACACCGCTCATCAGCATGCGAGCCACCGCTCCCAGCCTGCCAGAACACATCCTACCGAGGACGCTCGCCTTTGGTCCCCACACACCGCAGCCCCTACTACACAGGTGAACAAACACTTTGCTCAATAACTGCAAATAAACCAGGAGGATCAGAGGCCCCACCAGGCAGGGCTCCATTCCACACAGAACGCCATCAGGGTGGTGAGCGGCTGTGGGTGCCAGCTGAGGCCAGAGATCTGCCCCCCACACCCACTGGGCAGCAAGAGACTGTGTCAGGCACTGCTCAGGGAAATGAGCGGCCTAGGCTCTGACCACAGTACCTGGTGCTGCATGGGAGTGGGCTCAGCGAGGTGCCTAGGCCTCTCCCTCCCTGATGGCATGACTGCCCCGCGGACCCTCTGTGTGCACGTGGATCACACACCACGCCCTGCGGACCCTCTGTGTGCACGTGGATCACACACCACGCCCTGCGGACCCTCTGTGCACACGATCGCACACCACGCCCTGTGTGTGATGTGAGTGGGGACAGGGGCTCCAGCCCGCAGGGTTAGTACCTAGACCTCTTGCTCCTGTCTGGAGACCTAAGAAACTGTGGGATGTAACCCAGTCAGAGTGAATCTTGGAAGTGTCCTGGGAAGAAGCAGGAAGTGCTTTTGCAAAGGAAAGGCGGCTGCCTGGCTCCCCTGGCTCAAGCCTGGAATCCTGGCCACATGGGAGGCTCAGGAAAGGAAGCCCTAGTTGGAAGCCACTGATCCTGAGTAGAGCAGCCCTTGAGACTGTTTTCAAGATAACAATAACACAATGAAGCCAGGCTGGAGTGGTAGAGCTCAGATACTACAGCACCAGCCGAGCAAGCAAGTGGAACATGTGAGACCCTGAGTTTAAACCTTGGTATGGAAGGGAGGGAGGGAGGGAAAGAAGGAGAGAGGGAGGGAGGGAGGGGGAGGACAGTAGTACTCACTAGATACTATGTGGAAAATGAACTGTACATGATGAGAGGGAAAAACTGGGAGAGAGTGAGGGAAGGGGAGACATGGTTCAAAAAAGACTGCACTCATTGCCTGATCTACGTAACCGTAAGCCCTCAGTACATCACCTCTACAATTACAGTAAAAACAAAAAAGAATTATAGTAAAGTCACCAATAGAAAAGGAAGGAGGTAGCCGGGTGCTGGTGGCTCACGCCTCTAATCCTAGCTACTCAGGAGGCTGAGATCTGGGGATCATGGTTCAAAGCCAGCCCGGGCAGGAAAGACCGTGAGACTCTTATTTCCAATAAACCACCAGAAAACCGGAAGTGGTGCTGTAGCTCAAGTGGTAGAGCGCTCGCCTTGAGCTGAAGAGCTGAGGGGCAGCGCCCAGGCCCAGAGTTCAAGCCCCACGGCCAACAACAAAAAAAAAAAAAAAAGGAAGGAGGGAAGGAGGAACGGAGAGAGGGAGGAAATGGAATACCTCATTGCTCATGAAACACAATCAAACCAGGAAAAAAATTGAATCACTGTCACCTCAAGAAGATAGGAATATGGGAGGGTATTTTTTTCCATATTCAAATCCTGCTCAATTTATCCCTGCTGTTCTTAGTTGAGGTTTATCTAATCAGCAAAACAAAGCTGGCCGCTGTTGGCTCACACCTGTAATCCTAGCTACTCAGGAGGCAGAGATCTGAGGATTGTGGTTCAAAGCCAGCCTGGGCAAGAAAGTCCGTGACACTCTCTTGTTCAAATAACCACCAAGAAGCTGAAAGTGGAGGTATGGCTCAATGGAGGAGCACCAGCCTTGAGTAGCCTGGCCTCGAGTCCAAGTCCCAGCACAAGGCACACACATGCGCACACAGTTGGGGTACATCATGTGACAGGAGGGCCCCATACACGGGGCCTGGAGCACGGCTAGGGCTACTTCCTGTCCCCACTCGTGACCCCCTCCCTCTCAGGGCAGCAGCCATCCACCCGCCCACGGGATGTCAGGGATGAGGCTTTGATCACATGCCTCCTGTGACCGCCCTAAGTAAACCTGAGCAATTTTCATTTTGCTGAGAATTAATATAGATCAGTGCCCTGTTGTTGGCTCCTACTTTAATCCAAAATCACTCATTAAATGGAGAGCAGCAGCTCGCCCTCGATGGGTGAGTGTGGGCCGGCCTGGGGTGGCGAGGCCGAGGCCACGTCCAGATGGACGGCAGCAGCTGCCCTCGTTACGGACTGGGCGCGATTTGGAATGCTGACCTGCTTCTCTGCACATTAGACATATTAAAAGCGCCCAAATTCGGGGAGTGGTGCGGTCTGGAGATGCGCTTCCCAAACGGCTGGGCACGGGCTTGGCCGCAGGATGGCAGATGGCGGACGCGGAGGAGGCCGGCTCCACACAGAACAGCCGCCGCAGACTCTGCCCAGCAAAGCTGCCAGCTGTGACTCTGTGGCACCTACTGGCCAATCCGGGCTAAAGCCTGGATTCCCCGGCTCCCTCTGCTTTGGACCCAGCAGGACCAGCTGTGGCCTCTGACCCTGCATAGGCAGTGGCCAACCAGTGGAAGTCCGAGGGGAGCTGGCCTGAGCCTGTGGGAGGGAGAGGCCCACCGCGGGGCCCGTGGGGTCCCGGGGTGAAGGGAGTCCATGCCCCAGACACCAGGTTCACCCTGAGGCCCAATTGCCGCCTCTGAGGCTCATGCCTTAACTTCTGCTGCCCAGCCCGTGGGGCCGAGACCCCTTCCACCTGCTGCTTCTCGCCCGCATCACGCTGTACCTAAAACCCATGCCTGTGCCCTCCCGCCTGCCCGCTGCCCGCCTGCCTCACGCTCTGGCGACGTCTCTCCTCCTCAGGGCTGACAAGACCAGCAAGAGTGGGACCCAGGCTGCACAGCCCCCTGCACAGCAGGAAGGGGACTCTGAGTGAAGAGCCCCTCACCTCCCCAAACAAGGACTAGACAGACTTCAATGCATTAGGCCCAGCGGTGGCAAGACTGCGGTGTCTGTGTGGAGCACACGGTTCTGAGGCCCTGAGGCTGGCCTGAGCACAGGCTGCCTCGTCCCTTCTGAAGGACAGGTGGGGGATGACCGTGAGCAGAGCCAGCCCCAGGGCCTGAGCCCCACCCCCATGGCCGGCTGCGGACCTGCTGGACTCCGGCCCAGGGGAGCCCACTGAGTCCTCGCAATGGCCGAGGAGGCCACGTCTGCGGCCACCCTTCCCAGAGGCCAGGCCAGAGCCACGCTGCACCTGCAGCCACAACCTGCTACAAAAGGAGTCCGCGCTGCCTTGCTGGGCCAGACAGGAGGCGGAGCACCAGCCCGGCCTGGAGGGTCTGTGAGAGGCCTTGCCCGCCACCCCTGGCTGGCGCTGGCGTAGCCCATCATCTCCAGGCCCGCCACCCCTGGCTGGCGCTGGCGTAGCCCATCATCTCCAGGCCCGCCACCCCTGGCTGGCGCTGGCGTAGCCCATCATCTCCAGGCCCGCCACCCCTGGCTGGCGCTGGCGTAGCCCATCATCTCCAGGCCCGCCACCCCTGGCTGGCGCTGGCGTAGCCCATCTCCAGGCCCGCCACCCCTGGCTGGCGCTGGCCATAGCCCATCATCTCCAGGCCCGCCACCCCTGGCTGGTGCTGGCGTAGCCCATCATCTCCAGGCCAGCTCTTTGCCTGTCCTTCGGCTCCTGTCTCCCCAGGGACCTCCACGTGGCCACAGGCTCGAGGCAGCTTTAGTCAACCCCAGATTCTGAAGCACCTGTGAGCACACGGGCTGTGTGCCAATCCGGATGGGAGTTCTGCCTGGTGTTCTCTCTCGGCAAACTCTTTTTTTTTAAAGACATGCCTGGCACCATCTCTGTCCCCCTCAGCATGCGGGGCCTTCTGTGAGACACACGCCGGCTTTGCGGGGGTCCTGGGTCCACGTCCACCCGGGGGGGGGGGGGAGTGGGGCCTCTGTACAGGCCTAGCTGGAGTCTGGAAGCTCCCAGGGGCACAGAAGTCAGCGTTTGCCAGGAAGCAGTTAGTCTCCGACAAGCAGAGCTGGGAGCCGGTGCCGGGCTGCCCAGGGCTGCTGCCATCCCCTCCCTCGTACTCCTGAGCTCAGGCCAGTGCCGGCCCCGCTCCTGTGCACCAACGGCGCTCCCTCTGAGCCAGGCCAGCTCCCGGCCGCCCGGGCTCCTCAGGCTCCACGATGGAGCCGACTTTGTTGAGCGTCAAGCCAGGCGGCAGCGACAGATGGACGCCTGCCTCAAACCTCGGTGTTCCGAGCCTGCACAAAGGCCCGGGATGTTTTTAGTATCACACATTTGCCTCGGGCCAGCTTTCAACCCCTCTACCAGGGGCTCCAGCTTTTTATCCGGCAAACGCCTTAAGCATTTTGTCAACTTGGACATCTGGCCACACGTTTAAAAATGTTTTCTTTGCTAAAATATTTAGTGGTGTGTCAGGGGCTCAGCTGGAGTCTTGCATGACATGGCTGAGCGCACTCCCGACCACTCGAATAAAGAATCGCAGGCACTCTCTAGCAAGCAGGGCCGCCCACAGGAGAGGGGCCGGCAGGCACCGTCCTGCGAGGAGCTGGCTCTTCTCTGTGTGATCAGAATTTGCTGCATTCCGGCACCATCTCCCTTTATACCATCAGTGAATCCCGGAGGAAAAGAGAACCATGGGAAAACAGCTCAAGCAGACGCCGGCATGCATTTGTCAGAGCACTCAGTGCTGCTCAACCTGCAACAGGGAGAGCTGGACCTCGTGCGCCAGCTAGTGAGCGGATGTACGCAGCGTGGGCCACACATGGCAGGGGACTCCTCAGTCATTACAAGAACAGAGCACAGACACACTGCAGCGTGGTGAGACCTCGCTCGGGGCGCTCAGAGAGAAGGCAGGCAGGGAGGGCACGTATCCGTCCATTCCACTTCCACGCCACATCCAGAATGCACAAAGTGTGGGCGACAGAGTAGAGAATGTCTGCCTGAGCGGTGCTGTGGCTCGAGTGGTAGAGCGCTTGCCTTGAGCTGAAGAGCTGAGGGACAGCGCCCAGGCCCAGAGTTCAGGCCTTCATGACCGACCAAAAAAAAAAAAAATGTCTGCCTGGGGCTGGGCAGGGTATGTGCAGAGACCCCGAGGCAGCACGGTGCCCAGGAGAGGACAGCAGGTCCGGGGTGTGGCGCCAGGGTGGGGGGACAGTGCCTGCTGTTTTAGCTGGAGTGGTGGTCGGAGGCCTGGGCCCTGCCACGGGGACGGAGGCTTGGGCCCAGTCTTTGCCGTGGGCTCAGTGAGTGGCTGTGGAAGGAAGGCATTGGGGGTGGGGGCGACTCGGCTGAGACTGGAAACCATTCTTGAGATGTGCCATGCCCCAGCTCTGCCAGGGTGCCCTCCACCGCAGCCTGGCACGGGACCAGGACCCCGCCCACAGGAGTGGGCACTTGCCTGGGGGGAGGCCGCCCCTGCCCAGCGAGGAGCCTGGGCTCAGGCGGGCCCGGGCCAAGTGTGCGGCTCACGAGAGGCCTCAGGCTCAGCCTGGGTCTGCAGACCCTGCTGAGCGCCACGAGACACGGGAAAGGATCAGGATCAGGGTAGGTGACAGGCAGGACTGACTGCACCTGCTGGACCCGGCCCCGGGGAGACGGCAGCCAGGAGGCACCAGCTCCTGCTAGGCGCTGGCCCTGCTCAGCACAACTTGCTCTCGGGGAATGTTTGCTCTGTTCTCAGGGAGGGAAGGCATCCCCCTCCTTGCTCCATGGACAAGCACCATGTGGCAGCGAAGGTAGGCTCAGGACATGAAACACTGCTGCCTAGAGCCTGCGGCTGACGCCCCAAGACAGGGCTTCACACACTGCTCTCAGGTGGCTGCTGCAGTGTTCCTCTCTCCTACTGTTCCCGCCAGCCCCCAGCCTGTCGTCCTGACCCCCACCTCCACGCCTTTGTGTTGAGCTACCTGTGTCTGGTCCTAGAGACCCCCCGGTGGGCCTGGGCCTGTAGTCCCTCCCCTACCCCCTACCCCCGGGACACCCAGGCCCATGCTGCAGATCTGGGATCTGTTGTTTCCTTCCCTTCAGATGTTCGGCAGCATGAATATTCTTATTTTTTATTTAAAACTAATTTGGAGTTCTCACTCTCCAAGGGGCTTCTAATCACCAAAAAGTGCCTACGGCAAGCGCTGATTGACAGCCCAACGTGGCCACTTCTGAGGAACAAATTGGCCAGTGGCAGAACCACCTACAAAGGGAGTGCTAAGTGCTTGTTATTTATGAGCTATTAGGAAAGTGCTTTCAGCAGCTGCTTCCCACATGGGCAAAACACCTGTCAGACATCAGCCAGCCATAAATGACACGCAATTCTGCAGTTACTTTGTTTAGAAAGTCATTAAAATTAAATGTCAGCCAAAACTTAGGAAAACATTTCTTCTTCAACCCCCTTTGAAGCTTGCCAAAGAGTAAACAGGCACGCACTCTCACTGCTCAGGGTGGAGGTGCAGTGGTCAGGGTGGTCGGGGTGGAGGTGCAGTGGTCAGGGTGGAGGTACAGTGCACAGGGTGGAGGTGCAGTGGTCAGGGTGGAGGTGCAGTGGTCAGGGTGCAGGTACAGTGGTCAGGGTGCAGGTGCAGTGGTCAGGGTGGAGGTGCAGTGGTCAGGGTGGAGGTGCAGTGGTCAGGGTGGAGATGCAGTGGTCAGGGTGGAGGTGCAGTGCACAGGGTGGAGGTGCAGTGCACAGGGTGGAGGTGCAGTGGTCAGGGTGGAGGTGCAGTGGTCAGGGTGGAGATGCAGTGGTCAGGGTGCAGGTACAGTGGTCAGGGTGGAGGTGCAGTGGTCAGGGTGGAGGTGCAGTGGTCAGGGTAGAGGTGCAGTGGTCAGGGTGGAGGTGCAGTGGTCAGGGTGGAGGTGCAGTGGTCAGGGTGCAGGTACAGTGGTCAGGGTGCAGGTGCAGTGGTCAGGGTGGAGGTGCAGTGGTCAGGGTGGAGGTGCAGTGGTCAGGGTGCCGGTGCAGTGGTCAGGGTGGAGGTGCAGTGGTCAGGGTGGAGGTGCAGTGGTCAGGGTGGTCGGGGTGGAGATGCAGTGGTCAGGGTGGAGGTACAGTGGTCAGGGTGGAGGTGCAGTGGTCAGGGTGGAGATGCAGTGGTCAGGGTGGAGGTGCAGTGCACAGGGTGGAGGTGCAGTGGTCAGGGTGGAGGTGCAGTGGTCAGGGTGGAGGTGCAGTGGTCAGGGTGGAGGTGCAGTGGTCAGGGTGGAGGTGCAGTGGTCAGGGTGGAGGTGCAGTGGTCAGGGTGGAGGTGCAGTGGTCAGGGTGGAGGTGCAGTGGTCAGGGTGGTCGGGGTGGAGATGCAGTGGTCAGGGTGGAGGTGCAGTGGTCAGGGTGGAGGTGCAGTGGTCAGGGTGGAGGTGCAATGGTCAGCGTGCAGGTGCAGTGGTCAGGGTGGAGGTGCAGTGGTCAGGGTGGAGGTGCAGTGGTCAGGGTGGTCGGGGTGGAGGTGCAGTGGTCAGGGTGGAGGTGCAGTGGTCAGGGTGGAGGTGCAGTGGTCAGGGTGGTCGGGGTGGAGGTGCAGTGGTCAGGGTGGAGGTGCAGTGGTCAGGGTGGAGGTGCAGTGGTCAGGGTGGAGGTGCAGTGGTCAGCGTGCAGGTGCAGTGGTCAGGGTGGAGGTGCAGTGGTCGGGGTGGAGGTGCAGTGGTCAGGGTGGTCGGGGTGGAGGTGCAGTGGTCAGGGTGGAGGTGCAGTGGTCAGGGTGGAGGTGCAGTGGTCAGGGTGGTCGGGGTGGAGATGCAGTGGTCAGGGTGGAGGTGCAGTGGTCAGGGTGGAGGTGCAGTGGTCAGGGTGGAGGTGCAGTGGTCAGCGTGCAGGTGCAGTAGTCAGGGTGGAGGTGCAGTGGTCGGGGTGGAGGTGCAGTGGTCAGGGTGGTCGGGGTGGAGGTGCAGTGGTCAGGGTGGAGGTACAGTGGTCAGGGTGGAGGTGCGGTGGTCAGGGTGGAGGTGCAGTGGTCAGGGTGGAGGTGCAGTGGTCAGGGTGGAGGTGCAGTGGTCAGGGTGGTCGGGGTGGAGGTGCAGTGGTCAGGGTGGAGGTGCAGTGGTCAGGGTGGAGGTGCAGTGGTCAGGGTGCAGGTGCAGTGCTCAGGGTGGAGGTTCAGGGTCGTGAACATGATAAATGAGGCTGTGAACTGTCTTAGAGCCTGCTTGGGAGCCTGGCTGGGTGGGAACAGCACCCATCAGCCACCTGGGGTCTTCACTGGACAGGTGAGTGCAGTGCACAGTGGCCCCTCCCCGACTTTTATGCAAGGACATGAAGTTCTAAGGCCAGCTCTGCAGGGAGGTCCGCCGGAGGGGCGTGGACACCGAGGCAGTGGCCCTGTTTGTCTGTGGCTCGCTGGCGGGGACACGGTGGCTTTCCACACACCAGGAGCTGCTGCAGCCCCTGGGCCCCTGCGATTGCTGGAGAAGGGGCCAATTAGGCAGGCCAGTTTTGGAGACAGCTCAGGACAGACCCTCCACGGGCCCAGAAGGGTCAAGGTGGCAGGCAGGGCGGGACACTCGTCCAGGAGCCAAAGCAGGGCCAGGCCAGTTCCGAGAGGTCTCCATACTGGAAGGTTGTCTCCTAGCCACCGATGGTGCAGGATGGAGAAGTCTCGGGCCACGTGCGCTGAATGTGGAGGTGGAGGACCAGAACCACGTCACAGGAGGACCCCGCCGGATGGAGCTGAGTCCCAACCACCACTGGGCAGAGAAAGCCCAGCATGGGCCACGGGGCCGGATGCTGGAACTCACAGCCTGGGCACCGTCCCTGAGCTTCTTTTGCTCCTAGCACTCTACCACTTGAGCCACAGTGCTACTTCTGGCTTTTTTTTCTTTATGTGGTTCTTAGGAATTGAACCCAGAGCTTCATGCATGCGAGGCAGCTCTACCACTAAACCACATTCCCAGCCCACTGACTCAGATTTTTGGTGTTCTCAGCTGTCCAGGGCTTTGTGTTTGGCTCAAGGGCCACATTACTGCCCATTAAGGCCGATGGACGACAGTGAGATGCTAAACTGACCAGGACATGGACACAGAGACGCCAAGACAGCACAGCGGTTCACCCCAAGCTGGAACACGTAGCTGAGGCTTGTTGTAAGTTCTTTGTGTGAGAAAACAAAACAAAAACCGCCTTGGTGAAAATCTCCTCTGCCGATTAAGTGTGGACATGGGAAGCCCAGTCTGAGGCCATCTCGATCGGCCAAGGGTCTGCAGGAAACACCCAGCCCCCACGTCTCCAGTTGTCATTTACACGGGCCCTGGAAGGAGACCAGCCCACCTGTGTCTGCAGACAAGAAGAGGTGACGCTGGACTCCCCAGCTGGGCTGCAGGACCAGGGACACCAGGGAAGGATGGACCCACTGACATCAGAGACCAACTGGGGTGGTGGAGGCGAATGTCCCTGTCCCTGTCCCTGAGTTGAAGGGACCAGGGGAAGGGGTTGTTCTAGGCCCCAAAGCCCAAATGACGCCACTGAAGGCTGCTCTGGTCTCGGTGCAGGACCGTCTCTGGAGTTGCTCCTGGTTCAGTGAGGGATGGGGCCCAAAGGAAGCGAGCTCACCTCACAGTAGCTCCCTGGACAGACCAGGGGGCTGTGAGCCCAGGGAGGGAACCGGGCCCGGCAAGTGGCTTGGGTTCAGCTGAGCTCAGGTATCTTGGTACGTGTCCACGGCAGGTCCAGGGAGGGGTAACCCCGGCTGCAGTGAGCTGGGGACAGCGCGGAATGACATGGAGCAGACAGCACAGGGCAGGCTCGGTCTTGGGGTCAGACGAGGTGCTCCTCCCCCCCACATTCCTGGAGGTGACACCCATGGATGGGACATCCCGACACTGGAAGGGGAAAGCCAGCCGGCCTGGAGGGGGTCGGCTAGGTCATCCCGCACCACGATTCCATGTATGCTTCTTGCGTGGCTGGGCACCGTGCCTAACTTTAGTACTGGCTGAGATGGGGTCTCCTGCTTTTTTTTTTGGCCTGAGTGGGCCACAAACAGCAGTCCTCCCAATTTCAGCCTCTCCAATAGCAAGGATTACAGGCCACAAGACTGGCCTGAAATTTACCATTTTTAAGAAACAGTTCCATGGGATTTAATGCGTTACAATGTTGCTCAACCACCACCACTGTCTAGTTCCAAATCACTCCCATCCCCTGAGGGAAACCCAGGCACGCTAGGCTGCTCCTGTTCCGCCTCTGTGCCCACCAGTCCGCTCCCCCCTCTGGCCTCACCCGCCTCTGTGCCCACCAGTCCGCTCCCCCCTCTGGCCTCACCCGCCTCTGTGCCCACCAGTCCGCTCCCCCCTCTGGCCTCACCCGCCTCTGTGCCCACCAGTCCGCTCCCCCCTCTGGCCTCACCCGCCTCTGTGCCCACCAGTCCACTCCCCCCTCTGGCCTCACCCGCCTCTGTGCCCACCAGTCCGCTCCCCCCCTCTGGCCTCACCCGCCTCTGTGCCCACCAGTCCCCCCCCCCCAGGAGTCACCTGTTTGGTCATTTGTGCAAGATGAACCAGACTTCATAGACTGTCTTTTACTGGGCACAGCGGGAACTGGGCGTGGTTCACCTGTGTTCTAGCAGATGTCAGGACTTCATTCTTCCACAAGAAGGGGCTGGGCTTGGGGTCCAGTGTTGGCAGAATCCCCTCCACGCTGCACAGTGAGCTGAGGCCGTCCCGGAGAGTGGGCGGGGTTCTCCAGGGTGGCCACCGGCCACGGCTGGGCGCACAGGCAGGGCCACCCAGCTCCCTGTCCCCTCTGCCCAGCTCCAGCTCAGATCCTGTTTTCCAGAGCCCGGGCTAGACCAACACGCCTTCCCTCTGGGCCACTGTACTCACCTTAGCACCCCACCCCCTCTACACCCCTCTGTCGGAGATGGGCACGGGAGGTGGCCAGTCAGAGGGACCCCAGGTGAGGGGCTCCTGGGCTTTCTTCAGCCGGTACCCTCCACCAAGGCCTGTGGGAGGTGGGCGTCTGGGAGGAGCCCCCACAGAGCCACAGAAGACCCTCGGCGGGCTGTGACTTCCTCCAGGGAGAAGGCAGCATGCTGATCCACAGGGGAGCAGAACAGAGGAGGAAAACAGAACCGGCGTCCATCAGCGCTCACAGGGGGTGGGGGGGGGACAAGGCCTCCTCCCGGGGCCACAGTGGCCTGGGGCTGGGGTCTCATTTCCCGTCACTTGCAAACTGCACCTCAGGTCAGTCAAGTCTTTCATCAGAAGCTGTGTGAGGGGTCACGCCCTGCTGAGCCCGAGCAGGTCACTCTGAGGACAAGGGAGGGCTCAGGGCCTGGGCAGCCCCGCGAGGCTCTGGTCCTCCCCGGGCCAGCTCCCAGCTCCCCGGCTGGCTGAGGAGCGTGTGAGGTGCTGCACTGGCCTCAGCCCTGGACGTGCATGCGTCCGCCGGCTGGCACACCATCACAGAGACACCTCTGAAAGTCAGCAGTGTCTTTTGTATTCCAAAGGCCAAAGGGCAAACTTGCCTTAATTAAAATGCGCGTCCTTTAATTAAAGACCCCATAACACATGAAGGGCACTCCCTGAAATACGAGGTGTGACACAGTCATTACCCTGCCGTTAATTACTAATTAATGAAGCTATTTCAATTAATAGCTTCCCGCCGTTGCTCCCCTAGACAGTCCCCGTGCTGGGGTCCTTCCCCAGATCACAGACCGTGGCTGCGTGCCAGCATCTCAGCACTGAATATTCATGACTCTTTTCAATTAAACATAACAGCGTACATCCCAAATCCCACCATAACTGTGTTTCCACTCACGACATCTCTGCCCTCCCCACGTGGCCTGGCAGGTCCCGGGCGGGGTGCCGGTGGAGGTCCTCGGCTGCTCCCCCGTCCAGCAGATGGCGGGGGAGCGTGGCCAGGCCCACGCACAGCCCTGGGTCCGAGTCTGCACCCAGGGGCTGATATCCAGGAATCATTGCGGGAAAAGGAGGGACTCTGTTGTCCCATTGCTGAAGGGCAATGGCTGAGAAATGGAGGGGGGGAGCAGCAAAGGGGACATTAACATATTAATTATGAATATTAAGCAGTCATTAAAGAGAAATGACAGGAAGTGTCACTTATGGTGGCCAGGAAGGAACAGTTATGTACCTGAGCAGGAAACGCGCGGTGGGGGCTCCGCAGGGCTGGCTGGACACGCAGGTGGACCGGCAGGAGGTAGGGGGACTTGGGGAGACGCAGCCGTGGCCAGATCAGGACTGCGGTCTACAGGGGAGCACTCCCCAGGGAGAGGCCAGCCACAGACACTTCTGAGGGTCACAGCGCCGTGGGTGGCCTTGGAGTCGGTTTGAGGCCAGCCCCGAAGGACAGTGCCACAGGGCGCGACCTGCCTCGACCTGCCTCTCCATCATGGGCCCAGAGCCCACCCCGAGGACATCACCCCTCGCCAAGTCCCATGGGGACCAGAGCCACCCGTGGACAGGGCTTACACCCACAGGGGGTGGGCGCGAGGCCAGGGCTCCCAGTCCATCTTCAAGGCAGCCCAGCCGCGCTGCCTGTGCCCGGCTGAGCCCCTGATCTCACGGCCTCCTCCACCCTTGGGTCTGAGGAGGATCTGAGGAGCAAGTGGCTCACCACCGGGGGCCGGGCTCCCTGAGGGGGCATTGTGCCCAGAACAAGGAGAGGTGGGGGGGGGGGGGACAGGCCCGGGGCAAGGCGGTTAGGAGGCCCTTGAAACACAAGGCGGTGCAAGCACCTTCTTTGCATTCTTACAAAAGCCAGCAAGAAACCGTGCGCAGGCCCAGGAGCCGCAGGGAGGGCCTGCTGCAGGGGTCAGACCAGGGACCCCAGGCCAGCGCCTGCCAGGTCCCCAGCAACCCCCCTCCTCTCCCGAGCCCCACCTCTCAGGCTCACGCCTTCCACACCTTCCCTTGGCCCAACAAGAACTGGCTGTGACTCCCCAGCCGTCATCCGCGCTGTCCCTGTGCCGGCACCTGCTCCACAGTGTCGCAGGAAAGACTCCATCCACGCCGAGGAGACACACGCCTGTCCGACAGTGCCCTCTGCCAGCCAGAGAGGAAATGGCAAGCGCCCTGTCCCGCTGCGGAGTGCTCACCCCGACAGCCCTGCTTCCAGGCCAAAGGCCCAGGTGAGACGCCGTGGGGACCCTGGGTCCCGTGCTCAGCCTCAGAGCCCTAAAGTTCCCGTCCTAGAAACCAGGCTCAGGGCCTCCAGCCTGGGTCCGAGCGGAGCCCCGGCTGCAGTGGAATCTGTCTCCTGAGAAGAGTGGGGAAGCTTCCCTGCTCCAACCCTGGGGCCAGGGAGTCAGGGGGTCAGGGGGTCAGAGGGTCAGGGGGATCAGGGGGGATCAGGGGGTCAGGGAGTCAGGGGGTCAGGGGGTCAGGGGGTCAGGGGATCAGGGGGTCAGGGAGTCAGGGGGTCGGGGGGTCAGGGGCCCCTCACACCACTCCAGACACTGCCAGCTCTGCTCAGGGCAGCTCTGAGCACACAGCCCGAGCCCTGCACCCCTCCTCCTGCTGCCCGAGGCCCAGCCTCCTCTTCAAGGCACACGCTGTGCCCATCGCCAAGCCAGTGCCCTGCAGTCCTCCCCACACAGCCCTTCCACCTCATCTAAACTCCCCTCACAGGCCGCCTGCCAGACCGACCCCGAGCAGCACCTGCCCACCACAGCTCTGTCCCTCCGTCCAGTCCTCCTCAGGACAGTCCTCCGTGGTCAGTACGGACTTGATGGAGGAGGGTCAGGAAGAAGGAATCATGCTCGTGAAGAGCCACTCCAGCAGCACCCACAACCACCCTGCTCACAGCACCCACAGCCATCCTGCCCACAGCACCCACAGCCACCCTGCCCACAGCACCCACAACCACTCTGCCCACAGCACCCACAACCACCCTGCTCACAGCACCCACAGCCACCCTGCTCACAGCACCCACAGCCATCCTGCCCACAGCACCCACAGCCACCCTGCCCACAGCACCCACAGCCACCCTGCCCACAGCACCCACAACCACTCTGCCCACAGCACCCACAACCACCCTGCTCACAGCACCCACAGCCACCCTGCTCACAACACCCACAACCACCCTGCTCACAGCACCCATAACCACCCTGCTCACAGCACCCATAACCACCCTGCTCACCGCACCTATAACCACCCTGCTCACAGCACCCACAGCCACCCTGCCCACAGCGCCCATAACCACCCTGCTCACCGCACCTATAACCACCCTGCTCACAGCACCCACAACCACCCTGCCCACAGCACCCACAGCCACCCTGCCCACAGCACCCACAGCCACCCTGCTCACAGCACGCACAACCACCCTGCTCACACCACCCACAGCCACCCTGCTCACACCACCCACAGCCACCCTGCTCACACCACCCACAACCACTCTGCTTACAGCACCCACAGCCACCCTGCCCACACCACCCACAACCACCCTGCTCACAGCACCCACAGCCACCCTGCCCACACCACCCACAACCACTCTGCTCACACCACCCACAACCACTCTGCTTACAGCACCCACAGCCACCCTGCCCACACCACCCACAACCACCCTGCTCACAGCGCCCATAACCACCCTGCTCACAGCACCTATAACCACCCTGCTCACAGCACCCACAGCCACCCTGCTCACAGCACCCACAGCCACCCTGCTCACAGCGCCCATAACCACCCTGCTCACAGCACCCACAGCCACCCTGCTCACAGCACCCACAGCCACCCTGCTCACAGCACCCACAGCCACCCTGCCCACAGCACCCACAGCCACCCTGCTCACAGCACCCACAGCCACCCTGCCCACAGCACCCACAGCCACCCTGCCCACAGCACCCACAGCCACTCTGCTCACAGCACCCACAGCCACCCTGCTCACAGCACCCACAGCCACCCTGCTCACAGCACCCACAGCCACCCTGCTCACAGCACCCACAGCCACCCTGCTCACAGCACCCATAACCACCCTGCTCACAGCACCCACAGCCATCCTGCTCACAGCACCTACAACCACCCTGCTCACAGCACCCACAGCCACCCTGCCCACAGCACCCACAGCCACTCTGCTCACAGCACCCACAGCCACCCTGCTCACAGCACCCACAGCCACCCTGCTCACAGCACCCACAGCCACCCTGCTCACAGCACCCATAACCACCCTGCTCACAGCACCCACAGCCATCCTGCTCACAGCACCCACAACCACCCTGCTCACAGTACCCATAACCACCCTGCTCACAGCACCCACAGCCACCCTGTTCACAGCACCCACAGCCACCCTGCCCACAGTGGGGCCTGTTCCAGACCTTGGGCTCACACAGGGAGGGCTGCCTCCCAGTCCAGACAGAACGGCTCCCTGGGGCAGGGCCACATCTGGGCCTGCCCAAAGCAGATCCCAGACTATAACCCCACCCTGCTGACTCTGAGGCTCTGCTCCCCTTGCACACCTGTACTCTCCCACCCCGCAAACACCCAGGAGCCGGGGTCACCTTAGGAAGGCAGGGCCCAGGCCTCGGGTGAGTGTCCACATGGGGCATCCCGAGTGGACACCCGGCCAGCCTCACCCTTGCCAGTGAAGCAGCCTCCTCCAGACTTGAAGAATGTCAAGGGTTCGCCACGCGGTCCAGAGGTTTGGGCCTGGGCTCTGAGACCTGGGCTTTCCACTGGGATCTGAGGCCCCTGCGGTGGCGGGGCTGGCAGCTGCTGAACCTCCCGTGACGTGGGGCCATGGGAAGGGCGTTGTCGCCCACTGGCTGCAGGTGAAATGGGCGGCTAGTGGCACGTCCACATTCACCTCACCCAGCCACGAAAGGACAACACCTGTCTGACTTGTTCACTTAGGGACTCAAATTTATAGGCAGAATATACAGGGGGGCGCGGTGGATAGTTAATGGAGACAGTGTGTTTCTCAAGATGACAGAGTTCTATGGATAGAAAGTGTGAGGGCTGCCCAGCAGTGTGAATGTGCTTAGTGCCGAGGGACTGATGGCTGGGGGCAAGGAAGAGGAGGAGGAGGAGGAGGAGGTGGGGAGGAGGAAGGGTGGGAGGAGGAGGAGGAGGAGGAGATAGAAGAGGAGGAGGAGGGAGGGAGAGGAGGAGGAGGAAAAGGAGGAAGAGAAGATAGAAGAGGAGAGGAGGAGGAGGAGATAGAAGAGGAAGTGGAGGAGAAGGAGGAAATGGAGGAGATAGACGAGGAGGAGGAGGAGGAGGAGGAGGAGGAGGAGGAGGAGGAGGAGGAGGAGGAGATGGAAGAGATAGACGAGGAGGAGGCAGAGGGAGAGGTACTAACTCAGAGGCAGCCTCTCCCCCAGAACCCACAGGAGGGGAGGTTGGGGGCTTGGGCCTTCTGGAGCCCAGCAGACATAACCAGGCCCCACTCAGCGAGGCCAGGGCCAGTTCCTCCTTTGAGATTTCATAAAAAATCAAAACCGGAAGGATTTTCAATAAACGGGCAGTTGTATGCGTGTGTTGGTATCTGCTTTGGCTCCAGGTTGGGGCGGGGAGGGCTGGTTTTCCACGGCCGCCCCTGCAGACTGGGTTTTCTGTCTACGCAATGGCTCTTTGGCTGCTCCTGGAGGACCGAGAACCGGCCCTGGGCCTCTGGGCCTCGCGTGGGCTCCTGGCCTGTGAATCATCCCTGCGATTCTCCCCCTGCCTGGCCTCCCTGTGAACCACTTCTATAACTTCTTTGTTCTTTTTTCTTTTCTTTTTTTTTGTCGGTTGTGGGGCTTGAACTCTGGGCCTGGGTGCTGTCCCTGAGCTCTTCAGCTCAAGGCTAGAGCCACAGCACCACTTCAGTTTTCTGGTGGTTAATTGGAGATAAGAGTCTCATGGACGTTCCTGCCCGGGGTGGCTTGAACTGTGATGCTCAGATCTCAGCCTCTTGAGTAGCTGGGATGGCAGGCAAGAGCCACCGGCCGCCTGGCCTACAACTTCTTTACCACACATTCACTCAGAAAACAAAGGTGTTAAACCACATCTTCTTAATGGTTTGGCGGCTATCAGTTAAACAAGCTGTGGTGTGCTTTTTTCCATATCTTTACAGTTTCTTTTTTTTTTTGTAGAAGAACTCCTGCCAAATGAGTTCTTAATTCATGATCCCACGGGCTCCTAGGGTTACAAAAAGAGGGATCTCACAGCTGGGAGCCAGGCAGCTCCCTGCCCAGGCTGCATCCGCACACAGGGAGCCACCCGCTGGGCGGGGCAGGGCTCCAGAGGTGGGCAGAGCCTCCAGCCACAGCCCACATCAGGCTGGCGGCGGCAGAGGCCTGGGCTCACGGAGCACCACGCTCTGGGCTCTGGAGAAGGTAGCAGCGTGTGTGTAGGGCTCTCCTCCCAACACTGGGCAGTGTCTCAGACATCTCCGGCTGGCATGACCGGACAGGAGGGTGGACGCCCTGGAAGGTGCCCCACAGCGCTCATCATGTCCCACCACAGAGGGACCAGGCGGGCTGAGGGGCCGGGACTCCGCTCCCCTGCCGCGGCAGCTGTGAGCTCCGGCTGTGAGGCTGACTGGTGGCACTCACGCCAACATGGCAAGGGGGGAAACGGAGGCTCAGAGAGGCGATGAGCCCCATCCTGACCCAGGCTGTCTGCATGCACTGGCTCGGCCTTGGCTCCTCCCTCCATCATCGAGTCCACACTGCTGTGGACCGATCCTCTGCTCACACCCACTGAGTCTCCCAAACGGAGTCCCCGAGGCCGTGGACGGCAGGATTCTGGGTAGGACTGGCAGGCAGGGAGCTACACATCTTCCCGGGGGAGCTCAGGTCCACTCTCCCGGCCTGTCCAAACACTAGGAAGGTGCCCAGCCCCAGGTTGCTGATGACGGCCACCAGGTTGCTGATGACCGTGGCCTCGGTCAGGTGGCCGCCCAGACACACCTGGACCCGGGAGAGGGGCAGCTGAGCGTTCTGTGCAGCCAGGAAGGGCAGCTCCGCCACACCGGCCCATGACCCCCAGTGTGAAGCTGTGTGTCCCAGCTGCCGAACCAAGGAAGGCCATCTTAGACAACACAGGTCACAGGTTACTGAAAATCATCTCCCAGGTCCTTCCAAGGGGAAACTGAGAGCATGGGCAGGAACAGAGGTGAAGAGGGGCCCCCTGCCCCCGGCACGCGGCAGAGGCCCCTAAACTATGGGACTGACATACATCTGGGGGTCAGGAGAGAGCGTGGCTCAGAGCCGGGTGGCTCCTCCTTGGAGCGCACTGAGAGCACGTGCCCCTGAGCCGGCCCGGGGTTCGCGCCCTGCCCCGACACGGGCCCCTGGATGCTGTGCTGGCCTCAACCCTGCAGAACTGGGCAGGCAGAGAGGAAGGCCCAGGCCTGCACTCGGGCCGCAAACGGGTTTGCAGTGAACGCAAAGCCAGAAGGCAGAGGACGAAGCCTGGCTTCAGAGGGGCTCACGCACACCTGCCAGGCCCCCGCGGTGTTGGCCACACCTGTGAGCAGACCAGAGAGGCTGCCCCCAGCCCCCGCAGCCCGGCCTTGGCCCACCTGGGGTCAGCCCCCCAGGGTGTGGCAGGGCGGGGGGGGGGGCGGGCGGGGGTGAGCCGGGCCTCACCAAACAGAAAGCCAGCCCAGGACGGGGCCAAGTCCTGGATGTGAACGGAAATGCCATGTGGGAAACAGGAGAGAAAGTAGGGGCGCGGCCCTGGGCCTGGCCCTCCCCTCGTGCAGCCCAGGGACCCCGGAGACCGGGGAGGAGGTCCTGTCTGTCACAGAAGCCGCGCGGCCGGCCCATCTGGCTGTGGTGCTGCCGCCAAGGCCCATGAGCGCCCTCTGCCGTGTACCCCGCACACCCTGCCCCACGCACCCTGCCCCACGCCAGACACAGCCCCAGAGCTACCCCTGAGCCTCGGTTTGCAGTGGTTGAAGCAGCTCTGGGTCACCAGGGCCTTCATACTGCGGGGACAGCTAGATGCAGCGGTGGCCACACAGAGCGGGAGAGCCAGGTCAGAGGAGGCGTCCCAGAAGCCCCCGCTGGGCGCGGGGCAGCCAGGCCGGGGCGGGGCAGCCAGGCCGGGGCGGGGCAGCCAGGCCGGGGCAGGGCTGGGGCGGGGCAGCCAGGCCGGGGCGGGACAGCCAGGCCGGGGCAGGGCTGGGGCGGGGCAGCCAGGCCGGGGCGGGGCAGCCAGGCCGGGGCGGGGCAGCCAGGCTGGGGCGGGGCAGCCAGGCCGGGGCGGGGCAGCCAGGCTGGGGCAGGCCGCTCCAGAATCTGCCCTGTCCCCACAGGCCCGTCCCCCCCCCCCCCCCCGTCCACTCCCCTCCCCCCGCAGCAGCCTGTGGTTGAAGGTCTGGAGGTTGATGGCAGCTGATGCGAAGACTACAGCCTTGGGAAAGCTCCTGAGTGACCCAGACACAGGGCGGACATGCTTGACAGGACAAGACCCATCACCTGGGGAGAGGCCTGGGGAGGGGCCCCAGCACAGGCCAACACAGCCCGTCCTGGCTCCGTCCACCCCATGGCCATCCGGTACACTGACCAAGGGTCAGGCCTACCTCATCCAGATGCCCTTCCCAGGCCAGACCTCCTCAGGCCATTGGGGAGAAGGCTCCAAGAAGAGCCGGTGGTGGGTGCGACGTGGGAGACTCCCCTTGAGTGCCCGGGCCTGGACGGCAGAGCCTCTGTGGAGAGCAAGCCTCCCACACGGCTTCGAGCACCCACCAGCAGCCCCACCCTGCCACTCCCGGCTCCAGGTGCAGCAGCACGGCTCTCCAGTGGTCTTAAAGCCCTACAGGCTTGTTGTCTTGGGACAACGCCGCTCACACCTGGCAGGTGCCGGCTGGAGCCCCGAGGACGGCTCCCTGCAGTACCTGCAGCTTTCCCAGCACACAGTCCCAGGGATCGTGTGATTTGGGTACGTGATCCTCGGGTCAGGAGATCAGATCCATGTCTAGAGAGAACAGGTCCAGTGATTTCCCTACCTGCATGAACAGGTTACTGACGGCACCGAGGGCAGCAGCAGGCGGGGAGCTCCGCGGGCCCTCTGGTCCAGAAGGTTCTTCCCAGCCAGCAAAGCTGCAGCCCCAAGGGCCCACAAAGCTATCCTGTGCCGCCCTGCTCAATGCTGGTCGGGGGAGGGGTCTGGTCAGGGGAGGGGGTCTGGTCGGGGGAGGGGGTCTGGTCAGGGGAGGGGTCTGGTCAGGAGGGGTCTGGTCAGGGGAGGGGGTCTGGTCAGGAGGGGTCTGGTCAGGGGAGGGGGTCTGGTCAGGGGAGGGGGTCTGGTCAGGGGAGGGGGTCTGGTCGGGGGAGGGGGGTCTGGTCGGAGGAGGGGGTCTGGTCGGGGGAGGGGGTCTGGTCAGGGGAAGGGGTCTGGTCAGGAGGGGGTCTGGTCAGGGGAGGGGGTCTGGTCAGGGGAGGGGGTCTGGTCAGGGGAGGGGGTCTGGTCGGGGGAGGGGGTCTGGTCAGGGGAGGGGGTCTGGTCAGGGGAGGGGGTCTGGTCGGGGGAGGGGGTCTGGTCAGGGGAGGGGGTCTGGTCGTGGGAGGGGGTCTGGTCGGGGGAGGGGGGTCTGGTCGGAGGAGGGGGGTCTGGTCGGGGGAGGGTCGCCGGCTCCTGGGCTGTTATTACCTTTTCCGCTCAGCAGGCATCTGTACAGGTCACCCACACAGAGCAAGGTGAGGCCCTCAGAGAAGTCGAAGGCGCTCTGCCAGCCACAGCAGTCCAGCAGCAGGGAGCCGGCAGCCCCGGTCACCAGCATCCTGGGGCACAAGGAGAAGCGTGCTCGTGGGCCGGGCTGCCGGACGGCCTCCAGGGTGAGGCTCAGGAAGGATGAGGTGCCCGGGGCGCGGGCTTTGCTGAGTCGTTCCAGCATTCAGGAGAGACTCGGGACGAAGGAATTGGATCAGCCGCAGAAACCAGACACAGGATCGGTGCCGTGGGACCCAAATTGTCTCTAATTTCTTGCTTCTAGACCTTTACATTGACCCATCATCTGTGCTAGTCCTGGGGTTTGAACTCAGGGCCTTGTGGCCACTTGTGCCACACCTCCACTTGCTAATGATTTGTACCGTGAATCTTCTCAACTACAAGGCAGCAAGAGGAAGAGGGCCTGAGGACATACTTTGTTTTTTATACTCAGATATCACAGAGGATGCGATTCCAGAAAGATCATTATGTGCACAAACTCGGTGAGGCACAGCCTCCATGCCCCTGGGCAGTGTACTCATGTCCTGCGAGCCCTCGCCGTCTCTGCCGGTAGGAGAGGCAGAAGAGGACGCCGAGCCCAAGGCAGGAGCAAGCCCTCCTCCTCCTCAGCCTCAGTGCTCGGCACCAGCCAAGCCGGGCCTCCAGCCGGGGCAGCGCTTCCTTTCCTCCACCACCAGTCACAGGCGGAGCCCTGGGTGCCCCGCACACCACTGCCTGATAGGCCACAGGACGCCCAGCTGGATAGGGCTGAAGAATCACCATCCCGGGCGTACCTGACGCTCAGCCTTACTGGCTGCTTGGATATTTCTAAATCTGCCGGCTTTCGCCCCCCTGGCTTGTTTCCAGCCTGATCGACAGGCGCCCCATACCTCTCCCTCCTGAACCCGGACCCAGCAAACTCAGGAGGGCCCGACTGGCCCACTACCAGGAGCCTTCCCGTTCTCCAGCGGCCGCAGGTGTGGGCCTGGGGCACGAGGAAGCAGGCTGAGGGCACAGGGGCTGTGCTTGTGGCCAGACGCTTACGCAGGGGTGGGCAGCAAAGGTAAGACGAGGCGCTGCCCTCTCAGCCTGTGCTGGAGCCGCAGCCCATGCACAGCAAGCTGCACCCTGGGAACCCTGCCGGGGTCAGTGAGCCACCAGGGGGCCCAGAGGCAGCCCTCCACTCCCTCTGTGCCTGCAGGCTCCCCCTCCGGGGCTCAGCCTGCTCAGCCCCAGCAGCCTTACCCTAACTGGGACCCGACGCCCACCGAGCTGTAGGCCCAGGCCCTCTGGCTCTCTCTCACCCTCTGGGCCAGCAGGCTGGTCAGGGCGGGGAAGAAGACGCCTGCAAAGGCAGAGGATGTGGTGGTATGGGGCGGGCAGGGCCGGCGCCGCGGCAGGGCTGGAATCCAGGGCACCGCGTGTCCCGCACATCCAGACTTGGTTAGGGCCACATGGTGGCCGTGAGGAAGACCCCTGCCCCATGCCCACCCCGGCCCTGCCGCGCTCCGCAGAGCCTCACACTGACACACGTGCACAGACCTCCCACACACCAGCTTCCCACCTGCCCCATGCACGTGTACCTCATGCATGCGCCCGCCCCAGGAGCCTGGGCGTATCACGCGCACACACCTTCCCTAGGATAAGTGTGTACACGTACACACGTACACACTCCCCAGGAGTGTGCCACTACCTGTATTTTTCTAGACAGAGTTTCCTCCTAAGAATTCCTTTGGAACATGGCTTTCTTCACATCTTAAAAAACGGTAACATGCCCTCATGTTCTTTTCCATTCTGGGAAGTTCTAGAGTCCCACCCCAGAGGACCTCTGCCCACTCCCCCTGGAATCTCCTCGCGGGGTGTCTGGTAACGGGACCGCTCTGCCCGCCCCCCCCCCCCGCCCCAGGTCAGAGCCTCTCCAGGGTCAAGTGCCCCCGAGGCAGGAGAGCCCCACGACAGAGAGCCGCAGCCCCGGTGGCCCTGCGCGGGCAGCCGCCGCCTGGCTGTGCCCCAGCCCCCCAGCAGACGTTTGGCAGAGGGCAGCAGGCAGCTGCGCGGCCTTCCACACGCGCCCCCCGTCTGCCCACCTGCAGAGGAGCCGCGTGCCAGCGGCCTCCGGGACACGCTCTTACCTTGGAGCAGACCTGTGAGGATGCACGAGGTGACGATGACCAGGTGGGCGCTGCCTAGGCGGGCGGGCCGCGGGGTGGCAGCGGTGACAGAGCCCCAGGTGGAGGCGGACGCAAGATGACCACCTCACCCTCACCCCCACAGCTGGCAGGACAGAGGGCGGTGGGGCGGCCTTGCGGGTGGCCACCTGAGCAGACCCCGGGGGTGGATGCGTAGTAACCCCACGCCACAAGGGAGGGGCCCACAGCCGGGCCCGCGAGGCCGAGGCTGGTCCCTGTGTCCCTGTGCCTCCGTGGCCGCACCCACCTCAAGACTCGGGTGCTCTCTTCTGACCCAGGGCCAGGCCCGGTTTCCCCATTGACAGCACGTGTCTTCCTCTGAGAAGGGCATCTCCCCAAAGATCTGCTGAGTTCCTTCCCCAAGGCTCCCTCCTCCTCCTGTGCCAGCCCCCCTCCAGCCTGGCGTGGGGCCCCCAGGCAGGTTACCGGTCCCCCAGGTGGCCGCCCACCACCTGCGTCAGGCAGTAGCCCCAGAAGAAGCTGCGGAGCACAATGCCGGCCTCCCTCTTGTCCCAGCCGAAGTCCTGGCTCATGCGACTGCACAGACGGGCACGGAGACGCGCACGCAGTATAGCAGGGAGGTGCCCAGCAGAAGCATGCCCATCCATGCCTGGCACTCGGGCCTGCCAGACAGAGGAGAGCGGGACCTTGAGAGGCCTGCGATGCCCTTGGCTGTGCAGACCCTTCCCGGGGCCAGGGACACGCTCACGCCCAGGAAAACCCACTGGTAGGGAATCTTGGCGGCTTGTAAACATCCTGACCCATCTGACTCCTGGAACTTGGCAGATGCCACACGGGTCACAGAAGAGGCTGGAAATGCCTCTCGAGCCCTCTCAAGGGGCGGTGAAGCAGGTGACACCCGTGGTTCCTGACCCCTCACTTGGTGCTGCTGGCCATCAGGAGCGGGCTGAGGACCCGAGGCTTGGCTCCTGCAGACCTCGGGGCTCAGCAAGGCGGCCAGGTACCGGCTTCCAGCTGCGGCTGTCAGCCCTCCAGGGGCGATGTGCTTGCCAGGGGGCTCGGGGGGGGGGCTGGGAGGGGGGCAGGAGGGTCAGGGCACGGTATGGTAATGCCCCAAGAGCACCACGGGAAAGTTGCTTGGCCTGCCCAGGAGAGGACAGGGAGCAGGCAGGGTGTCAGGAGCCATGGGGTTCGGGCAGGCCTGGAGGAGTGACTCCTGCTCTAAGCCTGTGCATCTGGAGGCCAAGGGAAGGCAGCGGCGCTGTCTGTCACATCCTCCATGCTCCGGGCTCTGATGATGGGTTCCCAGCAGAGTGGGCCTCGCCGGCCTTGGCGAGCCCCGGCCGGGTTTGGGAGGCTGGGTATTGGGATGGCAGCTACTCAAGTGTGCGTGGGGGCCCGGGAAGGCGTCTAGCAGAGTGGACAGTCATCCAGGCCAGGCCCAAGTCCTCCTGGCGGCGGCTGGGCAGGTCCCTCTGCCTCCTTGCAGCCGGGGGTTCCTCACATGGGCAGGGTGGGCTGCCGTCCACGGGGAGGGGGGAGGGGGGAGAGGGGCCTCACATGGGCAGGGTGGGCTGCCGTCCACGGGGAGGGGGGGAGGGGGGAGGCCTCACATGGGCGGGGTGGGCTGCCATCCACGGGGCGGGGGGGAGGGGGGAGAGGGGCCTCACATGGGCAGGGTGGGCTGCCGTCCACGGGGCGGGGGGGGGGGGGGAGGAGGCCCTCGCGGGCGGGGTGGGCTGCCATCCATGGGGCGGGGGGGGGGGGGGAGGAGGCCCTCGCGGGCGGGGTGAGGCTGGAGGACCCCAGCCCCGGCCCCTCGCCAGACCCCACCCTGCCAAGATCCTGAGGGTCGTGGTGCACACTGGGCTTTGTGATAAAGACCAAGGAGGGTGACAGGCAGCCACCTGTCCCTGCTGCTGGCCAGCTCCTTCCTGGAGAACAGGCCTGGCCTGAGGGGGACACAAGCAGCAGCCAGCCCCTCCCCGCCCCCGAGGCTGGCTCAGAGCTGTGGACACCTCCCGGCACCTGCTGTGCCTGGAGCCGGCCTGGGTGTGCCCTGTAGTCCCAGCCCTTAAGCGCTTGCCTCCTGCTCCTGGCTAAGCAGTAACCGGGTAATGAGGAGCACCGGAGCTAAGGAGCACCCAGCCCTGCCGGCCTCCGGTGTCCTTCCTGCAGCTCCAGCGGCTCAGGGTCCGTCCGGGAGGAGTCTCTCCCAGCCCAGCTCCCCGCCCCCTGCACCTCCAGTCCTTCCCCTGCCTCTAACACTCCCAAGGGCGGCTGGCGGGACGAGAGCTGCCCTGCAGATGCCCCCGAGAGCAGGCCAGCCTGAAGTGCCTCGTAGAAAACCAGTCACACACAGCAGGCCTGCCCTGCGGCTCCCGGCCTTCTCACTGTGCGTGGAGTGGTGCAGGGGCCACCAGGCGGCCGGCAGTGCCCAGACTCAGGCAGTGGGACTGGCGCCCTGGCTGGGGGCAGCGGTGTCCCAGGGAGGAGGGCCCCATGGGGTGCCCCCCCACCTCACCCCTGTCAGGTTCACACCACCCTGGTGTGCTCATGGGACCCATGGTGAGGAGGGGCTCGGGGGCCCCGTGAGACTGGAATGGGTCTGTGCCGTGAGGCTGACAGCCAGGATGGGGCTCCGGGGGGCTCCGGTTGGGCCTTACCAAGTCAGATGCCAGAGAGGGTCTTGGGTAGGCTGGGAGTGGCAGGGAGAACGTAGGTGGAGGGGACTAGCCCCTCGGAAGGAAATCTGCAGGGCACTGGCAGAGACGTCAGCCAGAAGTGTGTGCGTGTGTGTGTGTTTGAGTGTGTGCGTGAGTGTGTGTGCATGTGTGCGCGCGTGAGAGTGTGTGTGTGTGCGTGTGTGTGTGTGCGCACGTGTGGTTAGGTGTACTGGCCATTTATTTGTGAGGCCGGGCACAGGCTTCCAGTGTGGAACTCAAAAGCAGGATGCCTTTCTCATCGCCCAAACGTGCATTGTAGCTTGGGTCTGGGCTTTGTGCTGAGGGCCAGGGCAGGCTGTGGGCCAGGGGCTTGGGAGACGCGGAACACGGGAGACCACCCAGCCCTGCAGAGCTGACTGGCCTCACCTGCTCTCAGCTCACTCATGTTGACTCTAAGAAGAGGCTGATTTAAGAAAGGGAGATGGCACCTTCCAGACATGTAGGCTGGGATGGGAAGGGGATGGGTTTGATTACTGTTGACCACCAGCTACTTCCTAACTTCCAACTGCCCTCCTCCAGCCTCCATTACAGATGTGCCCAAACCGTGTCCTGGGAGGTAGATGTGAGCCCCACCCTTCCGCCTTCACACTGGCTCTCTGGTGAATCCTCTGCACATCCCTTTATAACAACAGTGATTTTTCTTTTTTCTTTTTTTTTTTTTACTTTTTTTTTTATTGTAAAGATACTATACAGAGGGTTACAGTTACATGAGTGAGGTAATGAGTACACTTCCTATTGAGCATTGTTACCCCCGCCATTGTTTTCCCCCTACCATCCCCTCCCTCCCTCCCTTACCTGAGGTTCTTTTTTTTTTTTTTATTGTGATTGATTACATAATTTCCCGAATTTCACAGTATTGTGGAATAATGATGCTCATTTAAAGTCACAAGTTCATTCTAACTTTCCTGGAGCAAATTGTCTATCACAGTCTGTAATATATAACGGTGCTCACATGTTATATACCATATATGTGATCAGCAGCATGGGGATATTTGGTAGTGGTTCAACCAGATGAGTGGAAGTTCTTTGTTTCTTAAGTCCTGTTAGTTTTGTCATATCACCTAACATTTTGGATTTAGCATCCACTTATCAGGGAGACCATGTACCGTTTGTCTCTTCGTTCTTGGCTTACCTCGCTCAACATGATTCCTTCTAGCTCCATCCATTTCCCTGCAAATGCCATTATTTTGTCATTTCTAATGACTGCATACTATTCCATTGTGTATAGATACCACAATTTTTGGATCCATTCATCTGTGGTGGGGCATCTGGGTACAACAGTGATTTTTTAAGGGAGCGCTATTCCTTTAGGTGGTCGAAGCAGAAAAAGGTCGCCGCTTCCGGGAGAGTCTGAGGGGGAGCAGTTGGATACGGCCAAGCCTCCTGAGACCCTCCACCCCGCAAAGAGCCACAGCGCAGCGGCGCTGCTTGCAGCCTCCTCTGCCTCGGGCTCCCAGGAAGCCCAGGTGCCCTGCTGAGCATGCGGGGCGGGGGCGAGGCAGGGTCTGCTCGGCCGGCCTCCCGCCCAGAGGCCGCCGCGGGCCTGTCCACAGATGGGGGCAGCCGCGGCTGTCTGCAGGCAGTCCAGCTGGAGAAGGCCGTGCTTCCCGTGGTCCCCTGCAGTGAAGGCCTGCACGAGGCATCCTTGGCTAAGCCATGGAGAACCCCATGGGAATCACACGGGCCCTGAGACCCACCAACTCGGCCCACGGCGCCCTGCAACTCCTGTGGTTGCTCAGGAGACCCGCCTCCCAGCAGAGAAGGCTGGAGGAGGGAGGGGCTGGGCCAACAGAGCAACCACTGCCACCCACCCGAGGTCCTGGATGGCCTTGATGCTACAAGACCTGATCGCCTGGCAGCCGCCCCTGCCCACGGGCAACGCAGAGAGAAAGCCAGAGAGAAGCCGTCGCTGGGGGCCAGGCAGAGCCAAGAAATCATCACCTGCAGCAAAGCTTGCAGAATGTTCTGCAGGCCTCACTCCAGAGCCGGCCATGCGGGCAGGGGCTGGGACAGGGGCTGGGACACTCGGGAGGGGGGGCGGGCTCCCGGAGCTGGCCACGCGGGCAGGGGCTGGGACACTCGGGAGGGGGGGCGGGCTCCCAGAGCCGCCCTGGCAGGCTGTGATGGTGGCTCTGAAAGGCTTCTTCTGGTACCTGCTGTGCCTTCGTCTGGCCCAGGTCCGTGGTGGCGCCAGGATTCTCTGCAGTCCCCTCCAGCAGTTGGGGGGGGTGGTAAGGTAGGGAGGGGCGGTGAGGTGGGGTTGGCTCTGGAGCCCTTAGGGTCTTTTGGGTCCTGGGCTGCAGTGCCCTGGCCTAAGGGCTTCGGCCCACGGATCCAGGGCGGGTGGAGGTTTTTCTTGGGGTTCCCATTTAGGCTCTGCAGCTGTCACCACCTCACTTCTGGTGTCTGTGGGGTCAGCCGCTTGGGGGTCCATGGAAGTGACAGCGCATGAATGGGGGCGGGCGACCTGTCCGCCTCCTCCCGTGCACGTGTCCCAGCCTGAGACCCCACCGCACAGGGCCAGCCCTGCGAGCGACCATGCTCTGTAGCCCTGACCATCTGCAAGGCCTCGGCGGTTCCCCAAACCAGGGCCGGGAGGGCGCAGAGGCTGCTGGCCACGTTCTGGGACTGGCCAGGGGCAGGAGGGTCTCCTCACTGGAGCCAGCAACCATGTCTCCCGGCCCCTGGGGGCTAGGGCTGCCCAGGAAGAGGGAAAGTGGCCACCAGGGAGGAGCCAGGGTCGAAGGGCAGTGCTCCCTCTCCAAGCCCTGCCGTGTGCCCACCTCCAAGGACACCCCCTTTCCTCTCCCCTCCCTCCCCCCCACTTCCAGTTACGTGGACCGTTGGGTGTCATCCCCTGGGGATCTGAGAGCCTCTTCCAGGAACGGCTGCGTGGGCCCGGGCGCTGGGACCACGTGGGCACCGGCTCCCACCCCCTGGCCCTGGCCAGCCCACTGGGCAGCGCCGCCCTGGCTGACATGTCAGTCCCTGGGCCTCTGTCTGGTGGGACTCCTGCCCGGGACTTGTCACCCCTGGAACTGGGGCCGCCCCACGGACGTTGGGGGAGGCCGGGCCGGGGTGGGGGTGGGGGCACGACCCTGGGCAGAAAAGGGAGTGGCGCTGGAAGCTTCTGTGCTGGCTACAGGCGGGGGTGGTGCAGTGACCAGACTATGGAAGTCCAGTGAGGACGAGAAACAAGTAAGACAGGAACATTCCAGGACGGCCAATTCAGGGGCAGGGTTGTCACAGCTCCTACCCTAAATGGACAAATGAGAGCAGGTAACTTAGGTGCTGTCCAGCAACAGACGATTGCTAGGGGGCGTGAAGGTGCCCATGGCCCGTTAGTCATGAGTCAGGTGTCTGAGAACTGATTGTGGCCAGGCTCTGGGCTCAGGGCCAACTACAGAAGCCCTCTGTGTCCCACATTATCTATACTGGCAAACATGCACATGGAGAACACACCCAGCCTCTCCTCACCAGGAGGCTGCAGAGGCTCCGTCCACCTCCTCTCACCCCAGGTGCACTCTAGCCCATCTAATCCTTCCTCATACAGCAGCCAGAGGCCAAGGAAGTTCATCATACCATGGAAGCCCCCCCCCCCCGCCCCATCCCCATCCCTACTCTCCTACCTTCTACAGCCCAGCACACCGCAGGACCTTTATGTATTTGATTTGGACGCACTGAATGGAGATCACAAAGTCCTGGGACCTAGGCTGCAGGTGCGGCTTGGCTGTGGATTTGAGGACTTCATGCTTACCACATGGGATGTCCCGGGTTCCAAGTATTGGGGGGAAGAAAGGAACTAAAAGCAAGGTCATGACTCCATCCGCAGCAGATGTTTGGGAGACACAAAGATGGTGGTGCTGATTCTCCCGGAAGCGGAGAGTCTGAAACTGTTCAACTCACAGCTGTCAAGGACTCTGGGCTCCTAGCACTGCCCTCTTCTGCACAAGGTGCGTGGCAATCTCATGCAGAGACCCAGAGCTCCACCGTGGTGCACATCTACCACCTCTCTTGGGCTAGTGTTCTGCAGTGGGTGGAGGGAGGGAGAAGGGCTGTCACTTAGCACAGCTTAGTGGGAGGAGCCACAGGCTGCCCGAGGTCTGGGGACTGTGTGAGGTGAGAAGCCAGGACCTGGGCTTCAGCTCTTCATGAGGGCTGGCAGCTGACACCACCAATGTTCCTTAACCCTGCCTCCTTCTTAGTTCTGTGAGTATGAGTCTAAGATGACAAGTCCAAATAAATGGGACTGAAAAAATGACATTTTTCTCCACGGTTTTTGACAAACAACTATACAAATAAAATCTGAAGGTGTGGGTTGGCAGAGCCAGGAAGTTCCAGGCTATGTAAACAGATTATTTCTTAAAAGAAATGGAGAGCCAGGTGCCGGTGGCTCACACCTGTCATCCTAGCTACTCAGGAGGCTGAGATCTAAGGATCATGGTTCAAAGCCAGCCAGGGCAGGAAAGTCCGTGAGATCTTAGCTAAAATTAACCACCAGAAAATTGGAAGTGGTGCTGTGGCCTCCAAGTGGTAAAGTGCTAGCCTTCAGCATAAGAGCTCAGGGACAGCGCTCAGGCCCTGAGTTCAAGCCCCACGATCAGGGGGAAAAAATTCAGCACTGAATATGATTTCCATACACTTTCTGAGCTGAATGCTGACTATGTGCATAAAGGGAAAGGAACTGAGTCAGACTCAACAGCAGCCAGACAGGAACCCTGTGCTGAGGGCAGATGTCTCATGATTCCACTCAGGATTCTTCACGGCACTTGCAGCCAAACCTCACCAGTGGTCAAGAACCCCAGCTGGGGTGTGGTGGTGCATAGATGCAAGCGGAGCCGCGTGGCAGCAGAGAGCCAGGACTGCCGCTGAGATAACCTGGGCAAAGCCAAGCCAGAAGAAAGACGGGCAGAGGCCCTGGCTCAGGGGTAGAACGCCTGCCTGCGGGCAGAAGGCTGAGTTCCATTCCCACTCGGACTTAAGGCTGGGGTGTTTGCAGGGTTTCCTAATGCCTCTGGCTCCCCCCACCTTTCAATCTTGGCTAACAGATAAGCTTGCCTGACCCACAAAAGCCAGCTGGACCAGATCACAAATGTCAGAAGCCTGATTCCCAGGGGTGAGCAACCCATGTTCCAAGAGAGGTCAGAGCCATGCAGACATTTGCTGGGCACTGCTCCCTGTTTTAATTTTCCCCCCAGTTGTGGGGCCTAAACTCTGGGCCTGGGCACTGTCCCTCAGCTCTTTAGCTCAAGGCGAGTGCTCTACCACTCGAGCCACAGCGCCACTTGTGGTTTTCTGGTGGCTTATTGGAGAAAAATCCACGGACTTTCCTGTCTGGACTGGCTTTGAGCCACAATCTTCAGATCTCAGCCTCCTAAGAAGCTTAGAGGCATGAGCCACCTGTGCCCAGCTCCCTGGTTCTGTTATTGTTGGTTGTGGGGCTTGAATTTGTGGCCTGGGTGCTGTTCCTGAGCTCTTTTGCTTAAGGATAGTGCTCTAACACTTTGAGCCAGCCACAGCATCACTTCTGGTTTTCTGGTGGTTAACTGGAGGTATGTCACATAGACTTTCCTGCCTCGGCTGGCTTCAAACCGCAATCCTCACATCTCAGCCTCTTGAATAGCTAGGATCACAGGTGTGAGCCACCAGCACCCAACCTTGCTCCCTGGGGTCTTACGGTTTTTTCTTTTTATTGGTTAGTTGTAGGGCTTGAACTCGGGGCCTGGGTACTGTCCCTCAGCTCTTCAGCTCAAGGCTAGCACTCTTACCACTTGAGCCACAGCGCCACTTTGTTTTCTGGTGGTTCACTGGAGAAAAGAGTCTCTGGACTTTCCTGCCTGGGCTGGCTTTGAACCGTGATCCTCAGCTCTCAGCCTCCTGAGTAGCTGGGATTACAGGTGTGAGCCACTGGTGGCCGGCATGGCTCCCTGGTTGCTAATGTGAACATTTACTCCCAGGATACAGGCAGTCACACGTGGCACAAGCACCTCGTGACAAGCACTGTTGTGTGACTGTGAGGCAAACCTGAGCCGCAGGGCCTCCGCCATCAAGACCACAGTGTCACTGCCATGCAGGAATGGTGCTGGAAAGGCTGCCCTCTCACACCGAAAGTGCAAGCACGGGGCGTCACAGCAGTGCGCACTGCTCAGGGCCTCTGGCATATTCTTCTCCGTGCTGCTCTCTCAGCCTGGAGAGGTGTCAACAGAAGCCACAAGGGCCAAAATCACAGGAGCCACCAGCATGGGGAGCCCGCCTCTGTCGCAGCCGCAAGCCCAGAAGTGCCGAGCTGTCAGCTGTGGGACAGCACCGCCTCTATTCCTTAAAAAAGGTGTTTGTTTTGTTTTGTTGTTTCTTTTTATTGTGTATGCCAGTACTGGGGCTTAAAGCCAGAGCCTGAGCACTGTTCTGAGCTTTGCTGCTCAAGGCTGGCACTCTACCACTTGAGCCTCAGCACCACTTCCAGCATTTAAAAAAAAATTTTAATTTTTTGGTTACTAATTGGAGGTAAGAATTCACAACTTCCTTGCTTGGGCTGGCTTTGAGCCATGATCCTCTGATCTCAGAACAGATATGAACCACAGGTGTCTGACTTGCTTCTATTTTTATGATATAGTTGAAATTTTCCCGTTAAAAGATCAAGTACTGTTGGAATGGAAGCTGATCAAAACCAAAGTGTAGTTAAGTGAAACGCAAGTTTCTATCCTTCCAATTAAACAGAAACATGTTTGCACAGTATTTTCTTGTTCTTGTCAACTTATCTTTATGAAAAGAAAATGAACTTTCAGATGACCATTCTGGGAAAATGTGAAAACTTTTACTATCAAATTAAGAACAGGCAAAAGCAATCTATTCTGCATTTCTCAAAAGATAGATGAGGGGTCAGGAAGCACAAATCTCTCCCCAGAATAAAGAATTACAGAGTCAAATGTGTACAACAGTACTCTAGTAGGCTATGAATTTATACAGGAATTTACATGACTACTGCTAACAATACAACTTATACATCTGAAAAAGCAATACATGTTTCTGAACCAAATATACCCGTGGTAAGAAACGGTGCACACTCTGGGGTCACCCAGGTGGCAGGGAGTGAAGGCTGTGGCCAGGGCCCGCGCCCGCACAGCAGTCCCCGCGCACACCACCCCTCATCTACAATGGAGGGACACAGCTGCAGAACACCGCAGATGCTCTCCATTTGGTCTTCTGTTCACACTAAAACTGCACAGCCCTAGAAGGGGCGCCTGCTCCCTTACCTCCGGGATGCCAGTGTGTGCGTCATCAAATGTGTAAAGATCCTTCTGGAACACTGGCTCTTTCACTCTCCAAACTACCAGCACACAGGAAGAAGAAAGACAATAAAGACATCACATTGCCTTACAAAGACCGTCTCCATTCCCCTACAGCAATGGACACCCGTTTGCTATTTCTGTGCACACGGGGTCACTGGCGCTCAGCTATGTCCCAACACAGACTTTGGTCTCAAACATTAGTCCAGTCAACACCTGCCTTTGCTAGAACGTACAAACCTTAATTCAAGTGGCAAACCAATCAGGTCCCCTTATAATCCCCATGCTTCACCAAGTTCCAAACTGGGGGTTTATTCCTCATACAATTTCATGATATGAAACAGAGTACAGAATATTCTCGTTTCATTTATTTCAAGGCACTTTCCACCAGAAGGCATAAAAATGGAAAAAGAAAAAGCTAATCTGTACAATACAACCACATTTCAATAATCACCAGAGTGAGACCCAAAGGAGGCAAAGTAGGAAGTCGTGCTGAAGCCCGCCACCCCCGGGAAGCTTACTAACTTGGTTTGCTGGCCCCAGTGAAGACAGCACGGGAAGAACACGCAGAGCACCTCCAGAAGGGGACCCATGTCTCGTCCACCAGCGGATCACGGGAAGAGACCAGGATCTGAAACCTGCAGTCTTGCTGATCTTTATGGATCGCAGCATTGGCTGAGTTAGCTCCACTGATTGAATTGTAAATGAAATCGCAACACTGTCGTATAACCACTTAACACTGCATGTGTAGGAGCCCCATTCATATCCCGTCTGTCTGTGGATAATCCGTGTAGACAGGACTTCCCGGTACTGTCTCTCACACCTTTAGTGGTGAGAACATGTCAAACGGATTATACACTAGTACCTATGCAAATGATCTTATATACACTAATAAGATAATATGTGTTATCTGGTGCTTTTCAAAAAATTGTAGTTTATCTTTATCTCTTCCCAACTTCTGCTACATGTAAATTATTAACTACTTGAAGAGTAAAACTCCCTTATTGTCTATCTTAGTTTTATCCTCAAATCTAAGGAAAGACACCCCCCCACCCCCCAAAAAAAGACCACAGCTGAAGATGGCTGCAGAAACCTACTCTGCCCAGAGGTAAGGGGTGACTACCAACACCATCCTTGTGGATGGCAAGGGTAGCGAAGTGTCACTCCAAGGGCCGGAGTGGCTACCGGATGCCCGTGACATCTTCGCATCTCTTACTAACTCTAGGTAAGCGTGAACACTGCCAAGGCGCCTACTGACTAAAGCCAGAGCTGAGGATGCCTCACTGGGCGCCAAGGGGCGCGGAAATAAGTCCTATGGGAGAAGAGCAGGTAAGAGGCTGAAGGCGCAAGATGGGTCCAGTGACTCACCTGGAATCCTAGTCCCTGGGGAGCAGAGACTTGATCATGGACCGAGACCAAACCAGGCAAAAAGCGAGACACTCCCAACCCCACCCCCACCCCCATAACCAATAAAAACTGAGTGTGACATGTGTCTATCACCCTAGCTATGTAGAAAGGGTAAACAGGAGGACTGAGGGCCAGGCTGGCATGGCACACACATGAAATATTATTCAAAGACGACAAAAGCATAAACGGACAGCTGAATGTCCCTGGCTCACCTCTGTAATTCTGGCTACTCGGGAGTCTGAGATCTGAGGTTCGCAGTTCAAAACCAGTCCAGGCAGGAAAGCCTGTTATCTCCAATTTAACCACTAAAAAGCTGCAAGTGGAGCTGTGGCTCAAGTAGTAGAGTGTAGCCTTGAACAATAAAGCTAAGGAACAGCGCCCAAGTCCTGAGTCCAAGCCTCAGTACCGGCACCAAAAAGCATCAAGGCTGACTGAAGGCATGGCTCAAGCACTTGCCTAGCTAGCACAAGGCCCTGAGTTCTAACCCCAGTAGTGCCTCGACACAGAAAGCAGACACGAGGAAGGAGCGTGACAGGAAGCCAATTAGCCGTCAACTAAGCAGTTCAGGTATTAGTTAGTGAACAGTCAAACTCCACTGTGACCTAGCTAGTCAGCTACCCAACAAGGCAAGCAGTCGCCCAGGTCAGCTGCTAAAGCCATGCCAGAACGCCTCATTCCTGTCCGGGAGGCAGGCCAAGCAGGGAGGCAGGTGGGTGCTCCCACAGAGGATGGCATCTGCACTGTTCACGGCCCCACCAGACTCACCAGAGGGCCCTGCTGCAGCCTGGTCTCCACACACACCTCCGCCCTGACGCCCTGACCTATGTGTGCACACGCCCATCGCTCAGGCAGTGACCTGCTGTCAAGCCACACCTCGAGACTGCTTTCCTCCCACCCGGCAAGTAACAGCAGAAAAGAGCAGGACATCTGCAGCATCGCTGACAACGAGAGAGATGGGAAACTGCCCTGCCAAGCTCATGTGCAGGGCAGAAAGGCTGAACAGGCCTTGCGTGGAACTGTCTCAGCCCGTCCCCACCAGCACCCGGGGCTGCTCTGCGGTCATGCAGAGCGCCCCCTAGCACGCAGACTGCCTAAGTCACCCTGCAGCTGAAATCACTGGGTCAGCACAGGAAAGCCCACCAAAAACAAAGGCTGCTTGAGATGATAACTTTTCACAGGATGTTCTTAGAATCAAAGAGAAACCTTTATTTTCAATAAAATTACCTGTAAGAGATGGCCCACTGGTCTGCTATGAATATTCTCATCACAGACAGCACCAAAATATGTATTTAAAAAACAAAACCACACAGCCTGCCCCTCATACACACATTGCCCCCAAAGCCATACAATCCAAACCAAAAGGCACGAACAAACCAACTCAATACCTGCACACACAAGTTGTCTTTGAATTAGGATTTACAAATTTATATTCTTTCCTATAGGAAAAAAAAAGGGGAGGGGGAGGGACACAAAACAAAAGCAAGAGGGTAAGGAAAAACTTCAAGATGAATGCTTGACATGTCTTAGAGAAATTTAAGAAAACACAGTCTGTCTACAAGCTAACAGAAAGCAAAAGAATGATCAGTGCTTTTCATATGCTTTGGGTGGGAGGCCTTAAGTCTAACTGATGTTCCCGAACAGTGCGGCATTCCGTAGTGAGTAGAAACACCAGAAACACCCGGCACACTGCAACAGTAAGGGCAGCATGTGGAACTCCTCAGGGTGTGTCAGTGCACCGACGGCATCACACTTCCAAAGAGCCAGTGTCCTTCGCCGTGGGTTTGCCAGCATTTAAAAGGGCTGCTTTCCCCCTTCTAAAAGATGCTGGGTCAAAAACAAAATGAAGCACAAGGGGAGAGAGGTTCTCTACTGCAGGGAGCATCTGTCAGGTGTGGCCCCAGGAGGCGGATCCGGTGCCGGAGACTGCTGGGCTCCATGCACAGGCTCTACTTGGGTTCCTCAATCACACCTTTGCTGAGGTCTGTCATTTTGGGATATTTTACTTTCTTCTGGTCCAACTCATTCTGAGCCCAAAGCAGCAGTTTCAGTAATTTTGCCAGCTTAGGTGTGGACTCACGGTTTTCATAATCTAGTACAGCTTGGTTCACTTCGCTCCATACCTGGAAAACAAATACATCTCATAAAGACAACCACACAGATTACCTACCAGCAAACTGTCTCAGTAAGTTGCAGTGTGTGTACTTAGATGCCCTTTATACATGAGAAGCCTGCTGCTCCCTTAAATGCGCACTGACGTCTGTCACTAACCACTCTGAAGACAGCCAACAGTTCTTGCCCAGAGCAGCTTCCACAGTCTGGCCGGCCCCTCCCATCCTCCTGGGGAGCCCTGAACGCAGCACTGCAGGAGCCACGAGAGTAAGGAGCAGCGCAGTGGGCAACGTGAGCTTCCCCCAAACAAACCAGAAGGGAACATCTCAGCGACCTCCGAGGACTGGTGGGCTTCCAAATGTGGAGTTGGGAGGACAGAGCTCCAGGAGGAGGGGAGTCGGCGATTAGAAGAGCAAAGTTGAAGAAATGTATTTTCTTTTATTGTGTGGCAGTACTGAGTCTTGAACTCTTGCTCTTGCTTGTTCCACTCAAGGCTAGCACTCTACTGCTTGAGCTATACCTCCACTTCTGGCTTCTTGCTAGTTAACTGGAGATAAGAGTGCCTTGGATGGGGCTAGGAAAGTAGCTCAGGGGTAGAGTGCTTGCCTTGCATGCCTAAGGCCCTGGGTTCGATTCCTCAGCACCACATAAGCAGAAAAAAAAGCCGGAAGTGGCACGGTGGCTCAAGTAGTAGAGTGCTAGCCTTGAGCTGAAGAGCTGAGGGACAGCACCCAGGCCCAGAGTTCAGGCCCCACGACCGGACCCCCCCCAAAAAATAAAATAAAATAAAAAATTAAAGAGTGCCTTGGATTTGTCTGCCTCGGCTAGCTTTGAATAGGGATCTCAGTCTCCTGAGTAGCGAGGATACTGTGGCATGAGCCACTGGCACCCAGCTTTGGAAGTATGGATTTTAAATTAAAAATTTAGGACACTGTTTCTAAGATACAAAAGAGTTTCTAAATAAAAACAGGAAGAAAGCTAAGAAAAGCTTGCAAAGGGGTTTGGGCCAGCCTAAGCAGGAAAGTCTGAAACTCTTATTTCCAATTAACCACTAAAAAAGCTAGAAGTGGATTTGTGACTCAAGTGGTAGCACACTAGTCTTAGGCAAAAAAAACTAAGGGACAGCACCCAGGTCCTGAATTTAAGCCCTAGTATTGGCACACAAAAATAGGAAAGTTCACCTATATAGTGACAAATAGAGTATGGCTCATATATATTACACACCAACTAATAAAAACTGTCACGAATAAGCCCAGACATTAAATCTTCTAAATGAAGATTTTAAACTAAACAGCTATTTTTTAAAATACATGTACAAAAATGTATTGCAGCAATTGAAAAATCATATCTTAGGCTGGGCACGGGTGATTTATGCTTGCACTCCTAGCAACACAAGATGCAAAGGAAGAAAGAAAGAAAGAAAGAAAGAAAGAAAGAAAGAAAGAAAGAAAGAAAGAAAGAAAGAAAGAAAGAAAGAAAGAAAGAGAGAAAGAAAGAGAGAAAGAAAGAAGTCAAACTTTAAACTGAAGTCCATAAGCCCAGGGTCATCTGTCTCTTCCCACACCACGGATGTGGCACACACATCATTAGCCCCTACCTTTTGCCTCTGCATCATGTGAAGGAGGTCTCCAAAGGGTGACTCCTCAGGGCTATCAAAGGCCAGCAGGGCCAGCGTGCGCTCCATCTCTGTGAGGCACTCTCTGCTTTCCTCACCCTGCTCTGCCAGCTGCGTCTGGGCGAACTCCAGCGCTGCTTCAGTCTCACGCTGGCGGATCAGCTCGATCAAATGCTGTTGCTGGTTATTGGAAAAGACAGGCAAGTTTAGCCAACACACTCTTGGCAAGTAACACTTGTCATGGTTAATGATAAAGACTGACTGGTTGGCTGGTATATACCTAGAAGAACAACAAAAGTAATGGGTCTAGGAATACAGCTTAGTAGTAGAATTCGTGCTGGATATTAAGAGCAAGCATGCAAAGCCTGGGGTTCGATTCCCTGTATCACAGAGACAGAAAGATCAAAGGAATCAAAGGAAATACTATCTTGTAGCACTTGAGTTATTAAATTTTCATCTTAAAAGCAAAACATAGCTTCTGAAATACATAAAATAGCAGCTAACTCAAACTTCATTTCCATATAAACCAAACCAACATTTTATCAATTAAGTCAGAGAAACAGCCCACTTATTTGAGTCATCCTAAGCAATCTGAGCTTGCTGGGCACCCTACAACGCACCTGAAGATGAAAATAAAGATACCGGTTTGTGTCCAAGAGCTCTGGGTGGAGGCTGTTGATCAGGGCGATGGCCTCCTGAATCTGACCCTTCAGAATCATCTCCCGAATCTTAATTCGTTCATCAAGGGTTTCTAAATCCACACTTGGTTCAATCCCAGATTCCATTCGAAACTTCTCTGCTGCTTCCTTGAAACCCTCTGAAAAGAAAGCTATCTTCACCACTAGGAAACACAGCAGGGATTATCAAAGGCTTTCTGTATGTATGTATGTATGTATGTATGTATGTATGTATGTATGTATGTATGTATGTATGTATGTATACATGATGTATATGTATCTTTGTTGGTTGTAGGGCTTGAACTCTGGGCCTGGGTGTTGTCCCTGAACTCTTCAGCTCAAGGCAAGTGCTTTACCACTTGAGCCACAGCACCACTTCCAGTTTTCTAGTGCTTAATTGGAGATAAGAGTCTCACAGAGGGGCTGGGAAGGTGGCTCAAGTGGTAGAGTGCTTGCCTTGCATGCATGAGGCCCTGGGTTCGATTCCTCACCACCACATAAGCAGGAAAAAGCTAGAAGTGGCGCTATAGCTCAAGTGGTAAAGTGCTAGCCTAGAGCTGAAGAGCAGAGAGACAGCGCCCAGGCCCAGAGCTCAAGCCCCATGATCAACAACAAAAACAGAAAACAAAACAAAAGAGTCCCATAGACTTTCCTTGCCCCGGCTGGCTTTGAACCGTGATCCTCAGAGCTCAGCCGCCTGAGTAGCTAGGATGACAGGGTGAGCCACCAGTGCCCATCTGCTTTCTATCTTTACAAAGCACAAAAAAAAACTCAACTAAATAATTCTTAGTATGAACTAGTTTTAGGGACTTCATACTACTATCTCTGTGATTTATAGGTTAAGCTCTAGAAACACAGAAATGACAGGACAATATTTCATTCCTTTTGTCCCATTTCCAAAGCCCAAACCTACCAGCCCAGAGCTTAGACTGAGTACGGGAGCACCCACTGTGTGGCTGGCACCCTAAAGGCTGGGATTAGGTCAGGATGTTGGCTCCAGGTGAGGCAGGCAGTGCGGTGCTTCCATGGGACTGCTGAACTTCCACACTGGCTCCCTCTCTTAGCAAGAGCCTGCAATTCTCTCCAACATGAAAGCAAACCATAGGCCTAGATCTTGTCAGCTTTCTAAGAACTGTTAGGAGAGATTAATTTGGGAGGGAGGGGACACTACAGATGAACAGGAAGACAACTTCTCATTCTGTTTCACTAGGGATGTCCTCTCCCCAGCTAGTCTGGGTCTTCTTCCCAACAGGAGGAGGATCCAAGTGTACACTCCTCCACATCTCCCTTTGCTCTTTTAAGTTGGGAACAGGACTTCTAGAAACAGGCCAGTACACTTCACCGGATGGCCAAGGACATCAATTTAAATCTACTTCAGAACATTTTTAAAACAAATGTTTGTTTTTTGAGACAAGAGTCTTGCTATCAGCTCCGGTTAGCCTCAGACTCAAAAATACCCTCTCCAAGTCAGAAAATATTATAGAGTGCTTACATAGCAGACACAAAGCACTAGATTCTATTCCTAGTACTACCAAGACAAAACAACAAAACCCATTAAAGGCCAAAAAAACAGGTTTTTTTCCCCCCTTAGGTCCAGGCCTAGAATAATGATCCTATCTCCATATAACATAATTTTTACAGATGGCCATTCAACACTAATAATATTATAATATATAATATTCTAGATACAAATACTTTCCCTCAGTCTATACCCTAGCTCTTTTGTTGTTGGTTGTGGGGCTTGAACTCTGGGCTGCGGTGCTTCAGCTCTTCAGCTCAAGGCTAACATCTACCACTTGAGCCACAGTGCCACTTCTGGTTTTCTGGTGGTTTACTGGAGATAAGAGTCTCATAGACTTTTCTGCCCAGGTTGGCTTTGAACCATGATATCTCAGCCATCATATCTCAGCCTCCTAAGTAACTAGGATTACAGGTGTGAGCCACACCAGTGCCTGGCTCATTGTGGTTTTATAATGTCTGAATACAACATAACTTTACCATTGAGCTTCATGGCTCAAACTTTACTTGAACAAAAAGGGAGAACTATATTCAACTGGTCATGTTCTCAGAGCCAGTCATTACCTGTGCCAGTCATTACCTGTGACCAGGTAGTTCATGATGAGACGATTCATGTCTGCTCGTTGAACATGTAAGTTATTGAGCTTTTCCATCCATTCATCTTTCGTTATTTCATCGGGTTTTTCTGCATAACTCATTCTGATTTATTTCTACAGGAAAAAATACTTGAATAATAGGTGAAATCTATGCCCATTGTGATTATTTCAGAAAATACATAGCAACGTATTAAGGAGGAAAGAGCAGTAAACACCCCCCCCTTTTTTTATTGGTTGGTTGTGGGGCTTGAACTCAGGGCCCTGAGATTTTTTTTGTGTGCTCATGGCTAGAGTTCTACCACTTTGAGCCCTAGTTCCAATTTGGCTTTTTGGTGATTAATTAGTCTCATGGACTCTCCAGTCTGGGTAGGCTTTGAACTGAGATTCTCAGGTCTCAGTCTCCTGAGTAGCTAGGTTTATAGGTGTGAGCCACCAGCACCCTGACAGGAGATACATTCAATCTTGATAACAGTGTAAGACCCAAATGAATGTTTGTGAAACAGCAAGAAAAATGATACATTTAGAAACAACTAGCATGAATGCAACAACTCTCTCAGAATTAAGAGGTCTTGTCATCAGATCCATAAGAGTTGAGGGATTTGGTTAGATTTCCCACAAAGTACAAAGGACAGCCACTGCAAAGACACTAAAAAATTATGTGCTATAATATATGTATTAAAAAGGAGACTACAATGCTGGGCGCCAGAGCTCATGCCTGTGATCCTGGCTACTCAGGAGACTGAGATCTGAGGATTGTGGTTCAAAGCCAGCCCAAATAGGATGCTGGAAGTGGAGATGTGGTTCAAATGGTAGAATAGTAGCCTTGAGCAGAAGCTCAGGAACAGCATCCAGGCCCTGAGATCAAGCCCCAATACTGATGTGTGTTCTCAGGCACGCGTGTACGCGAGTGCACGCGTGCACGCGCGCGCGCACGCACGCACACGCACGCACACACACGCACACACACACACAAAGTAGACTACGATCTCATACCAATAGTCTGACAAAAAATTGAAAGTGAGGAGCCGGGCGCTGGTGGCTCACGCCTGTAATCTAGCTACTCAGGAGGCTGAGATCTGAGGATCACGGTTCAAAGCCAGCCCGGGCAGGAGAGACCGTGAGACTCCTATCTCCAATAACCACCAGAAGAACCGGAAGTGGCACTGTAGCTCAAGTCGTAGAGTGCTCGCCTTGAGCTGAAGAGCTGAGGGACAGCGCCCAGGCCCGGAGTTTAAGCCCCATGGCAGACCCCCCCCCCAAAAAAAAAAATTGAAAGTGACAAGGCCAAGAGTTAACCAAAGCATGGAGTTCTCTTGAAAATTTTTACTCTAGTGTCAACAGACCAATAATGGTGTAAATAATAGCACATTCCTTATAAAACTGCCAATGGTGTCCCTTACAACTGGCAAATCTATTCCTGCTATATCTAAATCATACAGAAAAACATCATATATCAAAGACAACTGTTCACAGAAGCACTGTTCAAAATGACAAATGTGAAATCTACCCAACCAATGTTCATCCAACAGGACCATGTACAAAGGAACTGGGGTATAACCCATGTCCAAAAACCCTCAGGCAGGTGCATTCTGGAATTCAGAACATCACAAATTATGCACAGACGACATGGTACAACTTACTTCTAGTTTATGAGACCTTACACAGCATTCTGGGAAGCACCCCACAGCCAGGTTGTTTCTTCAATGAAACGTGTGTATTCACATTAAGTGCAAGGAAGGCCATTAAACTTTATCAAGTCAGATTTTGCCACCAAATAGGTTGAAAACTACTTTTGGTTTCAGAGATGCCTGGATTTGAGAAGGGCTATAGTCATGTATTACACACAAAACTTAAGCAGTTAAATGAAGCCACAGACAATCACATGGAAAATTGTCATGAAACTATGTTAATGGCAACCAAAAAAATCAACAAATGAAAAACCAAGTTAGAGTCACAAGTGTGACATGAATTTTTTGGGAAAAAAAGGCAATATAAACTACATGTGCTCTAGAAATATGTGGCCTTTTTATTTGGGGATTTTTTTCTTTGCTTTTTTTGGTCAGTTGTGGGGCTTGAACTCAGGGCTTGGGCACTGTCCCTGAGCTCTTTTGCTCAAAGCTACCGAACTACCACTTTGAGCCACATCTCCATTTCCTGTTTTCTGGTGATTAATTGGAGATGAGTCTCATGGACTTTCTTGCCCTGGATGGCTTTGAACTGTAATCCTCAGCTCTCAGCCACCTGGGTAGCTAGAACACAGGCATAAGCCACCAGCACCTGGCTTTGTTTTGCATATTTAAGTGCAAGCATGAAAGCTAGCACTCAGGTGGTGGAACCTGTGGAAGGAGAGTGTAGGGCAGAGCCACAGGGCAGCTGTGCCAGTTTTGGGAGCACCAACTAGTCTCTAACATTGCATACTGTGTTTTCATACTTTGTCACTGATACCACTTTGCAGACAGCAGAGTATTAGGTAATTTAGTTAAAAAGTGGCTCTGGTTTCTGGGCTCACAATGGATAAATGTGTGGAGAGAGCTGAGCAGCACAGTTAACAGGAGACACTCCAGTCAGAGAAGACAGAGCATCAGAAACCAGCCTGGGTCAGGAAGCTTTGGCCTGAGAGCCAAGAGCAGCTGCTTGCTGGACGAAACTTGTGAGACAAATGCAAGGCAGGAGTGAAGCCCGGCAAATGAGGATGGATAGGGTCAAAATACTCTCTATGCATGAGAACAGAACAATGAGACCTAGTGAAACTGGGAGAGGTGCATGTGCTCAGGATATACTGTAAACACGCATGCATGATCACAATGAAACCCCTTTTGTGCAACTAATATTTGCTAATTTAGAAAAAGGAAGCTGACCAAAAATAAGTAGAAGAAACTGGAGGACAATCGTAGACCAGAGGTTTGAAGTGTGAGGCCACAAACAGGAGGAGGGTTGGGAGGAAGAACAGGTTTGAGCAGCAGGGCGGCCTGTGTGGCTACCAGACCGGCATCTAGATGACAGATCCTGGGCTCCACACAAGCTAATTATGAAAACACACCTAACACATATCGTGTGTACAGACACGCATAACACATATCGTGTGTGTGTACACTGACACACCTAACACATATCGTAAGTGTGTGTACACTGACACAGCTAACATATCGTGTACACAGACACGCATAACCCATATCGCATGTGTACACAGACACACCTAACCCATGTCGTCCGTAAGGTGCACGCACGACCAAGACCACCTAGGGAGGGGCCGCAGGCCGGTCGGGGTCCGGGCCCGTTGGCGGGGAGCGAGCCCGGCCTTGGGCGGTAAAGCAGAGCTGCAGGGGCCGGCGGCGCGGTGGACAGCTCCTCGGCAGCCGCCCTCCCCGACCGGGCTCCCGCAGCGGCCCCGGCCCCCCGGCCCCGGCCCCCGGCCCCGGCTCCCCGGCCCCCCCTCCCCCCGGCCCCGGCTCCCCGGCCCCCCGTCCCCTCGTCCCCGGCCCCCCGTCCCCAGCCCCCCGTCCCCCCGTCCCCCCGTCCCCGGCCCTCCGTCCCCGGCCCCCCATCCCCCCGGCCCCGGCTCCCCGACCCCCCGTCCCCGGCTCCCCGGCCCCGTCCCCCCGGCCCCGGCTCCCCGGCCCCCCGGCCCCGGCTCCCCGGCCACCCGGCCCCGGCTCCCCGGCCCCCCGTCCCCGGCCCCCCGGCTCCCCGGCCCCCCGTCCCCCTGTCCCCGGCCCCCCGTCCCCGGCTCCCCGGCTCCCCGGCCCCCCGTCCCCGGCCCCGTCCCCGGCCACCCGGCCCCGTCCCCCCGTCCCCGGCCCCCCGGCCCCGGCTCCCCGGCCCCCCGGCCCCGGCTCCCCGGCCCGCGGCGGCTGTCCGCGCGGCGACCCCGGCCTGGCCGGCGGGGCGCTGCCGGCCCGCAGCGCGGCGGCCATCCCCGGCCCGGCGGCCGGGGCACCGGACGGCGGTGCAGCGCGGAGGGCGGCCGCCCCGGCCTCGGGGCCCCGACTCCCGGCCCGGCCCGTCCGCCCAGCCCCGAAGAGACGCTCGGACCTCCACCAGGGCCCGCCGCGGCCATCTTACCGTGCGAATCCCGCCTCCCGCGCGACACGGCCGAGGCGGCGGCTCCGCGGCCGCTCCCGGGACGGGGGAGGGCGGCGGCGGCGGGGGCGGCGGCGGCGGGAAGGGGGCGAGCGCCGAGGCCGCGGGGGAGGCGGGGCGGGGCGGGAGCGGGAGCGTGACGGACGCCGGCGGCCGGCCTCAGACGCCTCTCGCGAGACCGTGGGCCCGCAGCCAATGGGGCGCCCCCACAGGGGGCGGGACGCGCGGCTGCGGAAGTTAGACGCGACTTCCGCTCCTGCGCACTACCCCGCCGCGGCTCCCCGGCTCTACGGATTGGCGCCAGAGTCAAAAGGTAGCGGTCGCATTGGAGGACGATGGCTGCTGCGGACGCGTCCAGGTGCGGGGTTCAGGCGCCGGGACGGCCACCTGTAGACTGAGCCCGGAGCTAAGGTCCCAGCGCCTGTCCCGTCGTTTGTGTGGGGCCGGGAGGCCGGGGCGGTGGGCAGGCCGGAGGGCCCGAGCGCAGAAGGGGCGCTGCGGCCGGCGGCCTGCGGGCTCGCGGCTCCGGCTCCGGCTCCGGCTCCGGGCGGCCGCCGGGCCGCGGCGCCGCAGCTCCGCTCGTGCGGGTGGAAGCCGGCTCCCCGGGTTAGCCCCAAGGACGAGGCCGAGCGTGTCCCCGCCCGGAGGCCCGGGAAGACCCGCCGCGGGCGCCGCGGGGAGCCGGGGCGGGGCCGGGCCGGGCTCTGGGGGTTCGCGGAGTTCCGGGGCCCACAGCACCTCAGGGGTCGTGGGAACTTTAAGAGGTGCAGGGTTTGCTGGTGGGTGCGGGGGTTGCGTGCGGTGTGACGTGACCTGGGTCGCTGGGGAGCGAGGCGGACCTTCCCGCCCCGAAAGTCCGCCCGCTCCGGCCACTAGACTGGGTGGAGGCGAGTCAGCAGGCGGTTCCCACAAGCGAACGCGCCGAATCTGCACGCCCCAAGTTCTGATCCAGATCGGTTTAAAACGCCAACGCCGAGTGGTCAGACTCGGTAGCGGCGGCGCCCAGGGGTCAGCCCGGGGGCCTAGGAAGGCTCCAGCGGTGCCCTCGGTGGGCCCTGCCCCGAGCAGCCAGCCAATGCCGGGGCCCGGGGCCTCCCCCAGCCTGCCTGGAAGCCCTGGCGCTCGACCCGAGTCCATCTTCGGTGGATTGCGCCGTGTGTCCCTCCCAGAAGCCCTGCCTGCTCACCTCCGAAAGCCACCGCAGACGGAGTGGTTTCTCCAAACCTCCCTGTCTCTTGTTTTCATACCTTTCAAGCACTCGGTGGTGGCTTACCTAAAGTGAGTGCAGCCAAAAACCCCAGCCTGCCCGCTCTCTACTCCGGCCTCCGGAGCCCCCGCGGTTCACCTCTATAATCCTAGCTACTCAGGAGGCTTAGAGCTGAGGATCTCAGTTCATAGCTATTCCCGGCAGGAAAGTCGATGAGACGCTTCAATTAACCACCAAAAGGCCAGCAGTAGAGCTGTAGGTCAAGTGGAGTACTAGCCTTGAGCAAAAAATCTAAGGGACAGAGTTCAGGCCCTGAGTTCAAGCTCCAGTGCGCACTCTCCCTCCTCCTTTACACTGACCACTCTTGTCTCTGACTAACTGAGCCCACTATGTAAAATGCTTTTAAAATGCTTTCCTCTGTAGAGCAGCAGAGCTGGGGCTTCCTTGGGAAATCTTCCCGAAACAAAGCTGGACCCTTCACAGCTCTTAGCATTCCATCCATGTCTCTGATGTCTGATCAGATGTGGAGATCCCACCGCCCAACCCCCCCCCCCCCAAAAAGTGTAAGGTTCACCAGGGTAGGACATATCTGGTAATAGTATGTAAGTAGCTCAAGGAGTAAATGAGTGAACGGCACTAAGGACCTGAGCCAAAACCAGCAGTGGCAGAAGTGGAAACAAGAACTTCCCTTAGGAAGGTAATGGGCAACCCTGTTGATGGACAGGTTGTGGGACTAAGGAAGAGTAGTCCACAGTGATGAGATGTGTATCCTGGCCAGCCAAGGGGCGGCACCTCCTGAGGTGCTTTATGAAGAAGGTGGGAGGCTGGGGTTGTAGCTCCACGATAGAGCACTTACCTAGTGAGCTCTAGGCACTGGGTGCTAGCCTCAGCTGCAGAGGTGTGTGGGGAGAGGCGATGAATGTGTGTGGGCCAGGTTGAATGTAAGGTGCCTGAAGGGTGCACCCAGATATCTAGGGGAAGTTAAGCGGTGAGACTGAGAGTTGATGAATTCAGAGAGACAATGATGAATAGCGAACTGCAGCATGTCACTAAAGAAGAGTGGTCCCGTGGAGGCAGCCGGGAAAGGCCAAAGAGCTCAGGCACAGAGTTTCCAGAAGCTGTGATTAGCTTTGTCTACAGTAGCAGAAAGGAGCAGAGGACCGTCACTAGACTGCCATTTGTTTTGTTTTTTGTTTTTGGTTGGTTGCGGGACTTGAACTCTGGGCCTGGGTGCTGTCTCTGAGCTCTTCAGTTCAAGATGAGCGCTCTACCACTCGCCACTTGTGGTTTTCTGGCAGATTTATTGGAGATAAGAGCCTCACATGAACTTTCCTGCCTGGGCTGACTTTGAACTGTGATCCTCAGCTCTCAGCCTCCTTAGTAGCTAGGATGACAGGCATGAGCCACCGGCACCCAGTTTAAACTGACATTTAAGTTGCGGGTGCTTGGAAGACATTTGAGTGACATGGTGGGAATGAGAAATGCTTGATTATGGTGGTCAGGCGTGAGGGAAGGACAGGCAGCAGACATGAGCAGTGGCCAAAAGACATGTGTTGTTGCTCAGATCATTAGCACACCAGGTTAGTGAACACCTCCATCCAAATCCTCAGAAACTTAGCTTTTTTTTTTTTTTTTTTTTAGCAAATATGTTACGAGGATTAAGAACTCCTTTATTCACTTGCACACGCGTGTGCGAATGATTGGGGATTGAACTCAAAGTGGTTTTGCCTTCGTTTTTTGTTTTGTTTTGTTTGCCAATCCTGGGTCTTGAACTCAGGGCCTGGGTATTGTCCTGAGTTTCTTTGGCTCAAAGCTAGCGCTCTACCACTTGAGCCACACACCACTTTTGGCATTTTCTGTTTATGTGGTACTGAGGAATCGAACCCAGGGCTTCATGCATGCCAGGCAAGCACTCTACCTCTGAGCCAGCCCTTGGCATTTGTTTTTGTTTTGTTTTTGAGGTCTTGTTAATTTGGAGGCTGGCCTCAAACTCCAGTTCCTCTGGCCTCCATCTCCCTAGTAGTTGGGATTACAGGTATGCACCACTAGGTACTGCTGCATGTACTCTGATGCCATGTGTGAGTGACACACCAAGACTCCACAGTGTTTTCAGTGTGGATTGTTTGATCTGGTTGCCTTTCCCTTACACTTAGGCACTGGTTATAAGTTCTGTTAATATTTGTCTTTTCTGATTTCTTTTTAAACTTTTGACTTCTTCTGAAGTTGGGATATGAACTGGACCCAGCATTTTGTTGTTGGAAACAAATGGGAAAGCAAAGCCATCCTACAGACCAGTAGGATGTCCAAACACACCATTGGGGTAGCAGTTGCTTGGTTCACCCACTTAGCACAGCTTTGTGTGTTCAGTAGCTGGTCAGGATTTCATGACACACTACTTATGGATTGGAAGTTCACTTATTTAAAGTTTTTTTTTTTTTTTTTTGTCGGTCGTGAGGCTTGAACTCTGGGTCTGGGTGCTGTCCCTCAGCTCTTCAGCTCAAGGCGAGCGCTCTACCACTTGAGCTACAGCGCCACTTCCGGTTTTCTGGTGGTTTATTGGAGATAGGAGTCTCACCGTCTTTCCTGCCCGGGCTGGCTTTGAACCACGATCCTCCTATCTCAGCCTCCTGAGTAGCTAGGATTACAGGCATGAGCCACCAGCGCCCGGCTTAAAATTTTTTTAATTAAACCTATCCACGTACACATGTATATGGCTGTATTTGTATACATTTTAAGGATTTTTTTTTGGGGGGGTCCGGTCATGGGGCCTGAACTCTGCACCTGGGTGCTGCCCCTCAGCTCTTCAGTTCAAGGCTAGCGCTCTACCTCTTGAGCCACAGCACCACCTCCGGCTTTTTTCATTTTGCTTATGTGGTGCTGAGGAATCGAACCCAGGGCCTCAGGCATGCAAGGCAAGCGCTCTACTACTGAGCCACCTTCCCAGCCCAGGATTTTTTTTTAAATGCATGAGCACAACTGTTGTAATCAAATGTCTGGGAGGGAAGAAGCATGGAAAGCCCTGGGTAGAGATGAGACATGTGTTTTGTTTTTTCCTTTGTTGGTCATGTAGCTTGAGCTTTGAGCCTGGGATCTGTCTAGCTCTTTTGCTCAAGACCAGCACTCTACCACTTTGAGCTACACCACCACTTCCCGTTTTCTAGTGGTTAATTGTAGATAAGAATCTTACAGACTTTCTTGCCTGGGCTGGCTTTGAATCTTGATCCTCACAGCTCAGCCTCCTGAGTAGCTAGGATTACAGGTGTAAGCCACCAGTGCCTAGCCATCCTTAACAAAGAAAAAGAAAGAAAGCTTTCCCTTTGCCCCTGTCCCCTGCCCCTGTACTTGCTAGGCAGGCACTTGATTACTATACCCCTACCCCAAATTCACTCCTTAAGAGCTTATCCCCTCCACTTCTTTCCTCCTCTCCTCTTTCCTCCCCCCTCCTTCCCTTCAAACCTTGATCTTCAGATCTCCTGCTCTAAGTAGCTGAGATTACAAGCATGAGTCGCCTGCTTCCAACTGAATGGTTCATGGTCTGCGTTTTTCTCTAAACCATTGGCCCTTCGCCCTCATAGGCAAATTAGTACAACCGGACTCTTCTGTAGACACGTTTCTTTTTTTTGATTGGTTGTGGGGCTTGAACTCTGGGCCTGGGAGCTGTCCCTCCACTCTTGAGGTCAGGGCTAGTGCTCTACCACTTGAGCCACAGCGCCACATCCGGCTTTTTCTGCTTATGTGATGCTGAGGAATTGAACCCAGGGATTCATACATGCAAGGCAAGCGCTCCACTGAGACACCATCCCAGCCCCCCACTTCCAGTTTTCTGAGTGGTTTATTGGAGATAAGAGGCTCACGGACCTTCCTATCCAGGCTGGCTTTGAACCAGGATCCTCAGATCTCAGCCTCCTGGGTCACTAGGATTATAGGCATGAGCCACCAGAACCCTACTACAGATCAGTTTCTAAATTTTATAAGCTATTGATTTAGTTTGAAGTTCAAAATGATTTTGGTATGGGAAGGGTAATTCCTGCATATTGATTTATTGAAATTCAGAATAAAGCTAACATACCTTTTTTGATGTTCCTTTGGAAATGTGTGAGCACAGCCTTGTTCCCACTGATGCTCTCAACACCACTCCCTTGCATTTTTAACGTCTTATTTTTGAGCTAGATCAGAACAGGAATTAAATAGTACGGGTGAATATCCCTTTTCCAGAGTACTTGGGACCAGCAGTATTTCAGATGTTTTGTTTTTTTTTTTTTTTTTTTTTAATATTGCATATACAGGGGCTGGGAGTGTGGCTTAGAGGTAGAATGCTTGTCTAGCATGCATAAGCCCTGGGTTTCATAAGAAGAAAAAGCCAAAAGTGGCACTGTGGCTCAAGTGGTAGAGTGCTAGCCTGGGGCAATAAGCTCAGGAAAAGCCCCAGGACTGGTACACACAGAAAAAAAAAAAAAAAAAAAAAAAATATATATATATATATATATATATATATATGTATGTGTGTATGTATGTATGTATATGTATACATAATGAGTATCCTGGGTTGAACCAAGTATAAACACAAAATTTATGTTTTATATATACATTATATGCTTAACTGGAAGTAATTTCCTAAAATATTTTCAATGTGTCTGCACCTTAATTGACCATCACATGAGGTCAGATTTTGAACTCCCTGTATGTTCTGGTCATTAGTGCCTTTTCAAATATATAGCTAGCAAAGATTTTCTCACATTCTGTAGGCTGTGTCTTGATGCCATGGAAGGTTTCCTTAGCTGTGCACAAGGTTTTTAGTTTCATGAAGTCCCATTTGCCAGTTCTGCTCTTGCTGAGGCTGGAGTCCTATTCAGGACATGGCTGCCCACGCCTCTTCCAGTGTTTTCCCATGGTGGTTTGAGAGTTTGAGCAGTTATATTAAGAAATAGAACTTTGAATTGATTGTAGTACCGGACAAGGGACAATGATCTAGTTTCAGTTTTCTACATGGGGAGTTTCTTACTCTTAAATTGCTTTTCTGTCAAAATCTGTGAAAGGCTTTCTTTTTTTTCTTTCTTCATGTGTTCCTTTAAAAACTGGAGGTAAAAACATATTTAAGAAATGATTTTGGGGGGGGCTGGGAAGGTGGCTCAGTGGTAGAGCGCTTGCCTTGCATGCCTGAGGCCCTGGGTTCGATTCCTCAGCACCATATATGCAAAAAGAAAAAAGCCGGAAGTGGCGCTGTGACTCAAGTGGCAGGGTGCTCGCCTTGAGCTGAAGAGCTGAGGGACAGCGCCCAGGCCCAGAGCTCAGGCCCCACAACCGGACACACACACAAAAAAAATGTTTTTTTTTTAATGCCTTCTGAAGTTGAATTTACTTTTCACTGAATTCAGGAAAAAGACATCTCAGGTTAGCATGAGACATTCTCAGAGGTAAAAGCAAATGGTTCTGTATTCATGTGTTTTATTTAATGGGTTTTATTATAAGGAAATATGAAAATACTTTATATTCTAAGTGTCTCTGGAAAATGATAGAACTGATAACACATCTGGATTCAGTTTCCTGTTTTATATGCAGTTCCTTTTTGCTTCATAGATTGTCATAAATCTGTGTGTGGGTGTGTTATGTCTGCTCTTAGAACCCTTACAATGTGTATCCATATGCATACATACTTCTGTAGGTCTTGAGTAACCTACAAAGGCCAAAGAGATCAAGATCCATCTCTTCTTGGCTTTCTAGATAAGACAAGTTAGTGATGGCATAAGTCTCTAGTAACATTGTGTTTGAATTGTCTGTACACCATTAATGGGAGTCATTTCTTCTCCCATATTTTCTATTCTTTTATCTAAAGAAATTGCTTCAGTTATTACCCAAACATATATGTCCATTACATATCACAGCTGACTTTCTGAAGTTCTTTGAAGTTGAAGCAGTTTAGGTTGGAGTCCTATGTTTTTCTATGAATTGTTTTATTTTCTTGCTCTTTTTCAGCTTTCCAGTCCCTTATCCCTCCCAGTGCACACTGCTACTGTGATGGTTGGTTGTCAAAACAGCATTCAGCTTACCTCAATGGGTACTTTCTGAAGCTGCCTTTTCTGATGGTGCTATTAGAATGCAGTATTTGCACTTACTGTCAAAGATCTGCCTGAGAATTTTCACCCGCTGTGTTCTTTAAAGGGGAGTGGAAGAATAGTGCTGTACTGTGCTTTTTGCCTCTGGGAGAAGAGCTAAGTTGATTGTGAGTGGGTTGTTCCCAGAACGTAGATTCATCTAGAGTTAACAAATAGTTAACTGTTGAAAAGATAGCTGGTCTTACAGAGAACTTGCTTAGCATGTGTCATATCCTGGGTTCAAAATTAACAGAGCTATCTGGTCCGTCTAAATTTTCAGCAGAACATGTTCTACATCTGTAGACTTAACTAGTTGTGGTCTGAAATATTCAGAGAGCCAGATGTGATGATGGTGTTTGTCTCACCTTAGGAGCTGAAGCAGAAAGAGTGAGAATCAAGGCTAGCCTGAGCTCCACCATAGTGAAACTCTGAGACATTCTCTCCCCTCTACCCCCATACTCCCTCTGTGTCTCTGTCTCTCAGGAAAACTGAAGTGGTATTGAACACAACTGACCTTTTTAAAAATTGTTCCCTAAACAATATATCATAGTATCCATCTAGCATTTACATTGTGTTAGGTGTAAGGGTAAATATCCAGATAACTTATCTCTAGATGTTGCATATAGGTTCTATGTAGATAAGTCAAACCACTTTACATAGAAGACTTGGACCTCTTCAGATTTGGAGATTCTGGGTACGAGGACTGGGCTGCTCTGGGGAATCTGTAGTCTGTTCCTAATGAATGGTTGGGGGTGTCTTGCAATTAATCTGCTCATGCTCCTGTTTCATTCCTTAAGTGTTAAAAACATGGCTCTTAAGTACCAAGGTCCGTAGCTGCTGGGCCCTGGAAAGAGGAAAGAACATACCCTGCTCTGGTAAGAGTCTGGCTGCGTGTGCTTCTGCAGGGGTCAGCCACAAGAGCATGGCAAGCCCTGTGAGCACTGGCCCTGCTATTGCTGTCCCCAAGTTGTGAGCAGTTTCTACTGGGGCCCTCCAAACTGGGAGGCCCAAGCAGAGGGCCTGAGAGGCCTGAGGTGTCTGGTGTTTGGATTCCAGTCCTCCCCTGCCTGTGCCCCTCTTCCATGTCCCCTCCTGCCTTCCCTACTATTTGTTCTTTCCCTCCTCCGGAGTCCTGGTGCACCAGGTCTGTGATCACAAGTGAGTTCATCAAAAGCTGGCGGCGTGAGTCCCTTTTTGGCCACTGCTGGCTGCTTCTGCCTTAGTGTTCTCATTTGGGATTGGGCATTTTGCGGGGCCAATCCCGGAACAGTGTTCACACAGGCTGTTCTGCATGGGCTTTTTTTAGTTCTAATTTTTTTCTAAGACAGTCTGTGTAGCCTGGAATTTTAGATCCTCCCGTCTCTGCCTGTGACCGCCACTATACCCATCTTAAAAAGGATTATGGAGCCAGGCGCCAGTGGTTCATGCCTGTAATCCTAATTACTCAGGAGGCTGACAGCTGAGGGTCAAGGCAAGATAGCCTGTGAGACTTTTTTTTTTGGTCAGTCATGGGCTTGAACTCTGGGCCTGGGCGCTGTCCCTCAGCTCTTCAGCTCAAGGTGAGCACTCACCACTTGAGCCACAGAGCCACTTGTGGTTTTCTGGTGGTTTACTGGAGATAAGGGTTTCACAGACTTTCCTGCCAGGGCTGGCTTTGAACTGTGATCCTCAGATCTCAGCCTCCTGAGTAGCTAGGGTTACAGGTGTGAGCCACCAGCTCCTGGCTTGTGAGATTCTTATTTCCAATTAATAAGAAAACCAGAAGTAGAGCTATGGCTCAAAGTGGTAGAGTGTTAGCCTTGAGCAGAAAAAGCTCAGGGACAGTGCCCAGGACCTGAGTTCAAGCCCCAGGACACACACAGCAAAAGAGTGGATTATGGAACTCCAGCCCTGTGCTTTGGAATTTCTCTGGCTCTGAGTGGGGTGTCCATCTAGTAAGCTTCTGCCCTGCTGGCCGGCCAGCCCCTGGAGCACTTTCAAGCTGTGTCTAGGTTTTGGTGGTGCATTGAAGGACTTAGGAAATAATTGTTTTTCCCTTCTCTTTATGTTTTAAATGGATGGTATCCAAAGGAATTTTAAGTCCAGATAATTTGTCTTCTGGGTTTTACTTTCTTTTTTTTTTTTTTTTTTGGTGGGGCTGGGAGCTTGAACTCAGGGCCTGGGCACTGCCCCTGAGCCTCTTCGTGCTCAAGGCTAGCACTACCACTTGAGCTACAGTGCCACTTCTGTCTTTTTCTAAGTGGTTTACTAGAGATAAGATTCTCATGGACTTTTCTGTCCCGGCTGACTGATCTTCAGATCTCAGCCACCTGAGTAGCTAGAATACAGGTGTGAGCCATGGGTGCCTGGCGGGGTTTTACTTTTAAAATAGGTTTTTAGGAGTTATCCCTTGGCTAATAGTTTAATTTAATAATACCTCTACATTTTCGTCTTTTTCTCTATGGAGAGGAATGACAGCAAATAACCAGGGAGGAGTGCCCAAACAGGGTGGGAGGGAGGGAGACCATACTGCTTCCGCTCCCTTCCCGTTCCCTGGGCTTTGAGCTTGTAGTTCCTGGTCTCCCCTTTCTATTCTGCCAGCGCTTCTTTTGAAGGCCCGGTCTGAAACTGCACCCCCAAGTTAAAAATCTAAAGACTCACCTTGCTGAAAAAACTTGCTCTGGGTCTTGCTTCATTTAAAGAGCCTCAGCCAAAGAGGCTAGGTGGAGGACTGAGGGGGTCCAGGTCCACCTCCTCCTGCCCATCTTCCAGGCGCTAAACTCCCTGCCTACCCCGGGTTTGCAGACCAAACCTCCCTCAGATGAGGAGGAAGCGGGGCCTCCCCCGCAGATCCCACCAAGGCCGACCGCAGCTGCGGGAGCCGGTCTGGTTTTGTTGTTGTTTGGTCGGTCGTGGGCCTGAACTCCGGCCTGGGCGCTGTCCCCCGGCTCCCCGGCTCCCGGCTCCCGGCTCCGGGCCGGCGCTCTGCCACGTGACCCACAGCGCCACTGCCGGCCTTTTCTGCTTCTGTGGTGCTGAGGACTCGAACCCAGGGCCTCGTGCATACGAGGCAGGCGCTCTACCGCCGAGCCTCCCCAGCCCAGGCAGTCCGCAGTGCGTGCCGCCCTGGGAGCCGTTCCCCGAAAGCCTCGGCGGCCCCTCCGGGGGGCCGTGGCCCCGGCTGCCCGGGGCGGGGGCGGGGGGCCGTGTCGCCGGCGGCGCGAGCCCGCGCCCGGGGAGTGACGTCCGGGCCCCTGTCCCGGCGGCCCGGGCGCCGAGGGAGTGGCGCGGTCCCCGGCTCCAGGGGTCGGACGCCCGGGGCCGCCCCGGGAAGTTCCCCAGGCGGCGGCCTCTGCCCGCTCGGCACGCCCTGGGGCTTCGGCCCGAGACGCGGCGGCCTAGAGCGGCCCCGCCCGCGCGCGCGCGCGCCTGCGCCCGCCGCCCTCCTTCGGCGCCCGGGCGCCGCTCTAGCCTCGTCGTCTCGGTGGCCGCCGCCCGTCGCGCGCCGCACCGATCCGGCCCCGCGGCGGCGTCGAAGTGGCTGCGGGCCCCGGCGGCCACGGTGAGTGCTCGGGCTCGGCGGGGAGGCGGGCGCCGAGCGGGCCGCCCTCGGACGCGGGCGGAGCCGGTGCCCAGCCCGGCGGCGGGAGCCGAGCCCGCGCGGAGCCGCTCCCGCCGGGAAGATGGCGGCCGCGGGCCGCCGGGCGCGGCCTCGGGCGTCACGCTCGCGGGCCGGGGTCGGCCGGGCCCCGGCTCCCGCCGCACCGCGGGCTGTGGTGCGGGGCGCCTTGGCGCCCTCGGGTGGGACCGGCGGCGGCCCGACCCCGGCGGCCCGGGGCTCCCTTCCGGCCCGCGGACGCCGTGGGCGTTGGGCCGCCGAGAGCGGCCGGCCGGGCGTCCCGAGGAGACGACGCCAGTGCCAGGTGAAGTGCGCCGGGCCGCCGCCCGCCCGCCCGTCCCCGTCCCCCGTGCCCTCCCCGCCTCCCCCCTGCGCCGCGCGGCCGCGGGCGTCACAATGGCCGCCAGGAGCCGGGCCATTGTGCGCGGCCCGTCCACGCGGCGGCCCGGCGGCCTCGTGTGGGATTGGCGTTTGTCGTCGGCGAGCCGGAGGACCCGCTGGTGCCCCCCGTGCGGAGCGGCCCCAGGACCAGCCCTGCGGTGCGTGGGGGCGGCGATTGCGGCGCCGCGGGCCTCCCCGGCCGCGCTCTGGGCGCCGCTCCCAGCCTGGGGGACGCTGACGTCCTTAGACGTTTCCCCCAAGGGAAGCCCCTTTCGAACTTGGGACCTGAATGGCGGGGCTCCTCACAGTACGCACTAATGCTCTCTTTATGGCTAGTGTTCCGTGACTACGAGGGTCTGTGCTTACCGGCCAAGGCGGCCTGCTCATTGGGAAAGAGGTCAAAGCACAGTCTGAATTCAGTTCATGTTGTGTAAGTACACAGACTTGTCTGTCTGTGAGGAAGGCCGTGTTCCTCAGGCTTGGGGGGGGGGGCGGTGGCAACTTTGTGGGAAATAAGGAAAGTTGGATGGGTAGTTAGTTAGTTGTACATTTTTAAAAGAATTTTGTAGCTGTACTTGTGCAATTTATTGTGATTAACCTGTATGTAGATGAAGTACAAATAGGCATTGTCCCTGCTTATTTCACCAATGGTAATTTGTACCGTTTTGTACCTCTCCTTTAAGGTGTCAGATTTAGGTTCTGGGTTTTGATTTTTCATATGATTGTATTTATCTTTATAAAAAGATGGATTATGGAAGTGGCATTGTGGCTCAAAGTGGTAGACTGCTGGCCTTGAGCAAAAGAGCTCTGGGGCAGTGCCCAGGCTCCAAGTTCAAACCCATGACTGACAAAAAAAAAGAAGAAAGAAAGGTGAATTAATTTTTCCTTCAATAAAATGATTGGTATGCTTGGGTTACAAAGGTAATAGAGATAAAGTTTGAGTAACATATAAAAACTGTTAAACACACTTGAAGGGGAGCCCTGCTGTGTTCATAACAGGTGTGCATTTGGGGGGATGTTTCCCTGTAGGCTTCTTGTCACCACTGTTTTCACCCTGTGGTGGGAAATCCATGCATGGCAGGAAATATTGGGATTCATCATCCTTTGTTATTTTTATGTATTTATATATTTTGCTGGTCCTGGGGCTTGAGGGCCTGGGCCACGGTCCCTGAGCCTCTTTGTACTCAAGGTTAGTGCTCTTACCACTTGAGCCACATCACCACTTCTGGCTTTTTTTTTTGTCAGTGATGGCACTTGAACTCTGGGCCTGGGTTCTGTCCCTCAGCTCTTCAGCTCAAGGCTAGCACTCTACCATTTGAGCCACAGTGGGATTTCCAGTTTTCTGGTGGTTAACTGGAGATAGAGTCTCATGGACTTTCCTGCCCAGGCTGGCTTTGAACCGCCATCCTCAGATCTCAGGCTCTTGAGTAGCCTGGAGCCTGAGCCACTGTCACCCAGCCATCATCCTTTATGTCCTAAATAACTTCATCCTGTGGGTGTTTCTTGATTTTTCAAACTAGTCATCTCATGACAAACATTAGTGTTCATTTTGTCACCTTTGGGGGGGGGGCCTGGTGTGTACACCCTCATAAATTAATCTTAAGTAAAAGGGAAGCAGTCCTACATCTCCCTAAGACAGGGTTGACACTCTATCCCCTATACCTAGCATTTAAGCAAATGGTGGTAAATACATGTTAAAAGAAAGTCATTTTAGCCAGGTGCATATCTTCAATCCTAGCTAATTTGAAGGTTGAGATATGAGGATTGTGGTTCAAAACCAGTCCAGGCAGGAAAACCTGTAAGACTCTTAACCTCTGATTAGCCTCCAAAAAGCTGGAAATGGAATTATGGCTCAAGTGTTAGAAGTGCTGCTAGCCTTCGGCAAAACAAGCTCAGGGACAGCATCCAGACCCTGAATTGAAGCCCCAGAGAGGAGAGGGACTCACTTTAGAGGGCCCGATTCTCCAAACTCTGCCAACAGATCCTGTCACTTTGATGAGTGATATTGACTTGTTGCATATTTGCTAAGTTTGGTGCTGATTTGGCACTTGACCAAATCGTGCTTTGGAAAACCTTTTAGGAAACACACTGGCATTGTCCCAGCCTATTTCACCAATGGTAATTTGTACTTTGCATATGCCGCCTAATTCACTAAAAGACTGGTTGTAGCCAGGATTAAACACTTTAACGCCTATCCTCTCATACTTGCCTGCCCACGGACTTGCCCTGCCCTGCCTAGCCTAAATGGCTAGGGTTGAAAAGGAATCGTAGGGGAGGTCTGCTGCTGGGAGTAGGATCTGGAATAAGGAATCTGATCTGTGCCTAGAGAGCTGTCTGCCAGAAGCCCTCAGGCCCTCACCCCAGCGGAGATGAACTGGTAGACAGGAACTCTGGAGTTGTTAGATTGTAACTTGAAAACAATAGTGTTTTTCTCTTTTAACATGTCTTTAGTAGTGACATATCCTGTCTTGTCACTTGTGCCACTTGTCTGTCCCCATGTACCACTGATGAGTAAGTTACTGGAAAGTTACGTCTTCACTTCCTCAGAAGCCTTGACTGGAACTCAGCTATGCATAGATTTACAAAAGTTGGTACAAGAAATCCTGTTACTGGCACCAGCACTCCTTGTTGAAAACATTGGATGTTCTCACTGCTCCCATACCTATCAATCAGTAAAAGTAGACATTGACCTTGACCAGTCTCAGGGAAGGGAAAGATCATTCCAGATGAAATGCAAAGTTGAAACCAAAGGAGGAGGGTGCAATGCTTGGTAAGAAATGTACGCATTATCCTGCCCATGTAATTGTAACCCCTCTGTACAGTATGTTCACAAATAAAATAAAATTAAATCAAAAAAAAAAAAGAATCCAGGCAGAGAAAAGAAAAAAAAAAAGAAATGCAAAGTTGTTTCCTGGCTTGATTTTCCAAGACCCCTTAGGCTGACCTTCATGGGTGAGCTCATGGTTCTGTGGATCACAGTTTGAAGCCTGCCCAGGCAAGAAAGCTAGAGAAACGATCTCCAATTAACCAGCAGACAGCTGCAAGTGGAACTGTGGCTCATGCCTGAAATCATAGCTACTCAGGAGGCTGAGATCTGAGGATCGAGGTTCAAAGCCAGACCAGGCAGGAAAAGAACATGAGACTCTTATCTCCAATAAACCACTCAGAAAACGGAAGTGGCACTGTGGCTCAAGAGATAGAGTGTTCACCTTGAATAGCTGAGGGATCAGGCCCAGGCCCAGAGTTCAAGTTCCACAACTGGTTGAGAACACTAGCCTTGAACAAAGGTGCTTAGGGACAGTGCCCAGATCCTGAGTTCCAGAATACACATACAGGTATGCACTCGCATACCCTAGACTTTAGGCTGTGGCCAGAGATCCTGATAACCTCATAACTACAGCTCTGCCTCCTAGAGTAAATGCTTCTAAGAGAAGGCTTATTCTAAATTTAGGTAGCAGGCTTCTCTGAGTAATCACTGGAAACGCCATAAGAAAGGGCTGGGAGGGAGGAGATTAAGTACTGCAGCATTGCTAACCACTGTCCTTGGAACCCTGACTGGGTGAAAGAGTAGATCCAGCATCAGCCCTTCCAGTCACACCTGGGATCTCTGTGCTCTGTTCCCTCCACACCAGCCACTGTAGCAGAACTTAGTACTCCTACCTCCCCCCCCCCCACGACCCCAATAACTTATTTTTTTCCTTTTCCTCTTTTTTTATTGTTTCAAATAAAGGGGTTTCAACCTAATATGTCCATATAGATTTTTTTCCAAGTCCAGAGCAATTTAAAAAGGAAGCTGACCTTTAGTGTTGTTCTGCAAATCTTAACTGACCACAGCTGGTTTCTTACATCTGTATATCTATCTCTAGTTGAAGTAATACTGTCACTGTCATTTAGCTTTTGAAAACTCAGTATAACTCTGAGAATCACAGTGAAAAGGACACATAATGCTTTATTAGTGTTGTGTGATAGCTTTCATCAAACCACCTTTTGATAGTTACTCTCAATAGCAATTAAAAATATTGTTGAGAAGAGTTGAAAAGTAATTGATCCTCAACATCTGGGAAAGTAGATTTTGTTTATGAAGATAAACATACATACCCTCTCACTGGGTCTAGCAGCACTTCTATTGCAGTAGGGAAAAGGAAAAAGGACAGAGATGGATAGGGCCATTGAGTTAAACCCCCAACCAGTCTAGTACACTTGGAGCACAGAGACGGACAAAAGTGGATATCGAGTCATGCCATGGCAGGTAGGTCAGAGGAGGGATCAGAATATCTGTAACTACTGGAACCACAGACTGTGTCTTCTGTGTTCACAGCTATTCCTGGAAACGAGGGCCCTTTTTGACAGCATGGATACTAAAGGATGTATATGTAGTTTGTACTGTTGAGTCAGATTCTGTGTAGGTCCTGGTGGCCCAAACAATGTGTGTGATGGATGAGCATGGTTTTTGCTACTGTGTACCTTGGGGTTCCATGCCAGGAATACTGAGCACAGCAGCCTGTGGTTCAGAGGTGATTGCAAGTAGCTATTTCCGAGGGCAGGAAGGGAAGCTTTCCACTTTCCAGATATTGTTTGAATTTTCTAGGCATATTCTGATTTGCTACTTGTAATGTTTACAAAGCAATTAAATTTTTTTCTTGGGTAATCTTTTACTTTTCACAAAGAACTTTAGTATCTTCTGTGTTCCCTCATCTACATAACAAAATGTCATCTAGACAAAAGACCCTTAATGAGTCAGAAGTCAAAATGCAGAATTGCCTCCAAGTTTAAAATTGTTTTAAATACTGTTTGGTGGGTAACTGAAGTTCAAAGGACTTGATGTTTTGCCCCCAGGTGGGCCAAATAGTCAGTTAACTTTTTGGTCTGCAGTCTTTGTTGTTTTCCTGGGTTGTCTGGCTGAATACAAGGACTTTACTGTAATTACTACATTTCAAGGTGCCTCAGAGATTGATCCCTGGAGGTTGTGTTAAATCTAGTTTACATTATTTACCTCTACAGAATTAGAGTATTAACGTGTTCTTGTAATTATTATGTTTAATTATGTGTGTGATATTATGTTTAATTGTGTGTGTGTATGTAAAGCCATGCACCTCTAATGTTTAAATAAAATATATTGTATGTGCACTCTGGTTGTGGGACTTGAGCCTCGACACTGTCCCTGAGCATTTTTGCTTAAGACTAGCACTATGGATTTTTAGTGCTTAATTGGAGATATGAGCCTCGTGGATTTCCTGCTGGGCTGGCCTTGAACTATAATCCTCCCATCTCATCCTTCTGAGTAAGCTAAGATTACAGGTGTATGCCACTGACACCCAAATTTAAAATATTTTAATACTGTATTAATGTTTTCTGTAATAATTAGTAATTAATAGGAGTTTAAGTAATATTTACCATTTTGGAGGTTGTGTTTTACTTCTTTAGTTAATCCACTGTGGCGGGTAATGTTTTGCTGAGTTGGGGGATCTGAAGGCAATTAGGGATGGTTGCAGAGCACTTCATTGAAGTCTCTGCCCAGGCACATACCCAGTAGAAATAACAATGTATATCCAGAGCTCTCTGTTGTGTTCTCAGGGGAACTTGCTGCAGTAATAGTCCAAGTGGTAAGCCTCCCTGAGTGAGCACCAGGACCCTGTGCTCCCGCTGAGGCTCCTAAGAATGCCTTGGTGAACCACTGCAGTGCTGATTTGACCCTCACATGTGCCTTCCTTTGGCTTCTCTGAAAGGAATGGTACACCCACCCCAGCAATGGGGACATAAGTGAAGACACATGGAGCAGTTCTCAGGCAGCTTCTCCAAATGAATGAGCCACAAGAAAACTAATTACTTCTTGCCATCGATAAAATTTGTGCTTTTGAGCCGGGCACCGGTGGCTCCCGCCTGTCATCCTAGCTACTCAGGAGGCTGAGATCTGAGGATCGCGGTTCAAAGCCAACCGGGCAGGAAAGTCCGTGAGACTCTTCTCCACTAAACCACTAAAAAACCGGAAGTGGCACTGAGGCCCAAGTAGTAGAGCGCTCACCTTGAGCTGAAGAGCGCAGGGACAGTGCCCAAGCCCAGAGTTCAAGCCCCACGACCGACCAAAAAATAATAATAATAGAATTGTGCTTTTGAGCCAAAATTTGAGTTTTGGGAAACTTATGTCTGCCATTGTGAACTTGATGGCTTCCCTGTAATTTAAGCAGTTCTCGGGCGATCTGTGCACATTCACAAATTTGCTTTCTTTTTATATGGTCTGCTTAATTCAGTAAGCTGCTCTTTCTAAATGACCCATTGGCATCATGTGGGTGAAAGATGCTAAAGTTTTGACAGATTTTCACCTAAGAACATGAAAAAATCATTGATGTGGTTTCAGAACCCAGCCGGTACTTGTTAATACCAAAGAATACCCACAATTGGGTGAAGAGATTGTTAAAATACTCCTCTCTTTTCTAATGGCAGACTTGTAAAGCAAGGCTTCATATATTTTATCCATATATATGTATCAGTAAATAGAATGTAGGGAGTCTGCTGTGTTTTATTTGGGCAGTACTGGGATTTGAACACTGGTCCTTGTGCTTGCACTCTACTACTTGTCATATCCCAGCTCTGGTTGTCATGTTTGTTTGTTTTGGTGCTGTCCTGAGGCTTGAACTCAGGGTCTGGGCACTGACTGAGCTGCTTTTGCTCAAGGCTAGTGTTCTACCACTTGAGCCACAGCTCCACCTCAGGATTTGTTTGATAATTTAGTGGAGATAGTTTCATAGACTTTCCTGGCTTTGAACCCCAGATCTCAGCCTCTTGAGTAGCTAGGATTACAGCGTGAGCCACTGGCACCTGGCTCCCTGCTATCTTTTATTAAACCAGAGATTTGCAAAATTATGAAACAGCACCATTGTGTGATTCTGGAAATAACATTCCTTTTCTCATTAATAAAATGTTAATGTGTAATGGACTTAACAAAACAGTTAATATTTAAATTTTTGGTAGTACCTATAGATGCACTCCATGTAAATGAAAGTTCGTTATACCCGTGTATGTGTATATAATGCGTTTGTGCATGTATATGTGTACGTGTATATATGTGTTGTGTGTGTGCACATATGTATGCATGTTACTTCTTTTTCAGTACTGAGGTTTGAACTCTGGATTTTGAGCTTGCCTGGCAGGCACTCATTTGCTTAAGCCATACTTCCAGCTCTCTCTCCTGGTTATTGGTGACATAAGGTCTGGCTTTTGCCTTGCCAGCCTGCTTCTTATAGTAACTGGGATGCAAGTGCATGCTACCACACTTGCCTTTTTCTGTTGAGATTCAGTCTCATACTTTCTTTGCCCAGAGGCCGGCTTGAACCACCCTCTCCCCAACGCTAGCCAGTAGGGTTACAGGTGCAAGCCACAGTGCTCAGCTGGGGTCTTCCTTCTTTAAAGAGTAGGAATAGGCACTAAGACCCAAAATACTTGAATTGCTTTTTTTTTTTTTTTAACCACTAAGACTTCATTGCATTACCCCTAGTTGCATTTAGTAGGAATGGGAATTAAGTAATTTGAAGTTCTTTTTGCAATTTTTGAAAAATGTATAATTTTTGTATTCGTTATTGTAAGGTGATGAACAGAGGAGTTATGGTTACATGTCAGAGTACATTTCTTTTTTTAACAATATCAGCCTTCCCTCATACTCTCAGTTTTTCTCTCCCACCCCCACCTACAGGTTGTATAGTTAGTTCATTTTCAACATTGTATCTAGTAAGTATCACTACTGCATTTGTTCACCCTTTGTCATACCATTTCTGTGCCCTCCCAAAGACAGATAAACAAAAGGAAAAGAAAAAAGTGCTAAAAAAAAGTGAAACAGATACTGATACCTGAAACCTAGATTGTTATTTTTATTTATTTTATTTGTCGGTCACGGGGCTTGAACTCTAGTGCCGAGTGCTGTCCCTCAGCTCTTCAGCCACAGTGCCACTTCAGGGTTTCTGTGGTTTACTGGAGATAAGTGCTTCACGGCCTTTCCTGCCTGGGCTGGCTTTGAAAGAGATCCTCATATCTTAGCTCCTGGAGGGCTGGGATTTCAGGTGCTCCGCTCAATCTAGAATTTTAACTAACTTAGGAGGCTGAAATTTGTAGGGTCACAGCTAGGGGACAGCCAAGGCAAAAAATTTTCTAGATTCTTATCTCCATAATCTCAGTAACTAGCAAGAAGTAAAGCTGGTGGTGTGGGCTCAAGTGGTAGAATACCAGCCTAACAAGTATAAAGGCTCTGAGTTCAAACCAGTACCACCAAAAAAAAAAAAAAATAGAGGGGCTGGGAAGGTGGTTAAGTGGTAGAGGGCATGCCTTGCATGCCAGAGGCCCTGGGTTCCATTCCTCAGCACCACATAAGCCGGAAGTGGCGCTGTGGCTCAAGTGGTAGAGCACTAACCTTGAGCTGAGTAGCTGAGAGACAGCCGCCAGGCCCAGAGTTCAGGCCCCACGACTGACCCCCCCAAAAAAAATTTAAAATGTAGAAACATTTAGATTCTGTATACTCAGTGATAACCATTTGCACTTTTCCTTTCTGGGAAGAAAATATGAATATGATGTGGTTGCATTTCTCCATTGCAATTGTGCTATATAGTCTGTGCTATGTAGTACTGAATCGTAAAAGAAACTTTAACAATTTTATGCATATATTTTATTTCTTCCCACTTTAGCTTTGATATGTTTTTAATCTCATACAAAAAAAATTGTATTTGTTGATAAAATCATGAAAAACATTTGCAATATAAAATGATCTGTTCTGAATGCACTTTATCATTCTAATTGATAGAAATAACTGCATTTTTCCTTCTTAATTATATTCAGAACTGAAATCCAGAAACGTTTCAAATTCACATATAAATTGCTTTTTTTATGATTTTATTCTAAGAACATTTTAATTCCTTTCCCTTTATAAATGCTTAGTGTTGTAAAAAATACAATTTTATTTCCAGTTTTTTATTTTTTTGCCAGTCCTGAGGCTTGAACTCAGGGCCTGGGCACTGTCCCTGAGCTGTTTTTGCTCAAGGCTAGCACTCTACCATTGAGCCACTGTATCACATCCAGCTTTTTCTGTGTATGTGGTTCTGAGGAATCGAATCCAGGACTTCATGTATACTAGGCAAGTACTCTACTACTGAGCCACCTTCCCAGCCCTCCAGTGTCTTTTGAGTTTTGTTGTTGTTTTTTTCCCTACTACTGGGGCTTGAACTCAGTGCCCGCTTTTTTCATTCAAGCTTGTTACTGTACCACTTGAGTCACACCTCCATCTCTGGCTTTTTGCTCATTCGTTGGAGAAAATAGATTTGTCCTTCAGACTGGCTTCAGACCTGGATCCTTAGACCTTAGTGTCCTGAGTAGCTAGGACTGTAAGTATGAGCCATCAATGCCCAGTTTGAGTAATCTGAGCCCTCAAAGAAGGTCTCTTGGAGGCTATGGAGATCATGTGACTTAAGGCCAGTACCTGCCACCACACCACCTGCCTAATGAGAGTAGATAGGCAGTCTGAATGGCCGCTGTCCCTTTAAAGAAGAGCAAGTGTTTGTCCTTTGTCTTGGGTTGCTGGGGAGACCACAGTTAGCTGGAAGGCAGTTGGAGCAGTGGAGGCGGAGGTAAGAGAGAGGGGCTTTTGGGTCAGTGTGGTGAAGAGGTAGTGTAGAAACTGCCTACAAGCAAACGCATCTCCAGTGTTGATACTCAGATTATTTGAAAGAGGAAAGAAGGAAAAGGTGTTTTTCTAAACTTTACATTTTGTTAATGCACATAAACTAACCATGCTACATTGATGTTTAGTAAATGTAAAAGTCTTCAAACGTTCTTAGCTTTTAAATTAAAATGATTGTATAGTTAATAATAAGACAAAGTAATTACATGTAATATGTGATTATATACATACAGTAATTTTGTGTGCAAAGCTTTTTGTTTGTGTTTCACTGCCCTGTTGGATTTCTCTTGAGCTAGGTCAGCTCATCATCCCAGAGCCCTCTGTGATGCCTCTGCCTGCCTTTCCTGGACTAATCTAAAACTCATGGCTGGGCCTCACTGGGCCATCCTAGTTCTTCTGCCAGAGTCTATCAGTACTGCTTAACAAAGGGTCAGGATTTTTTTTCCTGATGCCTTTATAGGTCATTCAGAATGTTACTTGGAAAAATTGGCTTTTAAAAAAATTATTGTTGTGTGGTTTATAGTTACTTTAAGTGTATAACGTGTGTTTCATTTTCCTCCAGGTGCTCATTCCCCATCAGTATCTCAAGAGTCTCGCTTGTAGGAGCTTGAACCTTCTCAAGAGCAGTGACTGGCAGCAGTGTGACAAGGCCTGGTCATCTGCCGGGCCTGGGCCCAGCTTCCAGCAGCACCCAGACTTTCCAGGTAAAGTATCAGTATTATTACAACAGTGGCAAGAAAATAACATTTATATTCCCTTTTTTTTTTTTTATTTTTTGGGGGGGAGTCCGGTCGTGGGGCCTGAACTCTGGGCCTGGGCGCTGTCCCTCAGCTCTTCAGCTCAAGGCTAGCGCTCTACCACTTGAGCCCAGTACCACTTCCGGCTTTTTTCTTTTTGCTTATGTGGTGCTGAGGAATTGAACCCAGGGCCTCAGGCATTCAAGGCAAGTGCTCTACCACTGAGCTAACTTCCCAGAAGCCCCTATATTTCCTTTTAAATGGCACTAGTTATAATAAATGTGAAGTCGCATTTATATTTATTTGACATATTCTAATCTCTAATCCAGTTTTTAAAGTTTCTGATTATCGTTAAGAATTGATGATGTTTCTTTATCTTTGCAGTTATCTTATTCAGTGTATGGTGAAAGGTGGTCTGGGCTGGGCTGCTTTTTAAACTATCTTGAGTAGAAATGGAGAGTGTGGTTGAGGAATGTGGCTCAGTGGTAGAACCTGACCTTAGTTAAAAAAATTTTTTTGTGGGGCTGGGAAGGTGGCTCAGTGGTAGAGCGCTTGCCTTGCATGCATCAGGCCCTGGGTTTGATTCCTCAGCACCACATTAGCAAAAAGAAAAAAGCCGGAAGTGGTGCTGTGTCTCAAGGGGTAGAGCGCTAACCTTGAGCTGAAGAGCTGAGGGACAGCGCCCAGGCCCAGAGTTCAGGCCCCATGACTGGACCCAAAAGAAAAAAAAAATTTTTTTTTTTTTTTGTTGTAAATTTGGTGGTTTACCTAAACGGCAGACCCATTTTTACCACCCCCCAAAAAAATTCTAGCAGTAATAAGAAATTGTAACTAATGTGGTTTGGTAACTACTTTGCCATATATATTGATTAAGAAACAAATTCCACCTTGTCTTGTCTTTTGGAGGCCAGTACTTCCCCTGAGTAAAAGCAGTTCATTGTCACCAAGCTGAGCCCCATCTATTCACCCCCTTGGCAGGTCCTCAGTGCCCAGGTAGTTGGAGGGGTTTGCCCTATGACTTGCATTGCTGTTCGTTGAGCTGGGTCCTTCAACAACTGAGATCCCCTCAAGTAACCAAAGAGGTGATATACTCTCTCTCTCAGCCTAGTCTGGGTAACCTGGAGTGTGCAGCTTAAGGTTTACAGACTGATGGAGATGACTGGCAGGCAATTGCCACAGCCAAGTGACAGCTGTAGGAAGGACCAGATAGACCATCCAGGGGAAGACGTTACATGCTAGTAATCTTAAATTTCTATATTTTACGTTTTTTTAGGGTTTTCCTTTCATACCAGTCCTTTCTCTTGGATGGAGCATGGTGTAAAACTGACCATCATTAGCTTTTAGATGTGACTAAAAACCTGGAACAGCTAGGAAAAGAAGCCTCAAGGTAGTACCAGTTTTTTCCAGTTTTGTTGTTTTAGAAATAAAAGGCTTATATATATCCTTTAATCTTTAAAAAGAAAGTGAAAGAAAACAGAAGTAGACCCTGAAACTGTCACCTGAGTCGTGCACTCAGTAGAGCAAGTGAGGTCTAAGCCCTGCCTCACATCTGGGATCTGGGCAGTCTTTCCTGCACTTTGAGTCGCAAGGGTTATTCTGTACTCAGTTGGAGCATGGCTAATATGCAAGGCCCAAGACTGTCCTTAGATCAGGCTGGGGGGGGGGGGGATGGGCAGTGGGCAGGAGCAAAAGCCAGGACTGACTTGGCCAGCCCTCTCATGGGCAGCACCCAGAGAGGCACAGCATCCAGTGCTCTCTTGCTCCTGGGCAGCCAGCTCCATGCAAAGCACTGCAGGACTGGTGTAGACATCAGCACCACTTAAGCGTCTGTCGACTTCATTGGTCATGTCCTTGAACTGCTCCATAAAATTTTTTTTTTGGGGGCTGGGAAGGTGGCTCAGTGGTAGAGCACTTGCCTTGCATGCTCGAGGCCCTGGGTTCAATTCCTCAGCCCCACATAAGCAAAAATAAAAAAGCCGGAAGTGGCTCTGTGGCTCAAGTGGTAGAGTGCTAGCCTTGAGCTAAAGAGCTGAGGGACAGCGCTCAGGCCCAGAGTACAGGCCCCAGGACCGGACCAAAAAAAAAAAAAGAAAAAAAAATTTTTTTTTTTTTTTTGGGGGGGGAGGAGTCTGAACTCTGGGCCTGGGCGCTGTCCCTCAGCTCTTCAGCTCAAGGCTAGCGCTCTACCACTTGAGCCACAGCGCCACTTCCGGCTTTTTTCTTTTTGCTTATGTGGTGCTGAGGAATCGAACCCAGGGCCTCAGGCATGCAAGGCAAGCGCTCTACCACTGAGACACCTTCCCAGCCCTGCTCCATAAATTTTCTGCCCTTTTTGTAAAGATAAGTGTTCTAAGTAGTTAGATGGTGATATTACATGTTGGAGTTGTTGGCTGGATTTTAAATGGAGTATTTGCTGTGTACTACTAGAGTTTATGTACAACACCACTTTGAAAGTAGAAAAATGTCTCATTTCACTGTTGTTTCTAAGTTGCACTCCATAGATGCCCCTTGGTGTTTGATTCAAGGCTGTGTATTTTGATGGCTTGGTGGTTTGTTGTGATGTGATTGTCCTTTATTATTAGGTATGGATGACAAAGGGGACCCAAGCAGTGAAGAAGCACCTAAGGCGATCAAGCCCACAAGCAAAGAGTTCAGGAAAACATGGGGGTTTCGGAGAACCACAATCGCTAAGCGTGAGGGTGCAGGAGATGCCGAGGCGGACCCTGCCGAGCCCCAGCCCCAGCAGCACAGCCTCTCCCTGCGCCGCAGCGGGCGGCAGCCGAAGCGCACGGAGCGGGTGGAAGAGTTCCTTACCACAGTGCGCAGACGCGGAAGGAAAAGCGTACCTGTCTCCCTCGAGGACTCCGGGGAGCCTGCGTCCTGCCCCGTCACAGATGGGGAGACTGCCTCCGAAGGGAGCGTTGAGAGTAGCTCTGAAATCAGAAGTGGCTCTGTGCCCAGCTCCTCGGGGGTGAAGGAAGGCTCTGTCTCTGAAAAGGTCAGAGGGGGTGATGATGAGGAAGACACCTCTGACAGTGACAGTGACGGCCTTACTCTGAAGGAGCTCCAGAGTCGCCTTCGAAGAAAGCGAGAAGAGGGGTCCGCAGAGAGGCCCCCGAAAGGTACTCAGAATCGCCCGTGGAAGGAGCGCCCCGGTGACACTGTGGACACGGAGGCGGGCAGCGCCGGTGAGGACGCCACACCCTGCAAACGGGAGCCTGAGGCTGGCCAGGGGGCCGGGGCCCAGGCTTCCGAAAGTGACAGAGAAAATCTGTCTGAGGGAACAGAAACTCAAGGAACGGAAGATGAAGGCCCTGGGGACACAGGAAAACCCAAGCCCGAGTGTGAAGTTTATGACCCCAATGCTCTGTATTGCATCTGCCGCCAGCCTCACAACAACAGGTGGGTGGGTGGGTGGAGGGAGGAGAGGCGCTGCTGCTTTTAGCGTGAGCCACGGGCGGGACAGTAGTGAGGGCACTTTCCATGTGCTTTGATGCCAGAGTGCTTCAAAGCTGGGCTCGATGAGCAGCTTATTGAAAAAGGAAACAAAAGTGGGTACAGAGTGCCTCGCATCAGCCACAGGTAACCACCGAGTCGGTGTCCGACATGGCGTGAGTGGTGACTAGATTCCACACCAGGGTTGTTCGCTGGGGAGGGCGGGGGAGTGCTGTGGGCATCATTTGGTTGTGTGGAGACAACACACGGAAGACTCCGGGGCTTTGCATGTACCAGACAGGTGCTTTACCACTGAACAAGATACATCCCAGCTCTCTAGTTCAGTGTTATAAATATTCTAGCCAAAGGATGAAGCAGCTTTAGCTGAATTGTGATTAAGCCTTAAAAAAGGGGCATATGGGTATTCCTAGTTTTGTTCTCTCCATTTTTCTGTGTATTTGTATTTCATCAGGTTAAAAACAGTGGTGTCGGCTAGGGATGAACGGTTTGTGATGCATCATTGTGTCGTTTCAGGTTTATGATCTGCTGCGACCGATGTGAGGAGTGGTTCCATGGTGACTGCGTGGGCATTTCCGAGGCCCGAGGGCGGCTCCTGGAAAGGAATGGGGAAGATTACATCTGCCCAAACTGCACCATTCTGCAAGTGCAGGATGAGACAAACTCAGAAGCCACAGAGGAGCAGGAACTCAGATGTAGACCTGAAGGCGCTGACAGCACAGAGTGCACAAGTATAGGGACAGTGGAGCAGAAGTCTAGTGAGGACCAGGGGATAAAAGGTAGAATCGAGAAAGCTGCAAATCCCAGTGGCAAGAAAAAACTCAAGATATTCCAGCCTGTAAGTATTTGCCGAGGCAAACTCAAAGGGTGCACTTGATAGGCCGCAGCCTTGCCGTCGGCGGTGAGACCCACGGCCGGGGGCCTCCTTTGAAACACTCTCGGCCTTTGCAAAGGAGGCATGTGTCTGTTAGGAGAGCGTCTTCTGCTCCACTTCGGTCTCATCTCACCATCCCAGTGCCACCCTCTGCCCTCTCTCCCATTCTGTTACTGCCGGACCTTTTTTTTTTTTTTTTTTTTTTAAGTATTCTTTTTCTTTTTCTTTACATACTCTTGGTATTGTGTGTTGGCAGAATTGTTGAGCAAAGTGAGCCTGAGCCTCAGTATCCTTTTCACTGTCCTGTGCCAAGTATATGCTGTCAGCCTGCACTGCCCATGCTGACATGCATTGCATGGTTTCTGAAGTCTGACATTGATCTCCACTGTCCACTTGATGCCTTTGTGGGCCATAATTTTCACGGTTCCCACAGCAGCTCCGGCTCCTCAGGACCGCTGTCTCCTGCTCTCATGCATCTCCATTCCAGCTCCCACGGGAATGCCACTCAACACATTTTTGCAACGTCATATGGCCTACCTCACAGCCTGTCCTCCAGCAATTCTAGGGTCCCGACAAAGCCGAGATTTCTATGCTAGAGGCATCTCGGCCTTAACATTTACCATACTCACACTGTGTTAGCTGTGAGTGAGATCTGGGCTGTTTAACTTGGTGTGTGATAAAGATAATATGAGGGAAGTCAAGTGCTGGTGGCTCACATCTGTAATCCCAGCTTTTCTGGAGGCTGAAATCTGCAGATCATGATTCAAAGCCAGTTCAGGCAGGAAAGTCCCTGAGACTCTCGACTCTCATCTCCAATTTGCTACTCAGAATAAAATGGAAGTGACACTGTGGCTCAGGTGGTAAAGTGCAAGCCTTGAACAGAAGGAGGCTCAGCAGCAGGCCTTGAGTTCAAGCCCCAGGGCCAGCAGAAAATAGAGATACTATGAGGGATTTTGTAGAAAATGTGGCCCTGTTAATACTGCATTTAGAACAGTCATCAATGTCTTGAACTCTATTAACAATACATTTGACATGAGCTTAAATTTTATTCTAGGTAAAACTTAGATTCAATAGAGGAAAAACAATTGTTAAATTTTTAATTTGAGAAATGAGCTACTGCAGTAGGAAATGTGAGAGGACATGCTTGTGTGTTTTTCATCTGCACCATTAGGCATCCTTTAGAAAGTAAAGGCGGAAGTGGGGAAGGTGGCTCAGTAGTAGAGCGCTTGCCTTGCATGCATGAGGCCCTGGGTTCCATTCCTCAGCACCACATAAGCAGAAAAAAAAGCCAGAAGTGGTGCAGTGGCTTAAGTGGTAGAGGCTAGCCTTAAGCTGAAGAGCTGAGGGACAGCGCCTAGGTCCAGAGTTCAGACCCTACAACTGACAAAAAAAAAAAAAGTGAAGACAAGGCTGGGAAAGTGACTTAGTGGTAGAATGCTTGCCTTGCATGCATGATGCCCTGAGTTCAATTCCTTAGTAGCACATACACTGAAGAAGCCGGAAGTGGTACTGTGGCTCAAGTGGTAGAGTGCTAATCTTGAGCAAAAGAAGTTCAGGGACAGCACCCAGGCCTGAGTTCAAACCCCAGGACTGACCAGAAAAAAAAGAAAGAAAGAAAGTAAAGACAAGTAGGCTTCTGGTGGACTCTTCATGTCCTAATTCTGCCAACAGGTCTCCACAAACTTAGCTTAAACATGTGCATCCATGTTCCAGTTTGTGTGGTCAGAGCCTAGCATGTGTAGCTGAGTCCTGTCCTCAGGGCCTTCAAGAACTGCAATCGGACTGACTGTGGCTATTGGTTTAGTGTGTGCCTCCCATGCCATTTTTTAACTTTTTTCTTTTTTTGGGGGGAGGGGGCGGCTTGAACTCTGGGCCTGGGCGCTGTCCCTCAGCTCTTCAGCTCAAGGTTAGTGCTCTACCACTTGAGCCACAGCACCACTTCATTTTCTGAGCAGTGTATTGGAGATGGGAGTCCCATGGCCTTTCCTGCCCGGGCTGGCTTTGAACCGCGATCCTCAGATCTTAGCCTCCTGAGTAGCTAGGATTTACAGGCCTGAGCCACTAGCATCCTGCTCCATGTGATTTGGGGGGGGGGGAGGGTTGGTTGTGGGGGCTGAACTCTGGGCCTGGGCACTGTCCCTTAGCTCTTCAGCTCTTCAAGTGGCCTACCGCTTGAGCCACAGTGCCACTTCTGGCTTTTTTCTGCTTATGTGGTGCTGAGGAATCAAACCCAGGGCCTCATGCATGCAAGGCAAGCACTCTACCACTGAGCCACCTTCCCTGCCCTCCATGCAATTTTTATAGCATACTTAAACAAAACTAATGGTTTCTCTGAAATTCAGATTTGTTTCAAACCGATCTTGAACTCTCAGTCTTTCTGTCTGCCTCAGCCTCCCTAGTGTTGGGATTACAGGCATGCACCACCTTTCCTCGAGTTGAAATTTTAGATTTAGTTGGATATTCTATGTCTTTTGGGTTTTGTTTGTTTGGGGGGAGCAATCCTACTTTCACATCACAAGCCAGCCATGAAATCTATTATGGGGAAGTCCCAGTCCCCCTTTTAAGAAGTTTGATATGGCTTTTTTGACTTAATTATCTCAGTTAGGGCCACACATTTGCTCTATAATAGAATCTCACCATGGACGTGGAGGTGAATGCCCATGGGAGGGAACTGTACAAACTGCATGAGCCAAGAGCTACCTCAGAGTGCTGCTCTTGTATGATATGAAGGACAGTCACATCTTTCTGCCTCAGCTTCCTGTGTTGGGACTACAAGCTCAACTAGAGATCGATTTTGATGCATACAGAAAGTCGTGTTGGTCTCTCAGTTGAACAGTGGCAGCAGTCCTGTCACAGTGCTGTCACAAAGCACTCCGGCTGCAGGTGTTGCCACGTACGTTGTCTAAAGTCACCTGTTTTGCCCTGCAGGTTGTGGAGGCTCCCGGTGCTGCTAGATGCATTGGCCCTGGGTGCTCCAGTGTGGCACAGCCTGACTCAGTGTACTGCAGTAATGATTGTATTCTCAAACATGCAGCAGCTACTATGAAATTTCTAAGCTCAGGTAAAGAACAAAAACCAAAACCTAAAGAAAAGGTCAAGATGAAGCCAGAAAAACTCAGTCTTCCCAAGTGCAGTGTTCAGGTAAGCCGACCTAGGTCATTTTTTGAGCCATTGAAGGAGAAAATGCGCAGAAATGTTCTTGCCATAGGCTTGTCTTTTGGAGTATAGAGGACAAGGTATCAACATAATGCAGATCACCTTTAGTTGAGGAGTCCCTCACTAGTGAAAGATTAACATAAAAGCAGGAATGAGCAGCCTAGGCACTGTGGAAAACCAAGGATGCAGACTATAGCTTTTCAAGTTGGCATCTGTGTTTACCTGCCGAGTCTGTGCACAGGGCCCTTTAAGAGAGGGTGGCGTGGGCTCCAGGCAAGGTTAGGTGCCATAAGGCACGTCTCAAAATTGTCTTGTTTTTGTATTCCATGTGATTTGGCAAGAAGCAAAATGCATAGCACTCAAGTTGTTTTCTTAAACCCAGAGCCCTGGCCGGGGCTCATCTGGATGTGCCTTCACAGCCCATTCTGCTGTGACGAAGGAAGGCAGGCATGAATGATGCTGCTCAGGCGTCTGCTTGGTTATTTTCAAATGCTTGCCTGCCTTTAGATGACTTGGTCTTTGGGGCTGGTAATTTGGGATCTTAGAACTCCCTAAGAAAAGCAGTTCCTGTGTGCAGCAGAAGGGCAGCAGTGTGGACCACTGGGAAATAATCCCCTGAGAACACAGTTGTTGGTTATCTTCTTTCCACATCACTGCCCTCTGCTCCAGGTGTCGAGTGCATTCTCACACCCACAGGCAGGCCTGTTCCACCTTGCCCTCCCAAGTGCCTCGGCCAGTTCCATGTCAGGGGCCTTTATATGACCCCAAATATGTGGTTGCTGAGTATGTAGACAACGCACTGAGCATTTAAATGGGGTGCAAATCTGAAATGGGCGAGGGATTTGGGTGCCCCAAAGAAGCATTCCAACCTTGCTTGCTCAGGGAAATGCAGCAGAAGTGTCATTTCTGACCTTAATGACTGAAGTTTCACTGATTATGCAGGTAGGGATTAAAATCTCTTCTGTGCACAAGAGACCAGCTCCAGACAAAAAAGAAAACCCAGCCAAGAAGGTGATGGTGGCCCCTCCTAGAAGTGAAGCCTCAGGGAAGGAGGCAGCTTGTGAAAGCAGCACTCCATCCTGGGCAAGTGACCACAACTACAACGCCGTGAAGCCCGAGAAGCCCGTCGCAGCAGCGCCCACATTGTTGTGTAAATGTACGTATGTCCAGGGGCTGACCTCCAGGCCATCTTTCAGGCTCAGTGTAGCTGCCTGTGGCTGATCTGGGACCATGCGCGCAGCTGCTGTGTTTCTTAGTGCTGATGGTAGAGGCCACCTCAGTCTAGAAAGCCTCGGACCCAGGAGTGATTGTCAGTAGCCTGTGGACCTCCTGGTTTTTGTAGAATGCTCCGTGAACCTCACTCCTGAGTGTTTCGCCTTGGTGAAGCAATTCTTTATTCCAGGATCGGGCTCTGGTAAGTATTGGAGCAGAGCCTCCAGCAGCCCTGGGACTGCCCACGTGCCAGACTCACACTGTACAGACATCAGTAGTGTTATCACAGCCCTGCACAGAACTTGGGCAGTTTTCCACAGCACCTACTTTCTATACAACAGTCCTTGCTCTACTGTATGTTGTGATCCTCTCTGGAGATTAGTGTTACATCTGATGGCTGAAACGGTATTTTTCACTAGTTAGATCATTTTTAACTAGATAGGAAGGCTTATGTTCATGTCCAATTCACATCCATAAGTACACGTGCAAATTTTGAAGGCTATTACCACTGCTTAGCAGACCCCATAGTGAGTAACTGATGCCCTAAGGGTGAACGTTTCAGGACTCTTCTCCCCAGACTCCCCTGTTTCATTTCAAATCCATGAAATGAAGATGCTTCCTTCCAGTACATCTTCTGAAACCCCAGATTGGGCCATTGCACTTGGGTTCATTCTTGTTTCTCAGAAGTACATTCAAGTTAGTTTCTATTGATGTTCTCATCATAATGCTGTGGCCTTTAGAAGGCACTAGGTAAAATTGCCCTGAATTCCAGGAGTACAGATGTGTATTTTATTTCTTTTTGGTTGGCCTTTCAGCAAGTCTCCTCAAAGAGGGTATGTGCAGGTAGGTGCTAGGTTTCATGTGACTGAAAAAAAGGGGCATGTAGCCAGGCCAGGCATGGTGGCACAATCCTGTAAATGCTTCCAGAAGGCTAGGGTAGGGAGGAGGTCTGAAAGTTCAAAGTCAGCCTGGGCTTACGTAGTAAGACTCGGTCTCAAAAGAAAAAGAGAGAAAATGAGAATGTAAGAGGCTCAAGTCTTAAGAAATAGAATCACAAGTGAATTGAATTAAGTGAAAGATGCATTATAAGGGACCATAGTGCACCTTACGGTGTTACGTGGCAAAGTCCCTGCTCTCAAACGGCTACTGAATTAGTGCAGACTTAGTGACTTCATTTAAAAACAAGTGCTACTTATCTGGGTGGAAGGCAGCCACTTGAACACTGAGCTAAAATGCTTTAAGTTGGTTGTAGGCACATGAGAATAAAGGAAAGAAAACCACGGTATATCACAGCACAGGGGGTTGAGTATCTCCAGCTGCCCTCGAAACACAGGTGGTATTGAGGAGAGGAAAGTTGGCGAGGAGGATTGGGATTGTTGGACCCTAACAGTCTTGTTACTTGTAGCACGGAACACAGGTGTAAGGATTTCGGGAGTCAATGAGGAGGCCAGTTTCTAAGTTTGAAAGTTTCTTCTTTGACTCTTCTACCTCTTCCACTCAGCACTTCCTCAATGAAGCCAGTAGGCTTCAGGGGCAGAAAGTTGGGACAAAACACTTCAACATCTCAAAATCAAAACTGGACATCCAAAATAGAGCATGAATAAGGGCCCTGTGTCCGAAGGTGGTTGTTTCTGACCTCTTTTGTATTACCTCAGAAATGTCATCTTCCCAATGATTGGAAGAAGCGTAGGGTCATTGGTAAAGTGTCTGCTTCTCTCCCCCCAAACAGTTTCAGTAGCAGGCACATTCTCTTCCCCCGCAGTCCAGCGGGAGGCTCACCACACAGAGTTTGTGGAACTGCATCCCCACTGGCTGGCAAGCACACGGGGGGGGGGGGGGGGGGGCCTTGGAGTGAAGCCAATTCTACGAACACTTCCTTGTTCGCCTTTCTTGTGCATTGATGCATGTCTGGCTCACCCTGTGCATCTGAAGAGCCGCTGCAGCTGCTCCCGGAGGTCTGCAGCCACAGGGCCTCCCAGCGCCGCGCCACCCTGGGGTGGAGGCAGCGGCCCTGCATCGCCCGAAGCTTTGCTCCCCACACTCAGGTGACACGAATTCACGTGCAGTTGTTCCTCTGAGTTGCCTTTTAAAACTTCCCTGGAATTTCTGTGTATTTTCCTTAGCTTATAGAAACAATTGTCATTTAAAATTTTTTCTTTCCAAGAGCCTAGTGGTACTTTTTGGTTTCATGTCCTGTTTTTGTTTGTTTTTTGTTTTTTGTTTTTTTATTTCCACCTTTAATCCACCTGCCATTGTTGTCAGCATAAACCAACAAATGTTCCTGATTTACTAGAGTTCTCAAGTGGAATTCTGATGCAAATAATTACATGTATACTTCCTAGATTTGGGACTCACTAAATGGCTTATTAAAGGACCTAAAACACAGGATCTGAATAGGTTTTGGCAGAAAAACATTTTATCTACTGTGGAAACTAAAATGGAAAACCATAGCAACCTGCCAAGGCAAATCCTGGTGATTGGCTGTTTGTCTTCTCCAGAAAGAAGCATTTTCCTTTTGATGCATGTGCTGCTCAGACATCCAGGCTCTTTGGTGGTGGGCAGGGAGGAGATGGTTTCACCAGGGTACCTGGGCCTGGCTCCAGAAGCGCGTGCCACTGGAGCCCTGGAGAGACAAATGCCCAGGGTGAATGTGTGTTGGGTGGGGAGGGTAAAGAGCTCTAAAACTTGGAGGGGGTGTTTTTCCAGCTGCATGAGCCCTTTAGGTCTCCAGAACTTGAGTGGCAATAAGACGAAGTGGGAGAGCCAGACCACCAGACTCTGCATCTCTACCCCTTGAGGAAAAATACCCAGAATATTGATAAAGGATTTACTTTGACAGCTGTTTTTTAATACTCCACCCGAAATCTTCTTGGTTGTCAACAGTAACGTTCTTTTGACATATTAGTTGTTTGCATTTTATAGACAACTTCCAGGTGAGCCTACTTGGTACCATCCTGCAGCAGCAGCGTCCTTCAGTCTGCCCTGCTGCCCCTCCCCCCCCCCCCCCAAGGCTGGAGAGGTGGTGAGGGCTGATGTATCCAGCTCTGTGGAGTTCACCTGCTCCCAGTGACCTTTTTGGAGCAGTGGATCCACCCTAAATACTCTGTAAAGACAAACACTCCAGGAACATCCTTCGATGGCATTGCCGATGTCATGGCGCAGTCACCTCTGAAGATGCATGCTGTGACTCTTCAACACAGTGTACAAGCTTCCACTATATCTAGATAAAGTTGTAAAATATAGTAGTCTTGTTGCACATCAACACTCACATAGTCTTGGCTTCTAAAAGTTAGAGAAAGTTCAGAATGTTTGCTACTTCATTTAAATGAAGGTTGGAGGCAACATTTATTTGCCACAGACCTGGAAGAGTCATCGAGAAGAACATAAGGTAACCACGCCTTCTTCGCTCGGAGTCTCCGTGGGCTGTCAGGAGGGGTCTGGAGGACTTCAGGGAGGGTACATGGACTATTTTAGCATATTCCTGTCATACTAGGTTTAGTGTGCAACTTAGCCGGTTAAACTGGCTGCTTCTTTCCTGGTGGTGGTTGGGAAGCCCCCATCCTTGTAAATCCTGGCATTCGGCAGCACAGCAGTAGCTGGGCAGACGGCACACTCGTGTGGCCGGCCACCCAGGTGGTTCGCTTTGAAGTGTAATTTGATTAATTCTTCCAACCTAGCATAAATCACAGTTCTGTTTTTCAAGACAATAAATGTGGAATCGTTAAATCAGAGATGCACAGTTGCAGTTTTTAGGCTTATGTAGAGTTAGCCTCCGTTAAAATGGAAGCGACTCAAATTCTGAACTTCACCAAGGAAAAAATACCTTTTGGTTTTTTGGTTTTTGGTTTTTTTTTTTTTTTTTTTACATTCCCAAATCACTGCAGTACTGATGGCTGTCTGCGGAGCATGATGACAAGTAGCCTGTGCTGCATGTCCCCGTAGAGAGGACGTCAGTAGCTTCCTGTGGCCTTTGAAGGATTTTCATATGGGGACAGGGCTGTCCTGCTGTCCGTGCCAACTTATGCTTATACCCTGCTCCAGCTCCCAAGTGCCACCATTCCCAGATTGAAGGATAATTTGAACATATAAAACATTGAATATTGTAGATGCAAACCATTTCTTTCTTGCCAGTATCTGGTTTTTACCCTAGGGAAGATCTTGTGGCTCCTGGGAACCTGAGCTGGTCATCCTGGAGCAGGTTTGTCTGAGGCCTAGTTTCCAGGTGTTGCGGATGAGACCCTGCCTGCCCTCATGGCGGCAGCCCTGCCACCTGGTAGGATGTAAGGCTTGGAGGGAATTGGCATCACTGGGTGAGATAGAGCTATGTGCAGACGAGATTGTCATCAGACACAGCTGCCTGGCAACATTGGGCTTATACCTTCTCTAGGGGATTGTGTTCCCCTGTTGTAACTCATTTGGGTAATTGCTCAACTGTCCCGAATTCCCTTAAGTGATTCCTTCAGTGGAGGGCAGATTTTCTCCCCTTATTTATTGAAGTTCGCTAGTGACACCCAGTGGCCAGTGGTCCTATAGCATCCTCGTTGGCCCTCTGACAAGACCCAGGATTTACGGTACCTTCCCCGTGCCCGGTCAACCCTGCATTTCTAGTGCAAACATGGCAGCAAGTTTTGTCTGGGATCACGGCCTCCCTTGCAGCGGGGCAGGGGAAGGGCACAATTCCTGGAGCTACTAACTTAGCATTAGGGAGCACATTTTTTCCCCTTGAGCGGGCTTTAGGACCAGTGATCAGAGAGGACTAATGGAATGGTTCCTCAAGCACGGGGTAGGTGGAGTGGCAGCAGGATACTCTGCAAGCCAACAGGGAAGGTCCTGGCCAGCAGAACACACAGGACTAGAGCCCTGAGGGCTGGGCTGTTTCTGAAACAGAACAGTCCTGGTGACTCTTTCTTGTCTTGGAAGCCACAGCACAGTTAAGTGAGTTTAGGAGTCAGTGTGGAAGTGCACACCTAACCCTAGTACTCAGAAAGCAGAGGTAGTAGGGTCACAGAGTTGAGGTTAGCCTCAAAGCTACCTGGTCCAGTGCCTGTGTGTGTCTGCCTTTGCCCCTTAAAGAAAAGGAGGGTTGGCAGCACAGTTGTGTGCAAAGGCCATGGGTTTGGCGCCTGACAGAGTAATCTCTGTTGCTGATATTCTAGTATCAGTTAACCCAAGCCCAACACTTCCACACTACCCTCCAAAGTAGATATTTGCTATGTAACCAGTCATTGGTGTTCCAGAAACCACTAGTTGCACGAAAGCTGTCAGAGGGCCATTCCCCTGTCATAGCAGGAGACCAGTCTGTGTCTACTTGTTGTCCATTACTGATCTTAGCAAGGATTGGTAACCTCTTCTTTACCTGAGTGGGGAGGGGGGTTGGGCCAGTACAGGTTGATGTCCCTAAAGTTAGATTTGGGGAGGTGGGGCCAAGTTTTTGAGACCTGCAGGTGTTTGTAACTAGAAACAAAATGCTCTCAGTTTAGAATGTACCACACAAGTATGTCAGGGTTTTGTAAAATTACCTAAAAGTGATTCTAAAACTCAATTCCGTAAAAGTGATTGGTTCTGATTCTCAGTTTTAATCACAGCCAGTTGCGAGCTTCCGTGACTGCTGGCTGGCTGGCAGTTTGGATACAGCTGCTGACCAGCGGTGGGCCTGCGGGCACCCTTCTCAGTGTAGGAGAGCTTTGGATATTGTCTAACACTCATCTCACTGCCCAAAATGTTCATCCCCTTCCTAGTCCCCTCCCAGAAAGTCGACTCATTTTATTTCACATGACTACACCAGAGTTGTAAGGAATAAATATTGCAGTAGTAGCTCTGGTTTCTCCTTGAGCGTATACACCTGATCTGTACTCTGAATTGGTTGGCTTTCCTTCTGATGAAACAATATGAAGGGCTGGGAAGGTGGCTCATTGGTAAAGTGCCTGCCTCGCATGCATGAAGACTGTATTTGGTTCCTCAGTACCACATACACAGAAAAAGCCACAAGTGGGGCTGTAGCTCAAGTGGTAGAGTGCTGCCCTTCAGCAAAAGAAGCTCTGAGACAGTGCCTAGGCCCTGAGTTCAAGCCCCAGGACTGGCACCATAAACAAAGTTGAGCCATTGTATAACAGTGCCCTAGACTAAACATTTCTTCCTACTGTGTCCCAGTTTCTCAAATATTGCTTTGTGGCCTATTTAAAAGCTCAGCTCTGGGTTTTTTCTGTTTGATTCTGAGGTGTAAGGCAGAGATGCAGCTGCAGATAGACACGTGCTGTAATGGTGAACAAGTTCACAGGGAGCCTCCAAGTACAGGTCTTAGAATCTTCCTTTGGCAAGTGGTCCCAGGAGTGTGAAGTTGAAGGTCTCTGAGATAAGGGGAGGGGACTGCCTCTTGTTAGAAAGTAATTAGCTAATGCAGAAACCCTTAAAGTTGGGATCCAGGTGTGGTAGTGTACTTTTGTAATCCTAAAAGGTAAGAGGATCACAAATGTGGGGCTAGCCTAGGCTCTGTAACACATTCTTGTCTTCAAGAAAGATGGAGGAGGAGGGGACTGTAAACTTGAGATTGGCATCTACAAACCACACGTGCTGAATTGTGTGCCTTATGGTGATGGTGCCGGCTTGTAGAGCAGCTCTGATGACCCCAGGACCCTGTCAGTGTGGCCAGGTCTGGCCAACCTCAATGGAGCCCTGGGCGTGGGGCACCTGGAGAGGAATCTGGACTCAGGCCTTACTTGTAGTTTGACTTGGCTCTTTCCTCAGCTTTCCAAGCCTCCACATAGAAGAAATGGTCACTGGGGTTTGTGCTCCTTAGTTGTTACCACAGGAGTGGTTAGCGCATCGGGTGACATGCTGTAACTTTTAGGGATTCACTACTGCAGGATGTGGGAGGAAAGTCCACCTAACGGCAGCCTTGGTGGTGGTGTCTGTCCCTTGCTTGGTGGGACAATGGCAGTCCCAGCACCCTTGCTGGGGCCTGTACCTGGCATCTACTTCCTCATCTGCGTGCTTGTCCAGTGCACCACGTAGACAAAGCACTGTCTCCCCAGGGCTACAACACTGAGCCCCAAACTCTGCTGGGCCCAGTGTTTTCACGTGATCAGTTCTGTGCTGACTTGAGGAAGGTTTTGTGCGGTTGAGGAGCTTTGACTTGAGCTTTGGTGACCATCCTTGTTTGAATTAGAAACACCAGGTTGTCAGCTGGGCACCAGTGAATCACACCTGTAATTCTACTACTTGGGAGGCAGAGGTTGGGGGATTCTTAGTTCAGCTAGCCCAGGCTCATGGCCAGCATAGGCAAAAAGTTTGAGACCCTAGTCTCAACAGAAAAAAATGGTGGTGGTGGCACACAGTTCTCATTCCAGCTGCAGTGGGAAGCCTTCAGTGCAGGCCAGACAGAATCTGCAGGTTGTGGAGACGTGAGCAGTTGACTCCACTGCATCGTTAGCATCTGACCAACTGGCATTACGATGGATTGTACATCACAGCTTTGCCACTTTTCCTGTTCTTACTAACAGTATCTTCAATTAACTTGGCCAGAGGGTGACAAAGTGACATGGAGACACCCACCCACCCACCTAGGTGATAGAAGTACCATCCTCCAAGCCCCCATGGTGGAAAATACGTGGAAGATCTTGTTCATTTCCCTCCCCTGAAAAGATTAAATTCAAGCTTGTTTTTAAAAAAAAAAAAAAAGTTACAATTGAATTCTTAAAGTACGATTCCAACTTATTGAAAATAGGAATTTGCTCTTCAGGGTTTTCTTGTTTTGGTCTGGGGCGGGGTTTAGGGCTTGAACTCTGGGCCTGGGCACTGTCCCTGAACTTTCAGGCTTAATCCTATGACTTTGAGCCACAACTCTACTTCTGGCTTTTTGGTGGTTAATTAAACATGAGATTCTCAGGGACTTTTCCTTCCTGGGATGGCTTTGAGCCACAACACTGAGACTTTAGCCTCCTGAGTAGTGAGGGCCACAGGTGTAAGCCACAACGTACCTGGCCTGTACTCCAGTTTTATAGCTTAGCTAGTGAACAGAGCCTTTGAGAGTTTGTTGTTGGAGATAAAAGGTTTAGTCAGGTGGTAAAGCACCTGCTTGGTAAGTTCAAGACCCTGAGTTCAAACCACCACACTGCCAAAAGTTAAAAGGTTTAATAGGGCATTTTTCTTTTGAAATAAAGTGTAATCATTATCACAAATACTGCTGAGAGCTATCTCATAAGTAAAACTTGTTTAATTTTAAGATTTTAAGAACTATATTCTCTAACATTATAGAATGCTTGCTAATTTAGAGGTAAGGTTGCTTCAGAGACGGGTGGCAGTGCATTTTCTCCTGCCTCAGCCTGCCTTTAATTCCTTTGCAGCCATGAAAGATGATAGGAGGACAGAGGACAGAACTGTGGTAGCCCCAAAGAAAATAGCTCCTCCTGGATCCTTGGTGGGCAGACAACCTTCGCCTAGAAGTCTGGTTCCAAAGAAGCCTTCTCCCTTTGCGAATGTGCCAGGAGCCAAGGCGACCGCTAAAAAGTCACCCTCAGGCTTCAAGGGCACCATCCCCAAGAGGCCGTGGATCGCCGCTGCTCCTTCAGGTCCTGCTGCCAGGCAGGCAGGAGCCATGTCTACTGCTGTGACAGCAGCTCCCAAAAAGTCCCCTGGCTCTGCAGCTGTGACCGGAGCCATCAGGAAGCCAATGGTAGCCAATGCTGCTGCAGCCACTCCAGCCCCAGGCCGCCTCGGGGCCTCCGGCCCAGCCCCAGCACAGCCAAACTCACAAATACGGCAAAATATAAGGCGCTCCTTGAAAGAGATTCTATGGAAAAGGTGGGCTGTTCCTGACTTACCCTTTGAAATAGAAGGTGCTCTATTGTCACTGTTGAAAAGGTAATACATGTAAATGCAAATGGCTGATAGAGTCCTTTTTCTTCTGCTCAGAGTCAGTGACAGTGATGACTTGATCATGACAGAAAACGAAGTAGGAAAAGTCGCCCTCCATATCGAAAAGGAAATGTTTAACTTGTTCCAAGTTACAGATAATCGCTATAAGAGTAAATATCGCAGCATCATGTTCAACCTAAAGGACCCCAAGAATCAGGTCTGTGCATCAACACTGCAATTCTGGGGATGTCTAGCACAGGAAAACGTGGGCCTTACGGTTCACATTAGCGGTCTCGCAGTAGCACACCGGTCAGGGCAGTGTGAGGTGTTGGGTCCTTGCCTGTTGTGGCCCCTGTGGCCTGGACTGACTCCTGGAGTTTTCTCCTTCACCTCTCAGCCCCTTACCTGTGTTTTAGTATCTGGACCAAGTAACGTAGCCATGGTCAGCCAATGCCTAGTAGGAGTGATCACTCCCTGCCTTTAACCTAACTTTACCTTTTGTGTTCCAAATTGTGTACATAGTCTGTTTTCCTGAGGAGGGAGGTGCTGGGTTTTCAGCATAGTGCCGCAACATGGTTTTGAAGTCCAGACCTTGTGCTTCCTCCTGAGGCCTCTAGCAGTAGAGTGCTTAGGCTCTGTTTATGTGACCACTGCCCTCTGAGTCGGATTTCTTGTGTTGCTTTATGCCTTCGTACTGCTCCACATAAATACCCAGACGTTGAGTGAGAGGTGTTTGTTTACAGGGACTTTTCCATCGAGTTCTGCGAGAGGAGATTTCCTTGGCAAAACTGGTGAGGATGAAGCCAGAAGAGCTTGTGTCTAAAGAGCTTTCAGTGTGGAAAGAGAGGCCGGCAAAACCTGTGAGTGCTAATGGAGTGCTGCCTGAGGCTTGCCTCCATCTTCCCCTGGAATGCAGGGCTGACCACCTTTGCTTCTGCCTTTTTCATTGTAGGTGGCCGAGTCCAGGGCTAAGTTGCATCCTGAAAGCAAGAAGACCACTGTTAAGTCAGAAACCATTCCTGACATGGAAGATTCCCCACCAGTGTCAGATTCAGAAGTGAGCATTCAGGGCTGACAAAACTCATTCCAAATGCTTCTAGATGTCTTGTTTGAGGAACAAGGAACTGAACTTAAACACCTATACGTCTATGAATATAAAATCACAGTATTTTCTTAAGTACCTGTGTTCAGTATGCTCTTCTTGGGGGTGGTTCTCGGTATTTTTGAGACTAGGCCTCCCAGTACAGGCTTGCTTTGCACTTTTAGTCCTGTCTCCAGGGAACAAAATGCTACATTATGGGTATGCATGGTCATCATTAGTGGGCCCTGTTTCCTCGTGGTCCTTAGTTATACAAGACTTTGATGGTGATTTGTAGAAATGGCCTGCTCATGTTGGTCTGCTCCCTTTGTGTCTAGGAGCAGCAGGAGTCAGCACGAGCTGCCCCCGAAAAGAGTGCAGCCCCTCTCCTCGACGTCTGCAGCAGCATGTTGAAGGACACGACAAGCCAGCATCGGGCCCATCTTTTTGATCTAAACTGTAAGATTTGTACAGGTAAGCATAATCTGGAGACAAGATCTAGTTGAAATTCACTTACCCTTCTAAGGTTGGAGGTGCGGCTCAATGGAAGAGCACAAGGCCCTGAGTACAAACCCTAAACTGCCAAAAAAACAAAACATTTATCCACTATCCTCTTAAGAATGATTGCATTCCACCCAAGTTTAGGCAAACAAAAAAGATGAAAGTTTTTTTCTGATGTTTACAGAGTTGCTTTTGTTGGTGTTTTTGTGTGCTGGTCCTGGGGCTTGACACTCAGGGCTTGGGCCCTGTCCCTGAGTGTTTTTTGCTCAAGGTTGGCACTCTGCCACTTGAGCCACAAAAGCCACCTGTGGCTTTTGGTGGCCAATTGGAGATGTCAGGCTTTCCTGCCTAGGCTAGCTTCAGATAGACTAGATCTTCAGATCTCTCCTCAGTAGCTGTGGTTATAGGCATGAGCCGCCAGCACCTGGCTGCTTTTGGTACTTGGACAGACATCATCACCTACTCACAAAAAGCACTGAGTGATTTCTCATTCAGTTTTCTTATCAATTCTCTAGGTCAGGTTCCATCATCAGAAGATGAACCAGCTCCTAAAAAACAAAAACTGTCCACTTCTGTGAAGAAAGACGACTTGAAGTCCAAATATGACAGCTCTCCCTCTGATCCAGTTCCTGGTTCGGCTGATGAAAGGATCACAGAAACTTTGCCTGAAAATGCTTCTGAGCCAGACCTGGGAAGTGCTTCTCATCCACTCCTGGAGAGAAAATACTTCCCTGGACCCTCAGGAGAGAGTCATCCTGAGCCTTCCCCACTGGAAGGCCTCCCTCCGTCTGCTGCCTCCTGCGGGGCTGGGGTGGTCACTACCGTTACCGTGTCCGGCCGAGACCCCAGGACTGCTCTGAGTGGATTGTGCACAGTCACCACCTCCACTGTAGCCCACCTAGACAGCACCCACACAGCAGAAGCCAAATCTGACATGCTCAAGCCTGCTCTGACCCCTGTAATGGTGCCTAAGTCCATACTGGCTAAGCCGTCCCCATCCTCTGACCCAAGATACCCGTCGGTTTCATCCTCACCAAATCTCAGGTATGTTCTTAAGGTGGAGTCTGAATGAACAAAGAATATTTGTTTGTTTTGCAGTGATGAGAAGAAGCTAACTTTGCTTGGTCAGATTTGATCATTAAAATAGTTAATTGGCACAAGTAAGCTATCAAACTTGATCATTTCTGCTTGTGAATGTAAAGTCTCTATACTTTGGAATTCCTGTTTTACAAAAAGATTTACCTATTTTTAAAATGCTTTTGTCTTACAGCATCTCCGAGTCGCGGTCACCCCCAGAAGGAGACACGACTCTCTTCTTGTCTCGCCTTGGCACTATTTGGAAAGGATTTATTAACATGCAGAGTGTAGCAAAATTCGTCACTAAAGCGTATCCTGTCTCTGGGTGTTTTGATTACCTCAGTGAGGTTAGAACCAACCAAGACAGTGTGTGAATGTGTGGGTGTACCTTGTGGGAGTTACACATGTGACGCCCAGACCTTTGGCACCCTGTAGGGTAAAGCAGAAATGACTGGGGTGAAGCTGTGTGGATGGGGTAGAAGCATGGATGAGAAGTCACGCATCACAGTTACACGTTTAGTCAGGGCTTTCCCATGCCAGGCCTTGCATTTCAAAACTAAGGCAAGGACCAAACCTTTGCAAGGACATTGAGCCAACTGTGTGCTCATAGGAAAGGACATGGGCAGTATCTTCTGATTGTCATCCTGGTCAGCAGATGGTGGTCACCACACCACCCTTGGGTTAGGAACTCAGTCCTGGGTGGCAGTCCTGAATTTTGGGTATTGGGTACCTGGAGGTTCCTGTGTTGACTTGTTTCTGAACACTGCTGTTCCCTCGTTACTGACTCTAAGCTCTTGTTTAGGACTTGCCCGACACGATCCATGTTGGTGGGAGGATTGCTCCGAAGACAGTTTGGGATTATGTTGGCAAGCTCAAGTCTTCCGTGTCTAAGGTATCTGCTCATAGTATGATCTCAGCAGCAGTGGGAGATGCTGTTTGTAATCACATCTTTTTAACCTTTCCTTGTAACGGGCTCATATTTGCAATAGCAGCCTGAAACCTACTAGATAATTAAAATACTTACAGAAATTTTAAGTAGATGTGAAGGTATGTTTGAGTAATACACAAGCAGGAATTTGCTTCCGACTTACTGTAATTGTATACAGTTAAAATTCAGTATATACAGGCTTTGCTTCTTTCTCATGACTGAAGGTTCTAGAAGGTAGGGCAAGAGGGGTTTAGGAGCCTCAGACACTGGGCCTGGGCCTGAGAGCTGGCTCTGACTTCCACAGAACCCCTGAAGCTCAACTGTAGCTGATGTGTGCAGTATCCTTTGGTGGGGCTGGGCTCCTGTTTTCCTTACGGTCGCAAAAGGAGTTAGACCGTGTTGTTGAGGTTGGCTCTCCTGTGTGGACACACCCAGACTTCCCTGCAGGCCCCACAGCCTGTCGCCATGGCCTCCATCATCACACATGTAAAAACTTGCTCTGTTTCAGACACTGCTCAGCTGATGCCACACAAGGATCACTCGCTGACAGCCCTGTGAGGTGGAGGCTGAGCGAGGTTCAGGCTGAGACCAAGGTTTCAGGCCCAGCACTCTGGAGCTGAGCCTGTATCATCTTTACACCTGCTTAGTAGAACTATGGAAGTCAGAATTTGCTCAGACCCATTCCGGGTCCTGCTCTGAGGTTCAGGCTTGGGCTGTAGGGGTGCTGGTTTTAGGGCAGCCACAGGTGAAGGCTTCGCCCTGTGCTCTGCTTGCCTTGCAGGAGCTCTGTCTGATCCGCTTTCACCCTGCAACAGAGGAGGAGGAGGTCGCCTACATTTCTCTCTACTCCTACTTTAGCAGCCGTGGCCGCTTTGGGGTTGTAGCTAATAACAGCAGGCATGTGAAGGACCTCTACTTGATTCCACTGAGTGCTAAAGACCCCGTGCCATCTAAACTCTTGCCCTTTGAGGGACCAGGTAAGCGCCCATTTCCTGGGGATCATTAGGCACATTGGGTTCCTACATCTCTCTCCACTGGTAGGGAGTGCTACCCAGTGGTCACCAGGTAGATCTGTCTGCCCCACATGCTTCTTCCTAGAAGCCTGTTCTCTGAAGCATAGGGGAGTGGCCCTGCAATTCCGTCTAGTAGTATAAAAAGTACCCCAGATGTGGTACAAGGAAAAGGCCTGATGCTTCCAACCAGCCCGTTCACAGCCTCAGATGAGTGGACCATGCCGAATGCCCAGGACTCGAGGACCGTCCTCGAGAAGAGGAAGGCTTCTGGCAGGAGGCTCAGCTTGGAGTAAGTCGGTGTCTGTGAGCGGCCTCCTCCTTTCTGAGGGTGTCTCTCCCACAGGCTGGATTCCCAGGAGCAGGAGAAACAGTAACAAAAGCGTTTCTCAGGATGATTACTTATAAGTCCACTGCTCAAGGTTTTCTTTTTTTTTCTTTTTCTTTTTCTTCTTTTCTTTTTCTTTTTTTTTTTTTTTGTGGGTCCTGGGCTTGAACTCAGGGCCTGAGCACTGTCCCTGAACTTTGTTGCTCAAGGTTCGCACTCTACTACTTAAGCCCATGACCCCACTTTTTGGTGTTTAATTGGAAATATAAGTCTCATGACTCCCCTGCCTAGGCTGGCTTTAAACCACAATCCTCAGATCTCAGGCTCCTTCCTGAGTAGCCAGGATTACAGGTGTGAGCCACCAGCACCCAGCCCACTGCTCAAGTTTTAATATGTTCCTTTCACCTTTGGCAAACCGTTTTTGTGTTTTGTCATTCCTTAGAAGTACTATTTAAAGGATTATTTACAAAATAACCTAAAAAGTACTCCCAATTTGTCCTTGGTTGAGTTGATTCTCAAGGAGACTTGGTCCAAGGGTTCCAGTTCTTTCTTAGCCCCTTTGAAAAGTTGACATAGCTTCAGTTAAGGAATTGGCACTGGATACCTGAATTGAGTGTCTTCTTAACTGTACTGTCACCAGAGGGCTGGCCTAGTTTTTGTCTGGCACACACTGAATGTGCTTTGGAGGGCTGCTCCAGGTGCTGCCCAGACCCGTACCACCATACCCTTGGTCCATCCCTAGCCTGGGCAGGTTCACCTAAGGTAAATGGAATCCAAGGGCCCAAGTCCGTCATCCCAAGCGCGACCTCTGCCCACTTGGAACCTGTTCTTGGCACTTGGCATTGCTCAGCCTTTTGGAATTGTGTGCTCATAAAAGTATTAGTTGGTGTCAGTAATTCCAAGGTTAAATATTAATTGGCATGATGCATTGTTATTTTGATGCCAAGCACATTTCAAAAGCCAAGTGCTGTAGAAGGTCTTATCAAGTCCTATTTGGGGTAAAGAAATGCCACCTGTGGTGTGGCAGAAGGTGCCCGGGAGGTACCTGGTGACAGCTGTGTGAAGAGCACTGGCCCGAGTGCTCAGGACCCAGGGGAGGAGGTGTGCTGCTCTCCTGGAGGCGAAGATCCAAGCTGACCCTCAGCACCTGCGAAGAGTGGCGGGTCACAAGTGTGTAAGCTTGTGGGAAGTGGTCAGTACACCTGGGCTTCTGTGGTAGGGAAATGTGACACCATAAGCACCATCCAATCTTGGGTTCACAAAGAGCCTTTCCATTAGAGAGGCGGGTCCCAAGTCTTACTAAACAATTAAAGCAGTTCCATCCTCTCCCTGTCCCTGCCCTATCTCCAGTCCAGCATTGCCAGTTGAGGGGAGTCAAGTAACAAGCACGCTGAGAGTGCGGGTGGGCCTGGGGGACGTGACGGGACCCTCTGTGGTCCCTGCGAGGGGGCGTGGGAGGTGTAGAAGGACCCCCTGTGGTCTGTCCCTGCCAAGCGTGGGAATGGGTGGCGGCAGCAGTAGCCGGGAGAGCGGGAAGGGTCGAGGGGGCAGGGCCTCCATGTGAGCCACGTGGCCCGTCACACACAGTGTGACGAGAAAGCTCCACAGGAGCCCGTGGCCAGCATTCACAGTTACAGCAGGGACAGGTCAGGGCCACACCTTGCTTCTAGACAGCACAGCAGGGTGGGAGCTGGGGAGGAGCTCACCTTTGCCCCCCAAGTATAATGGGTGCTGGCCACAGTTCCTGCTCGGTGTCCAGCCACGCGGACACCACTGCTTACCACAGCATGCACGGAGGCCCTCACACTGCCTCGACGGGGACACTGAAAAGACAGGCGGATCCAGCACAAGAACGAATACGCTTTGCTCAGGTGGGAAGGAGAGCTGTAGGAGAGTAGTGAATGAAGTACTGCCCGTCAACTTTTGAGGACTTTTTACGTAAGGACTTCACTATCTGTTTTCATCTGCCTGCTCCACTGGCTAGAGTGATTGGGTGTGACGTTTGCACACGGGGGCACAGCAGCCTAGGCCAGGCCAGGCTGGGGGCTGCACCTGCCTCACACACTGATAGGTTGGCTTGGCATTTCCCAGGTACAGGTGTATGTGTGTGTCCCGTTCTGTAGTGCGTGCGTGCGTGCGGGTGTGGGTGTGTAAGACAATCTTGCAACCTGTCTGCACAGAGCCCCGTCCTCACAGCCCAGTCTAAGGACCTGCTTCACAGCATGCTAGGGTTCCTGCACTGCCCCAATCTACACATCTAAGAAGTGGTGCGATTGGCACCTGCCTGGACCCCTGGACCCTAAAGCCCTTCTCTTAATGCTAAGGCTCCAACTCTTCACTCAGCCTGAACACAAAGCTGTGTAAAACCCTATGGAAACACTCCAGCCTTGAGCCACTAGTCGAGGCAAGGACCAGCAGGAACAGAAGTACTTCGCGCGTGAGCGCCGGGCTGCCCTGCACAGTCACAGGTGCCCCCTCCCAAGCCGGGATGCTCACACCTGGGAAGCAGACCAAGGCGGGGGTGGGGGACACTGGAGCCATCTCATGGAACCTCCAGGTGGCCTGCTCCTTACTCCAGTCGTGCCGTAGTGAACAGAGCCATGGGAACTGCTCCCGTGGACTCCTCAGCACGCACATGGAGCACTCATCACCTTAGCACACATCCAGAGCTGCTGGGGTCTCTAGAAAACTCTTGTCCTTACAGAAGTGGGGTGTTCTTGTTCTGTCAGTGGCGTTTTTAGTGATCCAGAATCCTTATGTAAATGGAGAGTGAGAAAAGCCTAGATTCTTCTAGCCAAGCAGTCCACCTCTCCTCAGACCCTAACTTAACTGGACTTGAGTCAGCATCAGTGCCTGAGGCGTGCCCAGGGTGCCTGGGACGTTGGTCAGAACGAGACCAATCAAGGGGACATTCACCTCATCTGTGTCATGGCCCCAGAAGCTTAGATGCCACACAGCAGCAGCCAGGCTGGGGCCAACATGGGGCACTTGACCCTGCAGACGCCTAGCGTGGCTCAGGTCCCCTCTGAACACAGGGAGTCTCCCCAGACCGCCCTCCTCGAGCCCCTCCCTGACCCCATGCAGCCAACATTCCGGGAGGACTGTCAGGCTTAACTGCTCTCTTAGTTGGAAGGTTCTATGCCTTGAATACTAGCAGGTAAGCAGCTCTTCAGTTTTCATGTGTGTATACATCAGCTTTGCACAGAAACTGTAATCAAAGTCAAATATAGCACTGAATGGAATGTAAATACTTTCACATTCTAAATCAATAAAAATATGTCATGGAAACTGGTCACTGTTTGTCTGACTTGGAGAACTACATGGTAGCTTTTGACCACTGCGCTTCTTGTAAGCCATCATGACCGGCCTGAGCTGCAGGTGGCAGCTCCTAGGGACCCTCCACACCCTGCACATCAGAGTGTGGGCTGGCACTCAGACACCTGGGAGAAGACACACAAAGCCCCCTCCCTGTTCCTGAAACATGCACTGTGCCCAGTAGCTCTGTGCGGGTCTTAGGGACTCAGAACTGAAGAAGGAGGGATCTCTGAGTGCGTGAGTGTGTGTGGGGGTTGGGACGTGTAGTATCTCCCTCTTCATTTGCCAAATCTCTGTCCAGTCATGCTTGAGAACTGTTGCCTACTAACGCCACACAGTTTCTGTTCCAGCAGGTACAATTTTGTTTTGGCAGATTCAGACCACAAGAGGGTTCGCCAGGTAGATTTGGGACGTGGGGGCCTCGTTTTTGATAGCTGTAGAGTCAGGAGTTAGATTCAGATGGTTTCTTCAATAGAGGAAAGTGCCATCTTCAACACAGCAGCCTTGATAACGTGCATGAAGTCACTAGTGAGTACTTCTCGAGCCACTGCTCCAAACTCCCTATTGGCTGACACCTGGACACCAGTCCCCATGTTGGTCATGTCCTGGGAGATTAGCAAAAACGTTTTTCAGTGTGCCTCTTGGTCCTTGGATTCTCAGTCCCTACGTATGTAGTCTAATACCACTGAGACTGAGGCTGGATTTTTGCACCATGAGAATTTTAAGGAGGGCAGGCAGACAGGAGCTTCAAGGGCTTGTTTTCGTACATGGGATATCACTCCAAGGGAAAAGGAAAGCATGTCAGCGCCCCCATCCTTCGTGCTTCTGTTTGAGTGTGCCACCACCTGCTGTAAGCCACTGCCTGGAGAGGGAGGAAGGAGCAGCGAGCCCACTGGGCCCAGCACTGGCTCCCAGCCACCCTGGAAGTCTGCACAGCAGCCCTCACGCTGCCTAAATTGGTAGGGTCAACCTGGAATGTGGAACCTGTAGAACCAGACCTCTGGTGCTGTTAGAGCACGGCTGGGACCTTTTAGCCTCACTTCACATTTTCCTCCCAGTCACCTCACATAGCAAGTTTAGAATGACACTTTCCTTCAGTGAGAGTCCTCAGGCCCAGGGTAGATAACAATAGAAGATGCTTTCAAGGTACTAGCTACAATCTTAGATAGTAATATACCTGTGGTAGCATCAGCACGTAAATTTGCTGTGAGGGAATATGCATTCCGGGGTGGCCATCTTGAGTTTAGCCTCTTGGAGAGGATGTGTGGGGCCCGTCTGTGAAGCTGAGCCCCTATTGCGTGCACATGGGACAGGAGTTAGCAAAGGTGCTTAAAAACAACTGCTGGTCAGATGTCAGTCTTCAGGCAGCCTGCGGTGCTTAAAGCCAGTGTGAATATAAGTGATGGGAGCCTTGTCAGGGCTTCGACAGGTCATCTGTAGGGTCTTGCCTAGCTGGGATATGCTCGTTCATTCTTAGGCCGACCACTGCACAAGGAGAGGGCTGGGACACCATTACTGAAATGTTAACATGCCTGATTTTTTTTTTTTTTTTTTTTTTTTTTTTTACCTTTTCTGGCCAGTCCTGGAACTTGAACTTGGGGCCTATGCTCTACCGCTTGGGCCACAGTGACACTTCCAACTTTTTTCTGAATAGTTTATCGAAAATAAAGAGTCTCACAGACTTTCCTTCCTGGGCTGGCTTCTAGCCATATCCTCAGATCTCAGCCTCCTGAGTAGCTAGGGATTTAGCAGTGGTGTGCACAAGCTCCAACTCCAACCTGTGGGTCTCCTGGATTCAGGTGGCAGAGCCCCTTTCCAGGACAAGTGGTTGACACTGAGCTGCCCCTCTGCTTCCCCACACCAAGGCACCCAGCCCTAGTCATCGCGCTGCTCTAACCTCTAAGCACAGCCAGCCAGGCCCGTGCTTCCTTCCCTGGGTGTCAGATCTGAACAAGAGCCTCACTTGGAGCTGCTCTGTAGACTTCGGCTTGTTCAACAATTCCCTGTTCAAACCTGCTCTGTCGGCTCTGGGACTAGTTTCAACAGACACCTATCTAGAAAGGCCGGGAAAGCTGGTTTAACAGTTGATCATACATAGTACTGGCTTTGAGTAAACCATAAAGCACTTAGTAAATAGCTACCACAGTGAAAATATTGCTGCCTTTAATTTTAAGATGCCCCTAATTCGTGTCACATGGGCCTACAGATTTGTTCGGGGGGAATTCAGATGCATTCAGGGAGCCAGCCTGGCTTTGCCATTCTTGCCCCTCGGCTGGCTCTTTACCATGCCTTTGTCAGTGGGGGTTGGGGTCCATCCCAGTTACAGCTAGTCTCAGCTCTTGGAACCGCCACCCCTCCGGGCAGTGCACCTCAGGATGCCTTGGAGGGAGCAGCAGCTGTGCACAGAGGCTGGTTGCCAGCGCACAGTGGCCGGATCGTGGGAGGGGGTGACCCCTCATGCTCCACGTGCCAATAGCGAGGTTCCTACCAGGAGGCAAAGATGACACATACTTAGAACTACATAACAGTGGCTAAAACAACAACATGTAATTTATGTTAATCTTTAAAATCACTAAGAATAAGAAAATGATGTGGATAAAGTACTTTTGAAATGTCACAATAATGTTAAATTACCTGTAAATTACATGCATGATTTAATTTTAGGTCTGTCGGTGATACTGAAACACTGTCCTTGGTCATGTTCTTCTAAGTTACTATTTTATTACCCGGACTTTTCTCCTTGGCGTCCTCACTTTATTTGAGTAGTAGCTGTGGCACTGAATAAATGTTCTGAAATAAATGTTCATTAACACTCCTGATCTTGGAATAACCCTTTTTTTTTTTTTTTTTTTTTTTTTTTAATTTTTGCTGGTCCTGAGACTTAAAGAGCTTGGGCTCTGTCCATGAGCCACCTTGTGCTCAAGGCTAGGGCTGTGCCAGTTGAGCCACAGTGACTCTTTGGCTTTTTCTGAGTAGTTTATTGGAGCTAAGAGTCTTACAGACTTGCCTTCTGGACTGGCAGCAAACCTATCCTCAGATCTCAGCCTCCTGAGTGAGTAAGGTTACAGGCATGAGCCACCAGCACCTGACTTTACAATAACCTTTTTTTAAGCCGGGCGCGGGTGGGCGCGGGTGGCTCATGCCTGTAATCCTAGCTACTCAGGAGGCTGAGATCTGAGGATCTCCGTTCAAAGCCAGCCTGGGCAGGAGAGACCATGAGACTCCTATCTCCAATAAACCACTAGAAAACCGGAAGTGGTGCTGTAGCTCAAGTGGTAAAGTGCTCGCCTTGAGCTGAAGAGCTGAGGGACAGCACCCAGGCCCAGAGTTCAAGCCCCACAACCGCTAAAAAAAAAAAAAAAAAAAAGAATAACCTTTTTTAAAGAAATAATTACCTAAAAGCAGTGTGTACTAAAACTTTCCTCCCTATGGTGGGCTTTTTACCTCCAGGGTAATGAATGCCTTGTTCTTAGGAAGCCTTGAGTATTAGACAGACAGACAGATATTATTTACATAGTTATTAGTTAGATATTAGGAGTTGGGGTTGGGAGAGGGGTTGTTTAGTTTTATATTGTGGGGCTTGAATGTAGGCCTGGGTGTAGTCACTGGGCTCTTTTGCTCAAGTCTAGCACTCTACCATTTGGAGCCATAGTGCCACTTCTGGTGATTCATTAGAGATAAGAGTCTCACAGACTTTCCTCCATAGGTTGGCTTTGAACCACAATCCTCAGATCTCAGCCTCTTGAATAGTTAGGGTTATAGGTGTGAACTACAAGTGCACTTTTTGGATTTTTGTTTTTTGGCTTTTTCCCTTTTTTCTTTTAGGTCCAAGACCAGGACTTGAACTTGGTACCTGTCACTTTTGCTCTACCAACTGAGCCATGTCTCCAGCCCCTTGTTGTTGTGAGACTTAGTCTTACTATATGTACTTCAAACTTGAGTGGGTTAGTCCCCAATCAAAACAATTGCCATTCATATGTTTAGCCTAACTTACGTGTGGCAAGTCATAAATCTGAAAAGGGCTATGCCCTTCCTGACGTGTAGCAAGGCACAGGAGAAAGCCTCGCCAAAGGCCTGGGGTGTGGCTGGATCAAGCAGCTTCTGCCCAGCAAGCATGAGGTCCTGAGTTCAAACCTCCATACCACCCCTCTCCCCACAAAAGCACAGCTGAGATGCTGTCCCCACAGCCCATGTAAGATGTCGATACGTAGCTTTTCCCTACCCTCTCCACTGCGCACTGCTGCCTTAGCGTTAGACATAGCTTAAAAACATGGAACAAAATTGTGATGGTGGGATTCATTTTCTTAAGACTTGAGCCCTTGGTTTATTTTTAGACAGCTGCTACTAGGACCAGACAGACACTGATACATTCAGGACTTGGGACCACCTGGTCTTTTGCAAAAGAAAAACAAAACAAAACAAAAATCCTTTCTCAGAGAGGTCTCGCTTCACTTATTAAACATTGCTCCTGAAAAGACCATCGATGAAAAGGGGATTTAGAGTCTAAAATCTACAATTATTTTGTTTTCCAGGCCTTGAGTCACCACGTCCAAATATAATCCTCGGGTTGGTGATCTGTCAGAAAGTAAAGCGCTCTTCCACTGCCGGAGAGGGAGATGAGAAACGGGCCCGGATTCCGCAAGAAGAAGCGGATGTTCCAGTCTATCCCAAAGCAGCGTCAGCCCTGCCGTCTGAGAAGCAGCCTAGCAGGTGCCCGCCGTACCCTGCGGACCTGGCTGTCAGCACCACGCCCCCCGGCTCTCCTCCACCTCCACCCCCTCTCCCTGAACCTCCCGGGGCGAAAATGCTGCCGTCCCTTAGGCCAGGGGCCACCGGCATGGCCACCGCGCCTGCCACGTCAGCCGCCAAGACCGCTTCACCCCTGGAGCACATCCTGCAGACTCTGTTTGGGAAGAAAAAATCATTTGAGCCCCCTGCTAAAGAGTCTGCAGGACCTCTTCTGGCTCCCCATCCCGATTCCAAAGCCCAGGGCGACGACAGTGGCCCTGCGGCGGCTCCTTTGCTAGACCCAATCGTCCAGCAGTTTGGTCAGTTCTCAAAAGACAAGGCTTTAGAGGAGGAGGAAGACGACCGTCCCTATGACCCCGAAGAAGAGTATGATCCTGAAAAGGCCTTTGAGGCCCCTCCTGCCGAGCGAGGAAAGCTCCGTGACGTGGAGATGGCTCCTGAGACGGCCGAGAGGGAGGAGGTGGCCTATGACCCTGAGGATGAGACCATCCTAGAAGAAGCCAAGGTGACCGTGGATGACCTACCCAACAGGATGTGCACAGACATGAGCAGCAGCTCCTCCGAGAGGCCTGTGGCGTACATGGCCGGTGTCTCCACGCCCTCTCTGGTTGAGCAACAGAAAATGCTAGAAGAACTGAACAAGCAGATTGAAGAGCAGAAGCGGCAGCTGGAGGAGCAGGAGGAAGCTCTGCGGCAGCAGCGGGCGGCCGTCGGGGTCTCCATGGCACACTTCTCTGTGTCGGACGCCCTGATGTCGCCGCCCCCCAAGTCGTCGCTGGCCAAGGCAGAGCCGTTCGCGCAGGAGCCGCAGGCCTCAGACCTCGGTCAGGGAGCACTGGCAAGCCACGGCCCGGACGCCAGGCAGAACAGAGACCCACGGCAAGCCAGGCGGCTGGCGGCCGAGAGCACCGATAGTGAGCCACCCCCCAGGGTCCAAGTGGGCAGCGCGCTGGGCCTACAGAGCCCCCTGCCTGGGCGGGAGACGCCTGCTGGGGTCACAGCCGGCCCGGGGCCCGCGCTGGGCCAGGAAGCAAGGGAGCCGGGGCTTGCCCCCTGGGCTCCGGCCGAAAAGCCTATGCCCATGCCCGAGCAAGAAAGCCAGCGGTGTGAACACCCCGGGAACCCCGTGCCGCTGCCCTTGGAGAACATCCACCCCCCAGGTGCGGGGGAGAATGCAGCCAGGCCTGCCCGAAGAGTGCTGCTGCCCACCCCCCCGGGCCCCGCCTTCCAGCCTGGCTTCCCCCTGCAGAACGACACGCAAAGCTTCGGCGCTCCCGGGGCTCGGGAGCCTTTCTCCAGTCCAGTGTTTGCACCTCAGGAAAAGCCTCTGGTCCCATCCCAGTATGAGGACCTAAGGAACATTCCGGCCGCCGGGAAGAGCGACAGCCTGGCCGTGGACACAGAGGGCGGCAGGGAGCCGCATCCCAGGCCTTTGGAGGGCACGGCTCCTTTCCTCTCTCCGGGGCAAAGGGGAGGGCCCCCTCCCCCCCAGTTTCCCGGCCAGCGCGAACTCACACCTCGCACTTTTGGGGTGCCAGGACTCCATGGCCCCAATTTCCCAGGTCCAAGGGGAGCTGTCCCTCCATTTCCAGAAGAGAGTATGGTTCCTAACAGTGAGGGGCCGAGAGGCCCTCCGCCCGTCAGGTTTGGGGCCCAGAAGGGGCCCATTCCGTCCTTATTCTCGGGGCAGCGCGGGCCTCCGCCTTTCGGGGACGGCAGGGGCCCCTCGGCCTCTTACCTTGGGCCCAGAGGCGGCGCCCCTGGCCAGTTCGAAGAACACAAGGATCTTCATGCAGACCAGCGGGAATCGCAGGACGCCCCGTTAGGCGAGATGCCCGGCCCCTCCGCCCCGTGTGATGGACCGGAGCAGGCTCCATTCATGGGGAGCAGGGGCCCCACGCCTTTCCAGTTCGGAGGCCAGAGGCGGCCTCTTCTGACTCAGATGAAAGGATCTCGTGGAGGTCCCCCACCCTCTCAGTTTGGAGGCCAGAGGGGCCCGCCCCCAGGTCATTTTGTGGGTCCTCGGGGGCCCCATCCCAGTCAGTTTGAAGGGCCCCGAGGCCAAGCACCCGGCTTCATGCCTGGCCCCCGTGGTGTTCAGCCGCAACAATTTGAGGAACAGAGGGTGAACTCACCCCCCAGATTTGCAGGGCAGAGGCCCGCGGCACCCCTGCCGTTTGGGGGGCCGAGGGGCTCTGCACCCTTCTCCGAAAAGAACGAGCAGACAGCTCGATTTCACTTTCAAGGCTCATCCTCCCAGGCGGGGAAGCCTCCACCGAGGCCCCTGCTGGAGCTCCCCAGCCACCCTGCACAGCACCGGAAGGACAGGTGGGATGACACAGGCCCAGCCCTGCCCTCGGGCGCGGCGCCCGGACAAGGCCCGGAGGCCGATGGGCAGTGGGCAGTGTCGGATTTCCGAGAAGGCAAAGGCCATGAGTATAGGAACCCGGCCTTTGAAGGGAGGCAGCGGGAGCGGTTTGAAGCCGGCCCCAAAGAAAAGCCACTGGACGAGCTTGAAGGGCCAGACAGCAGGCAAGGCCGGGGGTTTGAAGACAGGAGGCGAGATCGGGAGCGAGGCAGGAACTGGAGTCGGGAGAGAGACTGGGAGAGAAGCCGGGAGTGGGAGCGACACCGGGAGAAAGACTGCGGCCGGGACTGGGACCGGGGCCGGGAGAGGAACGCCAGCAGGGACCGGGGCCGGGAGAGGAGCAGGAATCGTGACCGGGACAGGCGGCGAGACCGAGACAGGTCCCGCAGCAGAGAGCGTGACCGCGACCGGGAGAGGGCTCGGGACAAGGAGCGGGAGTCACGGGAGCGCGGCCGCGAGGCCAAGGACAACAAGGAGCACGGCCGGGGCCGGGAGGGCGGCCGCGACCCGAAGCCCGAGGCGGCCAGGACCCCCGAGGGGGGCGCTGCCGCCTCGCAGGCCTAGAGGCCTGTGGGCCCTGCCAGACGCGTGTGCGGCCCGAGGGGTGTCCTCGGGGACACAGGTCACCTGTGAAGGATCCTCTTGAAATGCCAAGTTCATAAAATGTGTTGAGCAAAGAGCTTTTGAGACAGCTATGAACTTAAATGCAGGATAGAATCTTCTGGACTTTTAAAGAATTACTGTGATGTGGTGTGTAATGGTTCCTTAAACTTTTCCCATCTCTTCAACTCTTTTCTTTTAAAAAGCCCAAAACCTCAGTGTTTCCATTTAAGATTAGAGAAATGGGAAAATGCCTATAAAAGCATATTGCTTTTTCATATTATAAAGTTATCTTTTCCAATAACTTGACTGGTGTAGATATTAAGGGAATTTCAGTAGACTTCTAGAGCCGTAGCTTTTCTGGCATCTTGTCTGCTGCGTGTTCCCGAAGCTGCTGTGGAAGACTGGCCCACGGCCCGGCGGCGGCTGTGGCTCCCCTTGCAGTCTTGGTAGCTTACCTGGAATGTATTGTCTTAGAAATTTTTTCCAAAACCGATTTAAAGCAACATCAGACCTAGTAGAAATTGTTGCATTTTAATAACAGGTTACTGAAAAATGTTCAGTTTGTCAGCCTAATGAAAAAGTAAAGCAATTAAGAATATTTTAAGAGGGTGGGTGGGTGTCTCCCTTGGATGTGTACAATCAGGAATGAGTTGTGAAATTCTGCCCTCCAAGCAGCTCCCCAGGTCCTGGGCTGGGCGCCGGTGATCATTTGAAGGTTTGTCACTGGAATGGAGCGATATTTGTACAAAGTCTGAAGGAGAAGGTGGTGGTATTTCAAGAAGCATAGGCGAGGCCAAGGGCGTTCCCGTGGGAAGTGTGAATAGAGAAAGCCTTGCTAACTTATTTGCCTGTACAAATACACTTTGATAATTCTTTTTATATTTTCATAAACTTTCTTTTGCAGATACAAAATTAGAAAATTTCATTTGTTCTTTGAGGTCTTTTATTCCATTGTACATCACTACAGATTTTTCACTTTATAGCACAAATTTTCAGTTGAGAAAACATTGACAGCGCTTTGGACTGTCTGGTGATACACGCCAAGTGTCAGTAGCTAAATAACATTGAAGTGAGTGAAAGTTGCAACATCTAATATGATGCACAGATTTTTTTACGTATAAAGCAAATTTTTCTAATTTAAATACCCAAGTGTAAAAATCAAGTGTGTTTCTTTAGGTTTACTTGATAGAAATTTCTGTACATTGTATTTTGTATTGCAGAGTGTTATATCACTGTATATTACAGCACAGGACTTCGTAGGTTTTGTTACTTGAAGTAGAATAAATATCCACAGAGTTCTTGTCTCGGTCTTCACTCAGCCTGACCCCTGCTGCAGGGGTGCGGCCAGGGCTGCCGCAGTACCTTGGCAGGCAGGGCCTCCCGGAGCCTGTCTTGGGGTACTGAGGGCCTCTCCCTGTGTTTGCGATGGGCAGTTATAACCAGCTGGAGATGGCTGGTGACTGGCCCTGAGAGCCCCTGCCTGCGGGGCGGAGGCCACCGCTGGAGGTTTAATTGCTGATGGCGACCTGTGGTTGGAGCAAAACATAGGTGCAAGAGGCGTGAGCCAGCATTCTTTGATGGAGTGTCCCCCAAAGCCTGGCCCTTTGCCACTGGTTCACCTTAAAGGGGGTTTCTGGGTGGTTAAGCTGCTGGTTGGGCTGAGTTGGTTGGACAAGGGTGCTGTCTCCTGGTGACACTGCCCGCTGAGACCACCTGGCCAGCCAAGAGCAGAGACCCTGCGGGGGTCTTGTGAGCCAGAGCTTGCTGAGCAGAGTGTTGTGGCACCTGTGGCGTCTCTGACCACCGTCCCCTCGGCTGGTCCTCTGAGGCGTCTGGGGGCCACGCAGCCCACTGGCATCCCGTGGCCACCCAGGCCACCTTTGTGCTGGCCCTGCCACCTTGGAAACACTTGTTCTGCCCTAAGCAGCACAAGGACACCCGCCCCAGGAAGACACTTGAGCTCCACAATGGTAAAGGCCAGGTGCTGCTGCCAAGATGTGCTCCACACAGCGCCACCCACAGGATGGGCAGACCCCGCAGACGTCTGGGCCTGGGGTTGCACCGGAGGGGATGTGTCGTCCTCGTCCATCCCAAGCCTATGGGAACCCTTTGTGGGGCCATGTGGGCATGACTCCAGCCCTGTCCCGTCTGCAGAGGCCCTCACCCTGGCAAGGGTGTCTGTCAGTGAGAGGAACAGCAGTGGGCACAGCTCTGGCCGAGCTCTGGGAAGAGGTGACCAGCACGGCTGAGGCAAAAGACAGATGTCTGCCAGGAAAAGCTCAGGGCCACAGCAAGCGCCAGGAAGCAGCAGAAGACGCTGAGTCTACCCTGCTCCGCACCTGCCGGGAGAGGTGGCGCACTTGGGGGCGACGTGGGCGCCACTGGTGGGGGCCCAGAAGTGTTGGATCTGTTTCCCTTCATCTTTTTCCCTCTAATTCTCTTACAAAATTGAGGTTTTATAGGATCTTGGGTTTGGGTTTTTCTTTTCACTGTCACATTTGAGTCATTCCCAGACTTCACCTGGCACCCTGGGTGGGTTGAGCCCATGTTGGGCCAGGCTGTGCCCGTGGCAGGGCCTCCAGTTACTGGAATTGCAGGAAAGCTTCCCCGGACTCCAGCATCGCAGAAGAGCCGCCGTGGCCCCTCTGCTGCATCTGCAACTCCCGGCCGCCTCTTCTAGCGGGTACGGCGCGGTCGCCTGTGGTCTTACGAGCACTCTCCCCAGGGAGCGCAGGGGGCCCAAGCCACAGCAGTGCACACTGGGCTCCCGTGTCACACGGATGGGCCTGCGGCGGGTGCCAGCTTGATGGGACCCGGCCTGGGGGGTACCCACTCGCTTGTCTTGCTGAGTCAAGCCATCCCTCCCTGGCCCAGCCACCGTCTGGTCCCTGGTCTGCCATGAGCTGCTGTGTGGCTGGGGGCATGGGGGAAGGGTGATGAGGCCCCTCCACAGATGGAGGGGAAGGTGGCGTGGCCACACAGCTGCCCACACAGGACACTGCCAGGCGGGCACCACACATCCACATGGGACACTGCCTGGCCGAGGCGCTAGCTGGAGCGTGCCCAGCAGCTGGGGCAGTTGGCAGGTGTGGATATATGAAGGAGGACCTGAGGGGACAGAAGGTGGCTGTGGGTAGCCAGGGCCAGGCGCCCATCGGTGAGGGCTGGACACTGCTGGCCACTCCGTTGCAGGGTTATCACGTGCGCTGCGTGCGTGTTGGGACCTTACAGCCTCGGGCCCGGAAGGGAAAACGTGTCATTGGGGACTTCCAGGAGGGGCCTCAGCTTCCACACACATGTACGTGCAAGCAAGTGTACACACGCACACCCACCCGGAAAGCTGGGCAGGCCGGGGAGGGGCAGGGCTTGCCCGCTTGGCTACTGTTGCTGGTGTGTTGGCGGGCGAGCCGGGTGCAGGGGCCGCAGCCAGGCCGGTGCCCGCTCTGCTGCCCGTGCCCGCGGCTCTGAAGCCGCTGCTCTTCCTTGGCCCTCCACCCCTCGCGCAGAAAACTCAGCCAGACACTCGGAGCAGCACGCAGGACCGTGAAGTGCCAGAATCTTCCGAGGGGGGCCGTGACCCAGTCCGGCTAGTGTGACATGGATAATCACACCAGAGACCCCTGCATGCCCCGGTACTGCTCAGCCTGTGATCCTAAACTACTCAGGATCACGCAATCTGAGGATCATGGTTCAAAGCCAATTAACCAGAGAAAAGCCTGAAGTAGAGCTGCGGCTTACATAGTACAGTCCAGCTTTGAGTAAAAAGGCACAGTGCCTTGAATTTAAGCCCCAGTGCTGATGCTCTCACACACATACACACTCCAAACAAGTTTTTAAGTTTTTTACTTTGGAATTACTATTAAAGGAAATGTAAAAAGAACACAGAGAAGTCAGTCTCCCTCTCATCCAGTTTCCCTCAACGATTAGACTTTTTAATATAGCAATAGTATCCCCTCAGAACTGGAAACTGACAGCTGGATGCATCTGTGCAGATCTAGGCTATTTTTCATTCAGACAGCCCCCACCCCTATTGGGACACAGCTTCCTGTCACCGCGGGCTGCCCTGCTGGCGGTTGGTTTTACCAGACACTTTTATAAGTGGTAAATATCTCATTAACTGGCTAACAAGGCCTACAAGCCAAGAGGTCCACCTTCAAGCTGTCATGTTAGCTGTCTTGTCACTGGCTAACTCAGTGTGGACAGCACTGGTGATCCTGCTTTGGGCTTTGCGTGCATCAGGCTCAAGTTCAGGGCCCGCCCACTTGCAGGATTTCCTGTCTTAGCAGCGCTTCTTCACCACTGTTCTTGCCATGTGTTGTCTTTTGCTTCTCCTAACCTTGGGATGATACCTGTCATCATAATGGCTCTGACATAGTTCTCCTTTATAGAGGTTTTGGAATTTTTATAATTCAGCATATGCCTAAAACAGAAACCAACAGAAAATTAAATCTTTCCTAGTGTGTTCACTATATTTCTGTATTATAGCAAATTTATATTGTGCTTTTTGTAAGTACCCCTACTTTTTTTTTAAACAAGGTGTGCTTGCTCCAGCCAACTGTAATTAAGTTTCTTGAGAACAACTTGACTTACTTGTGGTGTGAGGGAGTCCCTGAGAGCAGGCCCCTCTGCTCCTGGGCTTCCTTGAAAACAGCTTTGCTTGTGGCTGCCCAGCATCGGATGTTCTAGATCTGTCGTGACTTGAGTGAGTCATGTTATATAACCTGTGCCAGTGTCACATTTAGAATCTTCTCACTTAGGGTCTACAGCATGCTATAAACTTAATGATTATATAGTTAGTGGCTTTATAATTTTGATTTTTTTTGTTTTTGTTTTTGTTTTTTTTGGTCCGGTCGTGGGGCCTGAACTCTGGGCCTGGGCGCCGTCCCTCAGCTCTTTAGCTCAAGGCTAGCGCTCTACCACTTGAGCCACAGCGCCACTTCTGGCTTTTTTCTTTTTGCTTATGTGGTGCTGAGGAATCGAACCCAGGGCCTCAGGCATGCAAGGCAAGTGCTCTACCACTGAGCCACCTTCCCAGCCCTATATAGTTTTGATTTTTAAATTTTGATCATTGCAATCATCTGAAACCTTTTGTATTGTGTAAAATAAGTGCGCTAATATTTTTTCAAAATGACTATTCAGCGGTCTTGATATCCTTTGTCAAAAGCCATCTTTACCCACGGAGGATGTTATTGTTAGATGGAAAAAGAAAAACATATAAGACTCTGGTATAATATTATTATTTATTGAAAAAAGAGATTGCAAAAAAGTAAGAATGCACTCCAAAGATAAATGGTACCCAAAGGAAAACTATGCCTAAATTCAAGGCCTTTAAATGCCCTCCCTTCTAAATGGAAAAAAGACTTCCATGCATGAGCTCCCAATGTGAGACAGGAAGTGATTGTTTTGAGCTTGCAAAAATGAGTCTTCAGAGTGAGTGACCCTCAAGGGGCTGGTCCCCCTTGAGTACCAGTGCAGGCTGTGGTCCTGAGTCAAAGGTGGGACCTGGCCTTGGATCTGGTACAGTCAGCCCCGAGGTTCTAGCCACAAAAGAACTGTCAGCCATGGGTTGTGTGGCTGGGTACCAGACAGGGGTCTGCTAGTCGAAAGCTACTCAGGAGACTGAGATCTGAGGATCGACGTTTGATGCCAGCCCAGGGAAGAAAGTCCGTGAGACATTTATCTCCAGTAAATTACCAAAAAGGCCGGGCGCCGGTGGCTCACACCTGTCATCCTAGCTACCCAGGAGGCTGAGATCTGAGGATCGCGGTTCAAAGCCAGCCCGGGCAGGAAAGTGTGAGACACTTATCTCCAATAAAACCACTAGAAAACCGGAAGTGGCTCAAGTGGTAAAGTGCCAGACTTGCGCAGAAAAGCTTAGGGGACAGCGTTGAGGCCCTGAGTTCAAGTCCAGGACCAGTATAAAAAGAAAAAGAAAAGGAACTGAGGGGTGTGGCCCGGTATGATACGCGGCAGGGCAGAGAGGGTGTGATCTGATACCGGGCCAAGACCAGGAAAGGGATGGATCCGGGAGGGGGAGGGAGGCGGGACAGGACCCAGTTAGGGACAGGACCCAGTTAGGGACAGGACCTAGTCGAGTCGAGTCGGGAGGGAGGGACCGACCTGCGGAGGCGGGACCTGCGGGGGCAGGACCTGCGGGGGCGGGGCCAGGCTCAGGGCGGGGCCAGACTACATAGGCGGAGCCAGGACAGGGGGCGGAGCCACACCCCTTGACGGAGCCCAGGCACGGGGCGGAGCCAGGTAGGGGGGGTGGGCCCAGACCACATGGGCGGAGGCAGGACGTGGGGGCGGAGCCGGGCCACATGGGAGGGAGCCAGGCCGCATGGGCGGAGCCAGCCTGGGGCGGAGCCAGAACACAAGGGTGGAGCCAGGCACTGGGGCGGGGCCAGACGACCCGGAGGAATGGGCCGAATACAGAGGTGGGGGCGGGGGAAGGGTGGCCAGACACCGAGGAGGGGCCAGACGCGGGGGCGGGGCCAGACGACGGGGGCGGGGCCGGGCACGGGGCGCGAATGGTGGGCGGTGCGCGCGCAGCGGCCGGCCGTCGAGACCAGGGGAGAGGTGCGCGCGCAGCGGCCGGCCGTCGGGAGGCGGGACCGCGGCGGGGTGGCAGCGGGCGGGCGGTTGGCCGGGGGCGGGGGCGGAGCGGCAGGTAACGGAGGGGCGGGGCCGCACGGGAGGTGGGGTTACCGTTGCCGGGCGGGGCGGGGCGGCGCAGGCGCACCGCGGCCGCGGCCTCAGCGGTTCCGCCCCCTCCCCCCCAACGGCGCGTCCGCGGTGGCCGGCGCTGGGTCCTGCTCGGGCCGCGTCCCCGCCTCGCCGCCCGTCCGCGCCCGCGCCCCGCCGTTGGGCCGCGCCGCGCCGGCATGTCGGGCCCCGGGCCGCGGGAGCCGCCGCCTGAGGCGGGCGCGGCGGGCGGCGAGGCGGGCCCCGAGGGCGCGGGCGGCGGGGACGCGGCGCTGGGCGAGCCGGGGCTGAGCTTCACGACCACGGACCTGAGCCTGGTGGAGATGACGGAGGTGGAGTACACGCAGCTGCAGCACATCCTCTACTCGCACATGGAGGCGGCGGACGGCGAGCTCGAGGCGCGCCTCGGCTCCGCGCTGCTGGCCGGGCCCGGCGCGGGCGCGGGCGCGGCGGGCGCGCTGGCCCCGGCGCCGCCGGTCTACCCGGTGCTGTGCCCGCCGCTGGCGGCCGACGCGCCCTGCCTGGGCCACGTCGACTTCCAGGAGCTGCGCATGATGCTGCTGGGCGAGGCGGGCGCGGCCGAGAAGACCCCGGGCGGGACGGACGCGGCGCGGGCGCGGGCCGACGGCGCGGCCAAGGAGGGCGCGGGCGCCGCGGGGCCCGAGGGCGCGCCCGAGGCCCGGGCCAAGCCCGCCGTGCGCGTCCGCCTGGAGGACCGCTTCAACAGCATCCCGGCCGAGCCCCCGCCGGCGCCGCGCGGCCCCGAGCCCCCCGAGCCCGGCGTGGCGCTCAACAAGTGCGTGCAAGGGCCCTGGGGCGGCGGGGCGGGCCCGGGGCCAGCGGGGGGGGGGTGCAGCCGGGGCCAGCCGGGCCTCCCGAGAGGTCAGCAGGGCCTCCCGAGAGGTCAGCGGGGCCTCCTGCGGGGTCTGTGTGCAAGGCTTCGAGAGGTCAGCGGGGTCTCCTGCGGGGTCTGTGTGCAAGGCTTCGAGAGGTCAGCGGGGTCTCCTGCGGGGTGTGGGTGCAAGGGAGGGCCCGGGGTCAGCTGTGGCTCCCGAGAGGTCAGCAGGGCCTCCTGCGGGGCGTGGGTGCAAGGGAGGGCCCGGGGTCAGCAGGGCCTCCCGAGAGGTCAGCAGGGCCTCCTGCAGGGCGTGGGTGCAAGGGAGGGCCCGGGGTCAGCAGGGCCTCCTGCAGGGCGTGGGTGCAAGGGAGGGCCCGGGGTCAGCAGGGCCTCCTGAGAGGTCAGCGGGGCCTCCTGCGGGGTCTGTGTGCAAGGCTTTGAGAGGTCAGCGGGGTCTCCTGCGGGGTCTGTGTGCAAAGCTTCGAGAGGTCAGCGGGGTCTCCTGCGGGGTCTGTGTGCAAGGCTTCGAGAGGTCAGCGGGGTCTCCTGCGGGGTGTGGGTGCAAGGGAGGGCCCGGGGTCAGCTGTGGCTCCCGAGAGGTCAGCAGGGCCTCCTGCTGGGTGTGGGTGCAAGGGAGGGCCGGGGGTCAGCTGTGGTTCCCGAGAGGTCAGCGGGGCCTCCTGCGGGGCGTGGGTGCAAGGGAGGGCCCGGGGTCAGCAGGGCCTCCCGAGAGGTCAGCAGGGCCTCCTGCGGGGTCTGTGTGCAAGGCTTCGAGAGGTCAGCCGGGTCTCCTGCGGGGTGTGGGTGCAAGGGAGGGCCCGGGGTCAGCAGGGCCTCCTGCAGGGCGTGGGTGCAAGGGAGGGCCCGGGGTCAGCCAGGGCCAGCCGGGGCTACCGAGAGGTCAGCAGAGCCTCCTGCGGGGTCTGTGTGCAAGGCTTCGAGAGGTCAGCGGGGTCTCCTGCGGGGTGTGGGTGCAAGGGAGGGCCCGGGGTCAGCTGTGGCTCCCGAGAGGTCAGCAGGGCCTCCTGCTGGGTGTGGGTGCAAGGGAGGGCCCGGGGTCAGCAGGGCCTCCTGCAGGGCGTGGGTGCAAGAGAGGGCCCGGGGTCAGCCAGGGCCAGCCGGGACTACCGAGAGGTCAGCAGAGCCTCCTGCGGGGTGAGGGTGCAAGGGAGGGCCGGGGGTCAGCAGGGCCTCCTACGGGGTCTGGGTATAAGGCTTTGAGAGGTCAGCAGGGCCTCCTGTGGGGTCGAGGCAGAAGGGAGGGCTGGGGTCAGCCAGGGGCCACCGGGCCTCCCGAGAGGTCATCAAGGCCTCCTGTGGGGTCTGAGCCGAAGGGAGGGTCAGGGCCAGCCAGGCCTCCTGAGAGATTGGCAGGGCCTCCTGCAGTGTCTGGGCGGGAGGGAGGGCCAGAAGCAGCTGGGCGTCCTGGGGGGGTGTCTGAGTGGGACGGAGGGCTGGGGGTCAGCCAGGCCTCCTGAGAGGTCACAGGGCCTCCTGTGGGGCGTGGGTGCAAGGGAGGACTGGGGTTGGTCAGGCCTCCTGTAGGGTCCCAGGGTCGGCAGGGCTTCTGCAGGATCTGGATACAGGAGAGGCTTTGCCTCTGCACTGGCAGGCAGGATAAGAGATGAGGGAGCCGGCTGGGTCTCTGGCTAGGTCCCGTGGGCTCAAGGAGGCACTGGTCAGACCCTGCGTAGCACAGGGAGCTGACCAGGACCGGTGGCTTGGACGGCACACTGCACACAGTGGCCCACAGCCCCAAGAGGAATGTGCACCGAGCCTTGTCTGACGGGGCAGAGCTCCGCTGTGCTGGAGGACGCTTTCGTTCTTTGCCTCGAGGGAAGGAAAAGCTGCTTTTGTCGTCTCCCTGTTGCCCCCAGCTGACCCAAGGTAGTGCAAGCATTGGAAGGACCCTATCTTTAGGGGGTTGGAGCTGTCAGACAGAGCTGCAGCCAGCACAGCCCTACCCACATAGTGGCCTCCAGTGTGGCTTTGGGGGACACTGACACCTTGGGTTTTCCATTCATGCCTGGGCCATGGTGTCCAGGGCTTACCCATCCTCGCCAGAGTTTGGAGGATGACAAAAGAGATGGGTGTTGGGGCATGCTCAGGGTAGGAAGGAGCCCCTCCCCCCCACACCCCTGGAGGAGAGGGCACTCCCCGTCCCTATGCGGCCACACCCAGGGCAGCTGTGGACAAACTGAGCGCCGGTTTGGGGTCTGCCATGTATTTCTGAGGTTTCTGGGTTTTCTTTTGTCTTGGCAGTTTGGTGACTCTTATTCGGCATCCATCAGAATTAATGAATGTTCCGCTTCATCAGCAACAAAACAAATGTACAACGTTAGTGAAAAACAAAACTGCTGCTGCCACTACTGCTTTGCAGTTCACCTACCCACTGTTCACAAGCGCGTGCTCCACCGGCGGGAACGCCAGCCTTGCCCAGACACAGGTGAAGCTTGCGCCTCGGTATTGTGTTGCTAGGCTGTACCTTACTGTAGTTAGATCCCAAGGACTTTTTTCTTTCATGAATAGGCAACTTCTTAAAAAGTGGGAACGTTTATGTTGTGCAGGGCTATTTAGAAATAGTGAAGGGAAAGTTTTTCAAGTTGGTTGATCGATAGGTTCAATGATTCATGTGCTAAGTGCATTTTATTTGTGCAGTGAAGAGCAGATGGAGGAGCTAGGCGTGGTAGTTGATACCTGTAGTCCCAGCAGTCTTTAACCCCAGCACTCTGGAGACTGAGGCAGGAGGATCATGAGCTCATGGGCAGCCTGGAAGACATAGTCAGTTCCAAGCCAGCCCCCGTTCCAAGCCAGGCTACACAGTGGAACCCTGCTTCTTAAAGACAAAACAGAACAAATTAAGTCACATATTGATAAAACTCCTGTTGCTTCATTTTTTTCCAGAGTTCTAGTAATTCATGTTCTATACTGGAAGCTGCCAAGCATCAGGATATTGGACTGCCTAGAGCATTTTCGTTCTGTTACCAGCAAGAAATTGAGTCCTCTAAACAGACTTTAGGTAGCAGGAACAAAGCTTTGCCCGAGCAGGTTTGGATTAAAGTGGGAGGTAAGCGATGGAAGCGGCAGGGCCTCCTCTGACTGACTGGCTGACCCTTTGGGAGCATATGGGGCTGGAGGTGGTTTAGACATAGAAGAATGTCTCAGGGCCCTGATGCTTTTTACCAGCAAAATGACAGACTCAGTGTTCAGCGATCATAGTTACTGGAAGTGCTTTAGTGCTATTAGTTTGTTTGTTTTTTTTCCTACTCTCTGAGTGAAGTGGCAGTCTGGACTCTTATGGAAGCTAGGGTATGTGGCAAAGGGGTAAGACCCTGCAGGTGGAGGGCAGGGGGCAGGAGCAGAGGCCATACAGTAATTCGAAGTCTGGGAATCGGAGAAGCTGCTGTGGAGAACTTTGCTGATGGTGAAAGTTCTCACTGTTTTCCCTGGCAAAAAAAAATTTTGTTGTTTTCTTTTTGTGCCATTCTGGGGCTTAAACTCGGGTCTAGGCATTGTCCATGAGCGTTTTTCACTCAAGGCTGGTGCTCCACCACTTGAGCCACAGCTCCACTTCTGGCTTTTTGGGGTGATTAATTGGAGATAGGAGTCTCATAGACTTTCCTGCCTGGGCTGGTTTTGAACTGCAATCCTCAGATCTCAGCCTCCTGAGTAGCTAGGATTACAGGCAGAAGCCACCAGTGCCCCTGAAAAGATGGTTGTTTTTTTTTTGTTTTTTTTTGTTTTTTTTTTTTGTCGGTCCTGGGGCTTGAACTCTGGGCCTGGGCGCTGTCCCTCAGCTCTTCAGCTCAAGGTGAGCGCTCTACCACTTGAGCTACAGCGCCACTTCCGGTTTTCTGGTGGTTTATTGGAGATAGGAGTCTCACGGTTTCTCCTGCCCGGGCTGGCTTTGAACCGTGATCCTCAGATCTCAGCCTCCTGAGTAGCTAGGATTACAGGCGTGAGCCACCAGCGCCCGGCTGAAAAGATGGTTGTTAAGCGACACTGTAAGACTGTTAAGCCAAGGTTTTGAGAGCTGATAAACTGCATGGGGTGTAGTTTATCCCCTGCCCCCATCCCTTTCCTCTCTCTTCTCCTCCCCTTGACATTCTAGGTGAAGTGTTTGGCACCATTTGTGAGGAGTGCAGATGAGCTTCAGTGTGGCCCCCAGCTAAGGAATAAAACACCAGAACTTTCTGAAGCTGATGTTAGGGAGCGCTGGCCTTTGTGGCGCCTGGGTGCGTGCAGATGTACATCCCATGCCCAGCAGCGCGGCGCGCTGTGCTGCAGCACGCAGCAGGGCGGGAATGCTGTGTGCTCTTTGTAGCTCCCACTTTGAGGCAAGCAGGTGTTGCATATCAGGCACTTAAAATTTGCCGCCTTATGAGCACCACAGTTAAAATATCCATTGCATATTAGAATAATTGGATCTAAAGAAAACCTTTTTGGAGAAAATAGTTTGAGCGTTTTTCATTCTGAATTGCAGAAAAAGAAAACGCCTTGGTTCTGTGTCGTGGGTAATAATGCGAGTTGACTAGCGAGAAGGACTTTGACAAGGTAGCCGTGCTTGCTCAGCGCTGCATGTGAATTTGGGCCCAATCCCAGCTGGGTTTGCCGTGCCTGCACTGGCATCGCAGCTCCTCACTTTGGTCGCTTTCCAGCACACCCAGCACCGTCTGTATCTTGGATTGAAAATGCCAAAAAAAAAACCAAAAATCAACACCAGCAAGTTAATATTAACTTATTAAATAAGAATAAAAAATTAAATGACCTCTTTTTCCTTCTTTTGCAAAGAAGAAGCGCTATGTAAACAAGCCATAAATAAGAGGAATCGGAGTAGGATCCGTCAGCTGGACACAAGTATAGAACGGAGAGCCCTGGGAGAGATCCAGAATGTGGGTGAAGGCTCCACGGCGGCACAGGGTGCCTGGCAGTGCTCAGAATCCTCCCAGTCTACCCTGGGGGAGCCGACGCAGAGCGGCCCCCAGGGAGGAAGGTCTCAGCGTCGGGAGAGGCATAACCGAATGGAAAGAGATAGAAGGTAATGCATGTGATGGGTTTGTGCAGTTATCTTAGATGCACAGATTTGTACAGTTGGTCCCAAGGTTGAGACGTGGGAGGAAAGAATAACCTCCACTTTGCTCTGCTCATTGGGCCATGGGTCCCCAAGACCACCCAAGTTCAGCAGTCACTGGTGGACTCTGACTATGACTTAGTTCAGAGAAAGGATGCAACTAATCAGCAGAGGTCCAGCGGGGGGAGTCCAGGGCAGAGAGAGAGAGAGAGAGAAAGAGAGACACACACACACACACACACACACACACACACACACACACACACACACACACACACACACACACACACACACACACACACACACACACACACACGGCGGGGAGGGACTGCATGCAGGAGTACTCATCACTTTCAGGTTAGGTCACAGTCCACCCTGTCAGCACCTGACCGCCTCGTGGCCAGATGAAAGAGGGTGCTCTGTCCTTGGCAGAGGAGCTCTGTGGGCCACTTGTAACTCTCCCCCGCACTGAGGCTGGCCAGCCTGATGCAGGCTCTCAGCCGAGGAGCCTCAGGCTGGCAGGTTAGTCCTGCACAGTGGGCCAGGTCCCTGCCCAGTTCTTTAAGAATGCTGGAGAAGAGGAGATTAGAACCTAGAGGTCTTACCTGGGAATTTTGTTTGTCCTTTTCTGTATAAAAGCTAAGGTGCCTAATTTGTTGTTGTTGTTACAGTTGGGTTTTTACATAGTTTTCCTGGTAATTCACTTAGTCATTTATTGAGTATTATGTGTCAGTTTGTTTTCAGCTCAGGGAATAAGTAGCACTGAGTGAAACAAATACCTTTGAAATTCCAATATTGAATATTGAGCCAGGACAATTTGTTCTTTTTAAAAGACTATGTTAAAGCTAACTAGATCTGGGGCTGGGAAGGTGGCTCAGTGGTAGAGCGCTTGCCTTGCATGCCTGAGGCCCTGGGTTCGATTCCTCAGCACCACATAAGCAAAACGAAAAAAGCCGGAAGTGGCGCTGTGGCTCAAGTGGTAGAGCGCTAGCCTTGAGCTGAAGAGCTGAGGGACAGCACCCAGGCCCAGAGTTCAGGTCTCACGACAGGACCGGAAAAAAAAAAAAAAGCTAACTAGATCTTTCTCTCCCTCCCCTCCTTCTCTCCTTCCCTCCCTCCCTCCCTTCTTTTCTTCTTTCCTCTCTTCCCTCCCTTCCTTTCCTCCTTCCCTCCCTCCCTCCTTCCTTCTTTCCTTCCCTCCATTCCTCCCTTTCCTCCCTTTCTTTCTTCCCTCCTTCCCTCCCTCCCTCCCTCCCTTCTTTCTTGTGTCTTGGTACTGGCACTTGAACTCAGGGCCTCGTGCTCTTGCTTGGCTTTTTCACTCAAGACTGGCACTCTACCACTTGAGCCACACCTCTACTTCCATTATTTTTGCTGGTTAATTGGGGATAAGAGTCTCACAGACTTTGTTTTGAACCTCTAACTCAGGTCTCAGCCTTCTGAGTAGCTAGGATTACAGGTGTGAGCCACCAGTGCCCGGCTCTTGCCTTTCTTACAATGCTTGTTCATACCTTCTGAGGGACTTCTCTGAGCTCACTGGATAGTAGAGGTCATTCTGCCAATTGATGTATTAAAACCTGCTCTGTGCGTCATCTCATACCACATGTCCATGTTTGGAAGTGTGAATTTTTACTCTAACATCTTTGTATCTTATGTCAAGCTTTTCTCATCTATAAAATAGCAATATTATCTACTGCATAGACTTAATTTGTGAAGCTCAGAACTAACTGAGCTAATAGGTAGAGTTTGGGCAGGGTGTCTAGAAGCTTGGGTGCATCTTTTTGCCACCATGCCAGCTGTTGGATTTTCTTCTTTTTTTTTTTTTTTTTTGGTCAGTCATAGGGCTTGAACTGTAGGCCTGGGCACTGTCCCTGACCTCTTCAGCTCAAGGCGAGCACGCTACCACTTGAGCCACAGCACTACTTCTGGTTTTCTGGTGGCTACTTGGAGATGAGTCGCCCAGATTTTCCTGTCCTGGGCTGGCTTTGAACTGCGATCCCCAGATCTCAGCCTCCTGAGTAGCTAGGATTACAGGTGTGAGCCACTGGCACCCTGCCTGATTCTATTTCTTTATGTGTAAATGTACAGATGCATTACAAGAGCCACATTGTAGACGTTTTTGTATTGTTTTGCCAAATGCAAGACTCAGGTTGTAATGTCACTTCTCTTTAGAGCTCTGTTTTGTTTTCAGTGCTAATGGTAAAAGCCAGGGTGCTTGGACTGAGTTAGGAAGCCAGGTCTCAGGATTCGGCAGAGCTGTGGTTGGTGGTGGTTGGAGGTCGGTTTGGTCCTCACTGAGTCAGGATTCCTGAAGCGTCCCCAGCAGGCTGTTCCCAAGCTTGTCTGATTGTGTGTGGGCTACCCTGGAAGAACGGGGCTATGGGCACTCAGTGGTCAACTGCTTTTCCAGGCGGGCAAGGCCCTGGGTTTCATCCCCTGCATCATTAAAGAGGTTGCAGGTGGGGAGAGACTTCCCAGAAAAAGCACACGCAGAATTTTGACCTGAGTTTCATTACTGGTCTCCAGACCAGCCGGAGCGCAGTAGTGAAGTGCTCGTGGGTCAGAGCTTCCCGGGAGGGTGTTTCCCAAGCGAGCACGCGGTCAGCTCCAGGAGCTCTGTTTCCTTTGAGTAAAATAGTGAACCTCCTGTTGCTCTTTTCTTCACCAGCTGCCCTGTGTGATTACTCTGGGTTTTGACTGCAGGCGCAGAATCCGAATTTGCTGTGACGAGCTGAATCTTTTAGTTCCGTTCTGCAACGCAGAGACAGATAAGGCAACAACCCTTCAGTGGACCACGGCCTTCCTGAAGTATATTCAGGAAAGACACGGGGATTCTCTTAAAAAGGTCAGTATGTAAGTAGGCCAGGCAGGCGCTGGTTCATCAGCGTTCTTTATGCGCTTCTTTGCTAAGTGTCACTCAAGCTGCCCTGGGTTTCCAGGAATCTTAACACCAAAGGGAAGGGAAGGTGTGACAGACACTCGCCCATTAATGCTATCACTTGTTCAAGTCAAAGTCACAGCCCATACTTGCTTATGAAAGTGCACTATGTAAATGGCAATCGAGTCTGAATTGTCAGGTAACAAACTGGACAACTTACTGTGTACAGTGTAGTGTACTGGGGCCTGCAGAATGTGGAGGACATGAGTTTTGCCCTCCGGAAAACTGTGAAAATGAAGAAAGCAAATAGAGGAAAAAGGTAGACAGGAGCCCAGTAGGTAGTCTGAGTTCTCAGGTGTGTTCAGAAGGCAAACAAGCCACATTTCTGTGGGCGGGGCTGTGAAGCCTCCCAGTGCTCCTGGCTCTGCTCCAGCCAGGCCTGGTCTGCGTGGGGGTTGACTTGGCCCTGGCAGCGGTGGGTTGTGCGCTGTGATTGGGGCTTCAGTGCCCAGCTGGCTCCGAGTCAGGGCGCGCAGCTTTGTCCCTGCGGGCGTGATGGTGCCTTCGCGGAAAGAGCAGACCCGTTGGGTCCTGATTTTGTGGTGTGCCCGGGCTGCTGGCCGTGTGGAGGCCAGCACTCCGCCTGCAGGCTGGGCTCAGATGGCACAGCTCCCTGCGAACTCAGAGGGTCCCGAGCTGGCCACTCTCCAGGGCCTGTCCACAGCGCGGTCTCATCCCGTTGCCTGCTCTCTTACCTCCATTCTCCAGTGAATACAGGTTAAAGCCGTATTATGTTGAGTTTATTCTATTGTAGTTACTTATAACGTTGTCCTTGAATATCATTTGTTAATGGTAGACTGTTGGTTTGTTTTAATAAAATAAAGCTTTACTATTTGTTAAAAGGCTTAAGTTTGGATTTGTGTATCTATTTGTAGTAAACTATTGATATGCTTCAATTAAATACAATGATGAGAGTTGTAGGTTTTGAAGTGTTTGTCAACTATACTCCAAGATGATTAAATAGACTTAAAACTCCGGATATAATATTCTAGACTATTTCTTGGATGGTTCTGAAATTTTATTATATTGATCTTGTAGATTGTTTCTGGGTCGGATTATCAGACCCATCAGGAAGTAAAGCTGGCTAGCAATCTGGGGCGTGGTATGTTGTTGGCCTGAACACACTTGTCCTTCTTGTACGTGGTGAAGTTCATAGTCATTGCGTGCATGTTTTTGTTCTCTTTTGGAGGAGGATAGTACAGGGGTTTGAACTCGGGGCCTTGTGCTCGAAGGCAGGTGCGCTATACTTGAGCCACACCACCAGCCCTTCTTGGGCTGCATTTTCAGACAGGACCTTGTGTTTGGCCTAGAACTGGCTTTGGACTGCAGTCCTCCTCCCCGTGTCTCCCACATAGCTGGTGTTAGGGTTGTTTGCTACCACAACTGGCTTCCATTCGTGTTCTGCTGAGCATATGCAGTGCTGTGTGTGCCCGTGTGCCCAGCACTTGACCTCTACCATTCCTGCACGCTCCCTCCATGCACACACTTCAGCGATAACCACAGACATGAACCTTCATCTCAAAGTATTTCTGCAGGTGCCCCAAGAGGAAACCTCCACCCACGTGACCCTGCACCACCCCCTCCCCACAGAGCTGGCGCCAGTGCCTCACTGGCTTCACCCCTACTCACGTTTGTCCAAAATGCTCTTAAAACGACCTCCACAGCTGGACTGACTTCTCCCTGACACGGCACGTGGCCATAGGTTGTGTTCTGCATCTGACTCTGGCGCTCGGTCCTTATTCCACGGCCGCCCGATCCCAGCGGCGGCACAGCAGTTGTCTGTAGAATTCCTGCTTCAAGATCTGGATTTTTGTGATAATTTGTGTGTGTGCATGTGTGCCTGTGCGCGTGTGCGTTGGTACTGGGGCTTGAACTCGGGACCTCATGCTGGCTCTTGACTTTTTTACTCAAGTCTGTTGCATGGGTCACAATTCCATTTCTGGTGTTTTATCAGTAAATTGGAATTAAGAGTTCAAAAGATTTGTCTGTCTGTGTTGGGTTCAGAGATCTTCAGATCTCAGTCTCCAGAGGAGCTAGGATGACAGATGTGAGCCACCGGGACCCAGCTTCAGTGAAGCGGGAGAAGCTGAGGCCGCCTCTGCCCCGCCCCTCCACAGTCTCCTCTTCCTCGTCCGCCCCTGTCCCTGCACCACGCAGGAAGCATGAGTCACTGGCCTGGGGTGGGCGAGGGTGGGGAGACCCTCTTTGCAGGGTGGAGCACCATCTTTCCCCTGCAGACCCTCCTGCCCTCACCCCAAGCCCAGGAGGGTCTGCCCCTGCCACGCTGGCACTGCGGTTTCACTCTGGTCCGTGAGCATGCGAGCACTTGGTGCCTTGAGTGTCATCTGCATGGAAAGCCTGTGTGTTAGGGTGGCGGAATCTGCTCGTTTAATTGCATTCTTCACGGTCTTGCACAAGTAAAGCCCCGTCTGCAGTAGGGACTCAGGCCAGGTAAGTGGTGTCACTAGCGTGTGAGGCTCCGTGCCGGTGGAGCGCTGAGCACTGCGTGGCAGCCGCCTGTGTGGGGCAGCTGCTGAAGGTGCCGCTGCGACTGCTGCCTTCCACAGACCCAGAGGCCGGCGCGGAGCCCTGCGGCAAGCCCGGAAGGGCGCCCCACCAGCTCTGTGCTGGAGGGAAGGTGGCCAAAGTGACCAGCAGTGGTGTTTCAGCCCAGCGGCTGCTGTGTGAGTCTGCGGCCGTCGGCCACATGCGAAGCAGGGCTCGGGGGTGGCCCTCTTGGTTTAATTACACAGTCTGGGAATGCTGCTGACGGGATACGACTGACACAGATGCAACAGTGTAGATGCCAGGAGATGGGGTCCCCCGGGGGCTCATGTGGAGATGGCTGTGGTGCTTGTGTCCCTTGGAGTTTTACTCATGTCGGCACGTGCATGAAGAGTGCCCCCAGCTCCCGCACCATGTGCCGCAGTGCCGGGTCCTCCCCGGAGACTGGCGCGTGGGAAGAGGCCCCTGCGTCCCCCGTTCCCCCAGGTCTGGGCTGCCTGGCCCTCATCGTCCTGAGCTGCTGCTCTGCACCTCCTTGTCGAGGTCCTTGCCTTCTGGTCGAGGGAGGGCCGGCTTTGGGTATTCTGGAGGCCAGCCCTGCCCTGTCACGAGCCCGTCAGTACTAGTCTTTCATCATTCCCTTTTACTTTGAATGCATAAAATCTTACATTTGCCAGGTACCAGTGGCTCACAGCTGTCATCCCAGATACTCGGGGGCCGAGATCTGAGGATCATGGTTCAAAGCCAGCCTTGGCAGGAATGTCTGTGAGACTCTTAATTTCATTTAACTGAAGTGGTGAAGCTGTGGCTCAAGTGGTAGAGTGCTAGCCTTTAGCAAAAAAGCTCAGGGACAGCACCAAAGCCCTCAAGCCCCAGGACCAACACACACGCACGCACACACACACACACACACACACACACACACACACACTCATATTTGTTACTTCCCTTGTATAAGGGTTTTTTGTGAGGGGGTGGGAGCGTGGGCGTTGACTGTTAGTTTTTCATCTTGCTTCCTAGTGAATGCACTTAAAGCAAATTTCTGTCTTACTACTGTCTCAAAAATATCCTGCAGGATGAAATACAATGCTTTCACTTACTCTGAGCAGGTTTTGTCTTACTTCTTCAGCAGGGGGATTCTCTGTGTATGTTTCTGTGTCTTGTTCAATGCTGGGAATCAGCCCAGGGCCTGGCACATGCTAGGCAAATGCGCCACTGCTAAACTGTGCCTCCAGCCCCAAGTTTTTGTCATTCTAGAAAAAGCTACTTACCTGTTCCTTACTGTTTTCTTACACTGTGGTCAATGAAGATGCTCTGTGTAATAAAGTTTAAACAATTTCTGGAGTCTTGGCACTCTGACCTTTTATGTGGTCAACTAAGGAAGTTCATGAATATTTGGAAATAATGTGCCTCCTTCGTTTAGAGATTCTGCATTGATTAGGCTGAGATTGTTGAGATTCGAGCCACCCGTTCCCTTTCATCCATCAGGCCTGTGTGGATCTGTGCTCTGGATAGATGTCGGTGTTCTGTTTGTTTTACATGCTTGGCGCCTTTGTTAGCTACGGACTGTTGCCCACCTTTCTGATATCCTCTGAATGCTTTCTTTAGTCAGTTTGAAGTTTCTTTCCTTGTTTCTCCTAACTTCGCCTTTTACCCTGGAAATATTACGCAGTTTTCTTCCTCATGACTTTCTGACATGTTTTCTGAATATAAGTAGAGCCATCTTTGTTTCTCTTCTAAGAAGTATAGCCTTGGGCTGGGAATGTGGCTCAGTGGTTGAGTGCTTGCCTAGCATGTATGAAACCCTGGGTTCAGTTCCTCAGTACCACATACACAGAACAGGCCAGAAGTGGTAGAGTGCTAGCTTTGAGCACAGAGAGGCTCAGGGACAGAACCCAGACCCTGAGTTCAAGCCCAAAGACTGGCAAAAAAGAAAAGAAAAAAGAAAAAGAAAAAAAATATAGCCTTATTATTGAAATGATTGTCATAGTTATAAACCTAATAAAACAATTACTTTGGTCAAATGCCATCTTGAAATGTTTTGATTACTTGTAAGAATTCTGCAGTCTGTAATCTGAATTCTTGGGAGGCAGAGATCTGAAATCAGGAATTGCCGCTTGAGGCCAGAGGAACAGAGAAGCTCACAAGACTCGAACTTGCTTGATGGCTGGGCACAGTGGCGTTCCCCCACCCCCTCCCCCGCCCCCGCCCCCGCCCCCGCCCCCGCCCCAGGCCTGCCTTAAAATTATGCGGTGCCTAAAAGGGCTGGCAGCATGGCTTGAGCGGCGGTACGCCAGCCTAGCGAAGTGCAAGGCCCTGCACCCAGTTGCAAGTATTGCCAGAAAGCAAAAATACCTCCTTAAACAACAGCAACAACAAACACCTGTTCCTCATGTTTTGTTGAAAATAGGTGCTAAGTGAAAGCACGATGGGAGTAACTTAGAGGTTACACAGGCGTTCCCCACCCCCGTTCACTGGGCTGGGCTGGGCAACCCCGGCCCGCTCCTCACCAAGACAGGTGCCCGGACCGGCCTGGTCATGTGTGAAGATAGGTAAGGAAACACAGTGCTTGCGTATGTCTGAGACATTTTCTCCTTTTTGACTTTTGTTATCCTAAAAGATAAATTCTACCTTGTCAAATATAGGCGATTTTTTCCCCGTATCACAGTGTGGTACATTGGAAGCCTGATTTCAAGACGTACTACATAGTTACAGTCACCAAAGCAGCATTGGTCAGGCACAGAGACAGACTCAGGCCAACAGCACCGATCAGAGGCTTCAGAAAAAGCCTGTGAGCCAAGGGATCCTGGACAAAGGTTCCAAGACCTTATACTGGAGGAAGGATGGTCTCGCCACATGCTGCTGGGAAAAGAGAGCCCCATATGGGGCTCAGGACGTTCAGCTCTCACTGGACAGACATCAGCTCCAAGTGACGGACAGCATAAATGTCAGACGCAAACCCCAGCTCCACAGAAACGGAAAGACCTGAGAACAAGAAATACCTCCAAAGGACTCCCAAAACACAGGGGAAAGGCAAAGAAATGGAAACTGGGGTTATATTGAGCTAAAAGGCTATACACCGAAAGAGAAAATGAGAAAAGTAAAGGGATTCTACAGAATGGGAGAAGATACTCATCTGAGAGGATTAATTTCCAGAATATTATGAGGAGCTAAAAAAAAAAAAAGTGAGTCAATTTAAGAGTGAGCAAATTATCTAAATAGACCCTTCTGGAAAAAGGAAATACAATTTCATGAGCTGCCAGGGAAATGCAAACCAGAACTACAATGAAATACCATCTCTGCCCAGTTAGAATGGCTGTTTTTAAAAGAAGGCTGGATGTGGGGGAAAACGAGCCTCCTCATAGCAGGTGAAAACAGAACAGTTCAGAACTAAAGACAGATCTGCCACTGCTTCAGGGCACGAGGAAAACGAGCCTCCTCGTAGCAGGTGAAAACAGAACAGTTCAGAACTAAAGACAGATCTGCCACTGCTTCAGGGCACGAGGAAAACGAGCCTCCTCGTAGCAGGTGAAAACAGAACAGTTCAGAACTAAAGACAGATCTGCCACTGCTTCAGGGCACGAGCGAAGGCAGTGAACCTCTCCAGAGAGGCAGCATGCTCACGGCCCTCACGGCCCTGTTCGCCGTGGCCGAAACTGGGAGTCTGCCGAGGTGCCCAGGGGACAGAAGGGATGCACGACAGATCTCGTCATCTGCAGCAAAACGCATGGAACGATCCCATTATGTGCTATGATACTAGCCAGAGACAAATACGCCATGTTCTCTCATAGGTGGAAGTGAAAAACCACGTCGACCTGAAGTAGAAGTTGTGCAGGGGAGGGTCTGTGGACACGTGCGGACTGGAGTCGGCCAGCAAGGTGCAGCCATTGCTGAAGCATTAACACCAAAATACAACCATATGTTACATAAAATAATCTTTATTTATTTTGTTGTTGTTGTGGGACTTAAATTCTGGGCCTGGGCGCTGTCTCTGAGCTCTTCAGTTCAAGGCAAGCACTCTACCACTTGAGCCACGGCATCATTTCTGGTTTTCTGGTTGGCTAATTAATTGAAGGTAAGAATCTCAAGGGGACTCTCCTGCTGGGGCTGGCTTTGAGCAGTGATCCTCAGATCTCAGCCTCCTGAGTAGCTAGGATTACGGGTGTGAGCCACCAGTGCCCAGCTGTATCAAAAAAACTTTAAATGCTTGGTTTTATATTGCATCCTAAACCAGCATTCCTTTGCTACTGGGGCCTGGAATCAGGGCCTTCCGGCCCTGCCCTGTCACTGAGCCATGCCCCAGTTTGAGTTTGTTTTTCAGATAGGGCCTTGTGCTTTTTCCTGGGCAGGACTCCGACTTGAGTCCTCCTACCTCTACTTGTGGGATCATGGGCATGTACCATCATGCTCAGACTGCATCCTACAGCCTCTGTGTATTGATGCACAGATAGAGCTCTGGGTGTCGGTAGCAGTTGGAAGTGGCAGATGGCTTTGGTTGAACACAATTTTGATATGGATAGGTAGACTATGACAGTCAGTGCAGATGATACAGAATTTAAATCAACAGTAGCAGTCCGTATCTTTCTCTTTCCCTTCCTGAATTAAATCAAAGCTTTAACTCAGTGACAAATAACAAAACAAAATTGAAAAATGGCCAAAAGATGAAACTGGGGGGTGTGGCTCAGGTGGTGGAGCACCTGCTGTGAACAAGCCAGCAAGAGCTTAAGTCCCAGACCTGAACGTCCCAGGACCAGCACAAATAAATAAATACTATCTGGAAAGAAAGGCAGTGGGGGCGGGGGAGAGCCTAGAATAGCCATTTCTCCAGAGACGTCTGTGAATGTCAGTAAGAACCTGGAAGGAGACTCAGACAGCCGTAGTGGTCATGGAGCAGCGAGCATCCTCCGGGATGAATTTTTTTTTTTCAAATTTTTTATTGTGATTAAGTGGTTACATAATTTCCCAAATTTCACATTATTGTGGGATAGTGATGCTCAGTTAACGTCACAAACACATTCTAACTCTCCTGGAGCAAATTGTCTATCTGGGGATGACTCTTGAAGAGAAGTCTGAAAGTAGCCCGTGTTGGAAGCGCGGTCTGAGCCCGGTGCCGCGTCGGCAGCTCCGTGGAGGAGTGTGGCAGCATTTTACAATGTTAAACGGAATTGCCATAGACCCAGAGGCTCCATTTCTGGGTGTAAACCCGAAAGAAACAGGGAGCCACGTTGTACGTGGCTCTGAATATGCACAGAAGCATTGGTCACACTGGTTGAAAGGTGGTGTCAACAGGTAGACACTGCCTGCCAGAACTCGCCCGAAGTCACGGCTGCTAGGAAATTCAGGGAACAAAACGTTAAACCCCGCCATGGATATGTGAACCTCAATGTGGACAAACGATTCCATTTCTTCAATAGATCAATGCCACAGGAGCCGTGCGCTGGTGGCTCACGCCTGTCATCCTAGCTACTCAGGAGGCTGAGATCTGAGGATCACGGTTTGAAATCAGCCGGGGCAGGAAACTCTGTGAGACTTATCTCCAATAAACTATTCAAAGAAGCTGGAAGTGGCACTGTGGCTCAAGTAGTGGAGTGCTAGCCTTGAACAGAAAGCAGCTCAGGGACAGTGCCCAGGCCCAGAGTTCAAGTCCCACAACCAGCAAAAAAAGGAAAAAAAGACACAGGAAAAAGCGAAAGGGAAGCCAGTGGCTGGTGGCTCACGCCTGTAACCCTAGCTGCTCAGAAAGCTGGGATCTGAGGATCTCAGTGCTATTCAGAGCCAGGCGAGGCAGGAGCACTGGGGAGACTCTTATCACCAGTTAACACCCCCCCCCCAAAAAAAAAACCGGAAGTGGTTCTATGGCTCAAGTGGTAGAGCGCTTGCTTTGAGCTGAAGAGCTCGGGGACAGCGTCCAGGCCCAGAGGTCAAACCCCACGGCTGACAAAGAAAAGAAAAGAAAAGAAAGGGGACCTATGATAGATTCAAAGATATTTAAGTGCCTAAGGCACTATTTGGATGCCAGTTCACATAAGCCATTTGTACATGGGGGGGGCTGCCACACACAGACGCTACAGGAGTGGCCAAGCCCCCGCCACGGCGACTACACTGTAGTGCGGTTTCCAAACAGCTGAGCTGCTTAAGATAACCAGCGGGGGAAGGGGAGGCCGCGGCAGAGACAGAGCTCATCTTCTCTGTTATTTTTTAACATGTTTAGACATTTCTGTTAGCTTTTTTGTTTGTTTTGGGGGTCCGGTCATGGGGCCTGAACTCTGGGCCTGGGTGCTGTCCCTCAGCTCCTCAGCTCAAGGCAAGCGCTCTACCACTGAGCCACCTTCCCAGCCCCTTCTGTTAGCTTTTTAAAAATATACCATTCTATACAAGCCAATCTAGGTTTATAGGATTTTATTCTAGTAAAACACATAAAATTTGCCATTTAGAAGACAGGCGCTTGTGGCTCACACCTGTCATCCTAGCTACTCAGGAGGCTGAGACTGAGGATCACGGTTCAAAGCCAGCCCAGGCAGAAAAGTCCATGAGACTCTTATCTCTAATAAACCACTAGAAAACCAGAAGTGGTGCTGTGGCTCAAGCAGTAGAGTGCTTTGCCTTGAGCTGAAGAGCGCAAGGACAGCGCCCAGGCCCAGAGTTCAAGCCCCAAGACCAGCAGCAACAACAACAACAACAATTGCCATTTAACCATTTGCAAATGTGCTCGGCGTTGAGTTCTCTGGCAGCAGTGTGCAACCATCACCACTAGCTTCTCCCAAACTTTTCTCACAACTCTGCTGCTGAGTCTGACTCTTCTTTGCACGCCCTGTTGTCAAGGCCACCAGGTTGTAGCAAGCCGGCACTTTGGTCCTCCCTGTGGCTCTCACCTCCGTGCTCTGTCCCGCATCTCATGCTTCAGGCGTCATCAGAGCTGACCTGGCCCCAGAACTAAGGCCTTCTAAAAAGTAGAGGGATGGAAGTGGCGCTGTGGCTCAAGTGGCAGAGCGCTCGCCTTGAGCTGAAGAGCTCAGGGACAGCGCCCAGGCCCAGGGTTCAAGCCCCATGGCCAGAAAAAAAAAAGTACAGGGGTGGAGTGACAAGAACAGGAGCCCACAGCTGCCTGAGCAAAAGACCCCCCCAGGCCCCCCCAGTGTTGGTGGGGAGGGGCAGCCTCCAATGCAGACACATACGAGTGGCAGAAGTAGCACATTTGTTACGTAACTTTTGCCACAATAGTCATCTGCCTTCTATGACAACATGCTCAGACACTGAAAATGTATCGGAAAAGCTGCACGCATACACACACACACACACACACACACACACACACACACGTACAATGTAACTGCTACTGGGCACATTCCTATTTTTTTCATCATATATACCTCCTTACATGACTTAAGTTTGTGGCACCTTATAGAAGCATCTATGGAGATCTTCCTACCTGAGCACCACCATGCCTGACTTATTGATTGATGTGGGGTTTCATTAACATTTTATCAGGGTTGGCTTCGAACCACAGTCCTCCTGACCTCTGAGATCACAGGTATGAGCCACCATGCCCACCTCAACCTTTGGTGCTTCTGAAGAAATCAGCATTCCACATCTCTGAATTCAGTACATTAATGATCACTTCTTGACTTTAGGAATTTGAGAGCGTGTTTTGCGGTAAAACTGGCAGAAGGCTAAAGCTGACCAGACCGGACTCCTTGGTGACCTGCCCGGCACAGGGGAGCCTGCAGAGCAGCCCCGCGATGGAGCTCAAGTGACTGGACTGAACCGGGACCTGGGGTGAACGGCACTCCTGCGGGACCGCGCCCATGTTCTTCGTTCCTGGAGCCCCTCTCTGATGGCCCACCTCGAAAAGGGACGTGCTCGGGCGATGGGACTCCAGCAGGGACGTTGAGAGCACATTTTGTGAAAGTATGTATCTAAAGCAAAATACGTACCCATGAATGTCCTAGTGACCATTTGAGGATAGAGACATCTTGATAATTTGTAAGTAATTTTTCAATTATCTGTCTGATTTCCATCATGTGTTCTTAACATGATAGCTTAAGAAATTAACATCCTTTGCCATTTTTTTAGTCTTAACAAGACTAGAGAAAACATTTCTTTTTACTTATTTTATTTATATTTTAAATATGCCCCTTTAGCGATTGGAAATGTAAATTGTTAACTAGTAGTTTGGAGATTTTATTTCATGTGTTGTATCCCCCCCACTGTAACGCTCCCCGTCTCATGGTACTAAAAAGTACAGCACTCTTCTGAAACATTTTGCAAAAAATTTTCCAGATACTTCTTTAAAGGTACTTTTGTCCATAAATATTTTCTCAATAGATGCTTACATGCTCATATTTTCATATTGTGATTCATTACTTTATGTGAAATAAACTGTGTTTGGAACTGAGTTTCCCAGTGAGTGGCTTTATTTATTACAACAGGTACTTCAGCACACCGTGCGGGAGCTGCCGTCAATAAATACTGTCTGGTAGGGACGCTCTGTGTACCCGCAAAGCAGGAGAAGCAGACTAGACTGTTGTGTCGAAGGGACACAGTGCGCTCCATTTTTTGTGTTACACTATAGTCAGTTACTAATCTGGAACTTGAATGTATCATTTTATTGGGATGTGTCACAGACTTTACGCAGATGCTATGTAAACAAGTCACTGAGTGTGTTTATGGAATTGTACAAGATTCTCTAGCTGCAACCTCGTCCCTCGCGGATGCTGGGCTCCCAGTGTCCTTCTCTGGGCCTGTGTCTGAGGCACACGGTCCTGGATGAGCGGACGGACGGCGTAGGCGTTGCAGGCTGGACACGAGCGGCGCGGGCAGTGTGCCACGAGGCACCAGCTGGGGCCGCGGCAGGCGGCCTGGCAAGCCTCCGGATTGGCTGCGCCGGGCTGGGAGCGGCCCGCTGGGACGGCTGCTGTGCGCTGCCCCCGAGCAGCGTCCGCGCTGGCTTCCCGCTTCCTGACAGCCGCCGTCCTTCAGGAGCTCCGAGGACCAGACTTCTCCCCGCCCCCTCCCAGGACGGCGCCTTGGCAAGCGGAAGTGTCGCAGATTCCTGGCGTGCCTTGAGCCCCGACAGCGCCCGGAAGGCCAGAGTCCCCAGGAAGCCCCGGCTCCCCCGGAGCGCCGTCTCTGCCATCTTTGCTGGTGCCGGGCACACCGGGGGGCCCTGCAGACCGGGAAGGTGAGGTCAGAGGCCACAGGGGCCCGAAGCAGCTGCCCCTCCTTTCCCTGGCTGGTTTGTGAGCTCTGGGGGAGGCCGGGCCGCAGGGCGGAGGCAGAGGCGGGGCAGGCGAGGCCCCGGAGGCCACAGGGCAGGCTCGACGGTTTCGAGGGTGCCCTGCTCTCTGGTTTCAGAAGCATTGGGCGGGCAAAGAGTGGATTTGTGTGAGGAAGGGGAAGCAGGCAGCGGGGGTGGGGAGGGAGCTGTGAGGAATGGGGTGGGCTGGGGGGCGGGCAGGGGGCATGGGCCGGCCGCCGCCTACTGGAAGGGCCACAAAGGGGCAGCTAGGACCGCCCAGACGGAGGGGACGCCTCGGAGGACGTGGGTGGCTGCCGGCCGAGGCCTGGCACCCCAAGAGGGGGGAGCACAATGTGAACTGACTACTCTTAGGTGTTGGTGCTTAAGCAGCCGCTTCTGGTTCCTGACCGCGCTCAGACCCAGCCCCCTCCCCACACACGCCTCCAGCGCGGCGGCTGCCCACCTTGGAGCCCCTGGTCCCCCGCGGGTCCGTCCTGCCCCGCGCCGGCCGTGCCCTTGTCTCCTCGGTCGCCCCGGCTTCCTGCAGCGAGAGAGAGCACAGGGTGGCAGAGCGGCCGCAGGCACCGCGGCACCGCAGGCCCGCCTCGCCACGCACGTGCTCGCCGTACACGCCACGCGCTAGCGCGGACCACGGGCGTCCCAGCCGGGCCCGACCGAGTCCCACAGGGTGAGCCCTGCGCCGCCCGGCCCAGCGCCCCCCTCACCCAGCAGACCCCGCAGGTGCGGCTCAGGCTGGCGGGCAGCCGTGCCTGCGCGGCGGCTGTGTTATTCGGAGCTCGTGTTCCCAGAGTACGTAAAAATGTCCCCTAGCTGCCTTTTGCCACCTTGGGTCTATGTCTTGGTCTTCCAGGGCTGCGGTCGGAAGGCGTTCTTATGCTGGCTTTGGGGTTCTGAGGCTTGCTGACACGTCGGTGTGTGTCAGGGGTTGAGGACTATTTGCTGGTGTGGATGGGAGGACGCCACCTTTGTGGCCAGCTGCGTGGGGACGGCCTACCCCGGGCCTTCCCCTTCCCCCGCCGCTAGTTGCTGGGATCCGCTGCTGGCCCTGGTGCCCCTGGTGCCCGGTTAGAGGTCCAGTCAGCCTTCCCAGCGGTGACAGGCCTGCGTCGGAGGCCTCATTTCCATTCCAACCATCACCTCTGGCACCTGGTGCCAGCTCTGCTGCTGGAGATGCGGCTCTGTTGGTTTAGGTGTTTGCACTGAGTGTCAGCAGGTTCGGCTCCTGTTATTCATTCCTTGCCCTTTGTGTGTGTGTGGTGGGGGGGGGGGGTTCCTGGGGGAAGCTCCTGGGGTATAAACTCAGGGCATGGGCGCTGTCCCTGAGCTCTTTTTTCTTTTCCTGAAGGCTAGCTCTCTACCACTTAAGCCACAGCTCCATTTCTTTGTCCGATGGCTAATTGGAGGTAAGAGTCTCATGGACTTTCCTGTCTGGGCTGGCTTTGAACTAATCATCAGACCTCAGCCTCCTGAGTAACTGGCATTGCAGGTATGAGCCACCAGCACATGGCTCATTCCTTGTCTTTTTATCTCTCTCTCTCCACCAAATTGCATTTTGGAGGAAAAATTACATCAAAAGATGGCTATAGTTGGGCTGCTAACTCACAGCTAGCTGTTCAGAAGGCCGAGATCTGAGGATTCGGTTCAAACCCTCCTCGGCAGGATGTTAAAGTCAGAAGTGGAGATGAAGTTCAATGCTAGAGCACTAGCCTTGAGGGGAAAGAAAACCGGTGACGAGTGAACTGTGTGGGGCCAAAGCTCTGAGGCTCAGCCTCGGGGAGGCCCGCTGGAGGAGGCAGGCCTGCGGGGGCAGCATGGGGCAGTTCTGTGAGACGCCGTGACCGACTGTGATTCAGATGGTGTCACGGTGTCAGCGTGGATGTGCTGATGCCTTTGTGGCTGGCCTGGCTGCTCCCAGGCCCGCCCCTCCCCCCCAGGGCGCTCAGTGTGGGGGGCAGGGCGGGTTTCCCCAGGACCTAGGTCCCGCCTCGGCCCCGCCTCTCACCTCTGGGTCCAGGGTCTCCCAGCTCCCCGGTGGGACCACGATACCCAGGGGGCCCCCGAGCGCCAGGGTGGCCGGTGGAGCCCGGGGGGCCCGGGGGGCCCGGGGGGCCGGCGGGGCCGGGCCGGCCGATGGCGCCGGGTGCTAACGGCTTCCTCAGGTGTGCAGCCAGCTGCGCGATTTGCTCTTTTGGGAAACAGGGAAAGGGCCTTGCTCAGAGGATGACCGTGGTGACTGATGGCGTGGGGGCAGAGGGCAAAGGGCACCCCGTGCCTGGTGCCCTTCCTCCAAGCCCGGGGGCCGTGCTGGGCTGCCTGGGAGCTGCTGTTCTCAGACACGCGGAGCATGGCGCGCGTGCCGGCCAAGCTCGGGCCGGGGGAGCCGCGGGCACGGTGGGCGGGCATGGTGGGCGGGCATGGGCGGCGGGGAGGGAGCGGGGGGAGGGCGGCACTCACCGCTGATCATGCCTCCACACAGCTCCCGGACCCGCTGCTCACTGGCCTCCTTGCCCTGCAATCCCCGGGCCGGTCAGCGCGGGACAGCCGCCCAGGACCTCCACCCCCAAGCCGCTGAGTGCTCCATGCCAGCTCAGTGCCGGCCCCGCGGGGCGTGAGCCACCTACCGGAACGCCTGGCTTCCCGGTGGGGCCGGGGACGCCCTGCAGGCCCTGCAAACCCAGGGGCCCCGGGGGCCCGGGGACTCCCTGCACGCCACCAGTGCCATTGGGTCCTTGAAGGCCTTTGGGGCCCAGCTCCCCCCGAATGCCAGACTGCAGAGAGACAGGAAGGGGAGTCAGGGGGCCAGGGCCAGGGCCGCCCCTCGGGGAGCTCTCCGGAGGTCTTGGGTCTGGCAGCGCCCCACAGGCTCGGTTGGAAAGCCCTGGGGTCCTGGACTAGGCAGAGCCTCTGCGGGCACTCACCTCTCCTTTTTGTCCCACGGGGCCACTGGGACCCTGCGGGAGGAAAGGCGCGTTTGTGACTTAGGTCTCCGCGAGAGCCGGGGCGGGAGCGGCTCCCGCTACGCTACGTATGCCAGCCACTGGCCACACCGAAACACAGACCCGTGCAAGATGACCGACGGGCTGGGCTCCGGTCTCTGGTTCACACCACGAGCCAGCGGCCCGCCTCGAAACCGGACGGGGGGGGGGGGGCGGGTGCCCAGCTCACCGCGGGCAGCAGGATCCCGGCCAGCGCCTCCCACGCCCGCTGCGCCCCTCCCCGTCCCCATCAGGCTCTGAGATTATTCTGGCTAGAGGCACGAGATGTTCACAGGCCAAAAGGTATGCTCGACGCCAGGATCTCTGGGACCTGCCTGGCTGTGTTTCACAGACACAAACGGAAGAGCTGGTGACAGAATTAAAATCCAGAAGAGATGATATCACCAAGGTGCTTTGGGCTCCTAAACTGACATGTTGAAACCGCCTTGCACAGCCCTTTTGTACAAGATAATAAAAAGTAAATAAAAATCTCTGGCCCCTGAAAGCCAGAAAGATCTTTTCTCTCCTCGAACCTCAGGAGAAACCGTTCCATTTTCACCAGCTCCGGGAAGGTGTGGGTGTGCGAGTCACTCACAGATCTGGTGTTTTCTTAGCCCTCTGAAGATGCGTCTCCATCAGCCCCGCATCACCCCAGTGGACGTCCACTGGCAAGCAGAGTGCTCGCACTCAGCGGGGAGCCACCCTGGCCCGCACGTGGTTTCTGGCGTGGCGCACTTGCTGGAGGGGACCAGACCCATCCAAAGGGACCTGCTGGTGCTCAGCCACACTCACCAGATCTCCTTTGTCCCCAGGGAGGCCGTCAGCACCTGCGAAGCCCTGGAAACAACCGGTCAGCATTAACGCGCTGGGGCCTGCCACTAGCTGCCGGCCTCAGAGCTCAGTGACATTCATGCCTGAGACCCAGGCCGGAGGCTGCATGGGATGGGGTGTGGGAGGGGATGGGGGGGGAGGGACGCAGCCCTCCCCCCCACCGCCCATCTGCTCAGGCCTCCCACCCCATTACACAGCACAAACAGGCTGGCGGGGGGTTTGCAGCCGCTTCTGTCCCTACTCTGCTCTGCGGCTGGTGTTGAGTGGCGGGTGCGAGAGCTCTGAAAGCAGACCCCCAGCAGATGGCCCAGCAGCCTGGAGAAAGCTGGGCAGGTGGCAGAGACCCAGACACACACGTGCACACGCACACGCACACGCACGCACACCACCCCTGCTGCTGGCCCCTCACCTGGTCTCCTTTAGGACCTGAGGCTCCTCCGGGGCCCTGGCAGAGAAGGCCGGGGGTTAGAGGAATTTCCACGGCTGCCACCTTGTGGTGGAGGCAGGAAAAGCGCTCGGACCAGACCAGACGTGGCACCAAACTGCAGGAGAGGGCCCAGAAGCCACGCCCACACTCACGAAGGACAGGCCCCTTGCCCCCGGCCTGCTCTGCACCCTGGGTCCCGTGTCAGTTCTCCCCAAAACGATCATCATCCCTGTGTGCACACCGACGTCCTTACGGAGGTGTGCGTGTGAGCGCCGTGGGTTTTCCTGACACACAGGCCCCAAACGGTTTCACGCAGCGGCTCAAGGCTCATTTTACTCATCCCATCCGCGACCCACGTGGGGACCTAGCTGGGAACTGTTAAATCCTAAAAGCCGTCTGTCTGAGGCTGGATGTAGTTGAGTGGCGGAACACTTGCGTAGCATGGCCAGGCCCTGGGCTCGATCCCCAGTCCCACAAAGAAAAAGAAGAAGGAAAATGTCTACTTTTCAAGTGAGACTTCGCTCAGACCTTAGGGGAAAAGCCAGGATGTCCCGGGCCGAGGAGCCAGCGCCGCGCTCAGCACCTCCTGCCGCCCTGGGCCTCCTCCGCTGGCTGGGAGGCCCGCGGTTATTGGTATGTCCCCCAGTCTGGAATTTCCTGTCTGGAGGCTAATAAAGGGCCTGCTGTCCACTGCGCCCGCCCCCATCTGCAGCCAAGCCTGGAGCCTCCCCGGCACGTGGCCTAGGGTCAGACCAGGCCTCCGGTCTCTCCCAGGGACGGCCCCGGACAGCCACATGACCCCTGGGCCCCCAGAAAGCTGACTAGTTTTTCCCTCTGCTGAACTCAGGGCCTCACACTCTCCCTTAGCTTTTCCACTCAAGGCTTTTCCGCTCAAGGCTCCACCACTTGAACCACACTTCCATGTCCAGCTTTTTGCCGGTTAATTGGTGATGAGTCTCTCACATGTATCTACCACTCTGGCTTTGAGCTCAGTCCTCAGCTCTCAGCCTCTTGAGTGGCCAGGAGTGGCGTTGAGAGTCACCAGCCCCTGGCACAGAGCCGACGTGATTGGTGGTCGTAAGACGGCAGGGAAGAGCACTGGTTTCCAGCACTGGGTGTCCCCGCTTGCCTTACAGCCATGAGACCCTCTGCCCAATCAAGCCCTGCTCACGCACAGCGGGTCTTGCCCTTCCTCCCAACTGGTCGGAGGGCTGGTGTTGGCTCTGGAGGCCCCCGCCAGGGTCTAGAAGCGGAGCCGAGCGGACGCCAGCGCCTCTGGTCCACAGGGATGGCAGGTAGCGTGAGCGAGGGGTGGCGGGGCCGGCAGGAGCAAGCTGGGGTGGGACTGGACGGCCGGGCGGGTAGGGCAGGGTCGGGCACAGGGCAGAGGCCCACGTGCCATGAAGGCCACTTACCCGGTCACCCACCTCACCGCGGAGGCCCTGGGGGCCGGGAAGGCCGGGATCGCCCACGCTGCCCTTGCGGCCCTGCGGACACAGTCCTGGTCAGTGCCCGCAGGAGCCCTGCCAGGACCCCTTTCCTCTGGAACCCCCCCAGGGGCTCACTGCCCCGGCTGGGCGAGCTGACCACGACCCCAGGCCCAACTTTACCCACCTGGAAGCCGCGGACGCCAGGGGCCCCCGGAGGGCCTTGTGGGCCAAGGACCCCCTGAAAGAAAGGGGTGTGACCGGATGGGCCTGGGCTCGAGGGGGCCCTGGCGCCTTCCGGCGTCTGCAGCCCGGGGAGACCCGTGTTGCTTCCACAGGGGCGTGGGGAGGGTGGTCCTGAGCCCTCTGGCTAAGCTGCTGGGGACCGAGGCCAGGGAGCTCCCGGGCTGTGGGGCCTGGGGGTGGCAGAGAGGCTCCGGGGCCCACGCGGGCTCACGCCTCGGTCAGGCCGGCTCGGCGCCAGGCCCTGGAGCCGCTGGCCGTCCCCTCCCCCGGCATGCTGGCCGGTGGGCACCGTGGTCTGAGACCCCAAGGGGGCCCAGGCTGCCCCCTGTCCTGGGGGAGGGGCTCAGCCCGCCGGTGCACCGACACACCTCCCAGAGCCCGCCGCCCGCGGGCCGTCCACTCACCGCGGAGCCCCTGTGGCCAGCCTCGCCTCGCTGCCCGGGCACACCCATGTCCCCCTGTGGGGAGGGAAAGGGCATTGGGCAGGGTTCTCGTGCAGACAGGGGTGGGGGTGGGGGGGCCGTGGGCACTCACGGGGACGCCTGGCTCTCCGGAAGGGCCAGCTTCACCCAGCTCTCCAGCTCTGCCCTGCGGAAATGGGGAGAGCCCTGAGCGCGGCGTCCCCTCTGTGGAGGACCGGGCTGGGGAGAGAGCCACCACTCACCAGCTCTCCCTTCTCCCCTTTGGAGCCTGCTCGTCCAGGAAGGCCCTGTCAGGAGGCAGAGTCAGGGCCACAGCTGCCAAGTCTGTCACGGCACGCCACGGGGCGTGTGCGCCCGGCGGTGGGCCTGGCCGGCGCCCCCACAGAGCGGGCTTCCCCCAGGGAGAGCGCCCCAGCTTCCTTGCCCGAGAGGCAGCGCAGCTGGGAAAGCCCTGGGCAGCCCCGTGAGGAGGCCACGCTGTGCGCCCACGATGGACCCGAGCACACAGGCGTGAGCACCAAAAGCCCGCCCACAGGCACCCACCGGGCATCAGGGCAGCGCCGGGCTGGGCCCTGGGGCACCGCTCCCAGGACCAGCTGGTCCTGAAGCGGTCAGCCCCCCTGCCCTGCGCTCTGCCTCACTTGTCTGGGCACTCACCGGCAACCCGTTGGGACCCTTCTCTCCCGGGGCACCATTGCGCCCGGCCTCTCCCTGAGGACAGTGAGAGAGAACACGCGTGCTGAGCCCAAGGAGGCTGGGCCCGGCCTCGCCCCACGCTGAGCCCGAGGAGACTGGGCCCGGCCTCGCCCTGCCCCAGGCCTGCCGGGCACCAACCTTCCCGCCGTCCAGTCCTGGCACGCCGTCCCGGCCATCCTTGCCTGGCATGCCCTGGGGACAAGGGACAGCACTGGACCTTTAGCCTTTGCCTCACAACCCAAGCCGGGCTGCTCCCCCGCTCAAGGTTGGCAGAGACCACACGGGGAAGGGGAGCGGGCACCGCAGGCTGGTGAGGTACCCACGGTGCCCCTCGCCCCCTCCCTTCTCAGGCACGCACAGCGTGGAGAAGTCTAACCCCAGGCTGCCTCGTCTGCGGCTGCTGCACCACAAGCCGCTTGAGGGATCCGCCCTACAGCGCATGTGAGTATCAAAAAGCAACCCGCTCAGTGCGGACCACCCGCCTGGGGGGCCTCCGTCCGGCTGTGGGCCACGCGCCTGAGACCGCGGTGGGAGAAGCATTTTATGACAGGTGGCTACAGACGGGGGGGGGGGGACGGACCCGGATGTAGCCAAGTACTCACCGGCTCTCCGCCCGGCCCGGCCACGCCGGGGAGTCCTTTGGGACCAGGTCTCCCCTAAGGGACACACGAGAGGAGCAGCAGCTGGGACCTGGTGTCTGCCTTGCTCTCCAACCTGACCAGCCGCGGCCTGAGCCTGACCCGCTGGCCACGCTGCAGGAGCTGAGGGCCCCCCGTGGCTATGTGAAGACACCGGGGGTAGGAGGGGACTGGGGGCCCCTCCAGGCCTTCATGCGTCTGACAGCTCACCCCCGTGCACCCCAAGGAAAGTATCTCCCATCAGCAACCCCAAAGTTCCTTGGCAGACCCCTCATGTTCCCCACTCCCAACCCCAGAGGGACCCCACAAGATGACTTCTCACTTACAAGGTCACCCTTGGGGCCACGGAAACCTTCTGGGCCTCGCTCACCTCTGTCACCCTGTGATTACAAGGGGGAGAGAGCCACAGTGTTAACGCGGAGGATGTCAGACAAACAGAACAGAGGCCGGACGCAGCCTCTATGGACGCAGCCTCTAACAGGCGGGGCAGAGGCCCGCGCGGCCTCCCGTGGTCAGCCATGCTGTTGCAGTGGTGCTCACCCAGGTCCAAGGGGCAGGCACTGCTGTTCCTGTCCAGCGGGCTGGGAGGCGGCTCTCCTGTGACCACCGCACGCCTCCCTGCTGCTGTGCTGGGCCCCAGCATGCCACGGGAGCCCGCGCCACCCCACGTCCCACAGGCCAGCCCCCCCCCCCGTGCCCTGAGCCCCGTGCTGGGCAGCCCACTCCGCGGCAGGGCAGCTGCCGTCTCGTGAGGCTGGGGCAGTCATCACTGTGAGGCCGTGTGGGATGGGGGCGAGGGCTGCCCACGGCCCACCCTCCACGCTGCACACACACGTACCACTTTCCCAGGTGCTCCTGGGACCCCGGGGGGCCCTCGGAACCCAATGGGACCCTGCAAAGGAGAGAAGGCATTTGAGGCCCTTCACAGGAGAGCGCGAGAAGCTATGGGAAGAGTCCAGAGGAGCCGGCCCGTTGCTGAGCCATGTGAAGTCGGGGGTGGAAATGAGCCCGGTGCCCCACCGCCTCGGCCCATCTCACCCGGCCACACCGCCCAGGGGCTGCAGGACTCACCCGGTCACCAGGGGGTCCAAGAGGCCCGGGCAGTCCTCGCGATCCTCGGGGTCCCTGTGGGGAGAAGCAGGAGGTGCAGGAGCCGGTCTGCCTGTCCCACGGCGCCCCGCTGAGCCCTGCCTCCGGGCCCACTGCGCCCAGGTGTCTTTCCAGGGGAGCCGGCGCTCAGCCGAGGCCCTGGGGCAGCGTGCCCGCCTTGGGATCCACCCAGGGCGACTCCGTCCCAAGTCCTGGCCGCCGGCCGGGAGCGCCAGCCCGCCCAGGCAGCTGCCCGAGGCACCCCATCCTGCGGGCTGCGCGCCCCCAGGCCTCACCTGTAGCCCCACAGTGCCTGGGATGCCAGCAGGTCCGGGGGGCCCTGGGTCACCCTGAAACAGAAGTGTTCAGCAGGTCCACATGTGCTTCCAGCACCTTCCGCTGTCCCCGGTCCCTCCCGCTACAGCCCACCCCCCTGCAGCGGCTGAGCTCCTCCAGGCTAAGTAAGGAGCGCGCCGCCCACAGCTCCAAAGATGCAGTGCAGACCGCGCCGCGCTCACGGCCTGGGAAGATAAACATGAGAGACTCTTAACCAGCCCAAAGCTGGACGTGGAGGCGTGGCTCAAGCGGTAGAGTACCTGTCTTGGCTGGAAGCTGAATGGAAGTATGAGGCCCCAAGTTCAAGCCCCAGAACCAGGAAAATTTTTAAAAGCACACACAAAAGTTGAAGGCAACATAGATCTCAGCAGCCTCATTCCTGTCTGCACCACCAAATGCCCCCAGCCCTCCCCCCCTCCCCGCGCCGCCCCACCACCCAGAGCCCAGGCTGCATGTGCAACCTGCTCACTCCTACCATGCAAGGACAGCCCAGATGCACACAGCCCTCCCCCCCATGCTACCGGGGGAGGGGAGGGGACTTGTGTTCCACAGTTACCCACCCCCAACCCCAGGAGAGGGTCTGTTGGGGTGCCCAGGCTCCCCGGGGGCAGCTTGTGTGTGAGGGGCGGAGGGCGTCCGGCGCGCCTGCCCAGAGCAGCGGCCCTGGCGGGCCAGCTCTGTGGGGGCAGCAGTCCGTGAGGCTCGGCCTCGGCCCCTGCTGCCTCTCCGGGCCAGCACCCCAGGTGTGGACAGCGTCTCACCTTCTCTCCGTCTTTGCCAACTTCTCCCTGGTCTCCTTTGTAGCCTGTCAGCCCCTGAAAGCAGACGTGGGTCTCATGGCCTCCCAGGGCCTGGCGCCCCACCCTGACCAGCACTGAGCCCTGCGGTAGTCCCTGCTGCACTGTAGCGGGCAGGACCCAGGCCAGGGTCCAGACGGGGAAACTGAGGCACCGTGACTCACCAAGGACCCTCATCTGACCAGGAGGGGCAGTGGTGGGGCAGGACGGGTGCACGTGGCCTGTCTCTGTGCTGCCCCTGACCCTCTGGCCCGGCCCAGCCAGCCACCGGGCGTCGAGTGTGTCACCAGACCAGAGCGGAGGCCCACCTCGCTTTCCCCGTCCAAACCTGGGCCCCCAGCTCCCACAGTGTGAGGGAACCCGGCCGTCTCCTGCTAGCGGGCCCAAGTCACCCGGCAGCCACCTCCTTACCTTGAACCCCGGCATTCCTGGGGGCCCAGGTGGGCCGGGTGGGCAGATGGCAGGGCACTGTCAGGAAACAGAGTGGTCAGGGCCCCCAGCAGGCCCTGCGGCGGGTCTGTCCACAGGGGAGGGCTGCAGGGGCAGACGGCAGCCAGACACTCCCGCCCTCCGGGACCTCGCCCACACTGCGGCGGCAGGCTGGGCCAGGGACAGAGCTGTGCCACTGGCCCGTGCTAGGAAGCGATACCCTCCCTCCGGGAGAGAGGCACGGGAGTCACCAGCAGGGAGAGAACCAAAGTGGGTGAGTGCTTGCTTCCTCTGCAACACACAAGCCACTATGTGGGAGCGAGGTGCTGACACTGAGCCCCTGGGAAGGAAGGGAAAAGGCCCAGGCCCCAAGTTCCTCCCTCCCTCCCTTCTTTCTTTCCTTCTGTTTGTCTTTCTTCTCGTTCATTTAATAGGAGTAGCCAAGATAAAAGTGACTCCTCTACTCCAGCGGGAGCATGTGTGAGGGACGGCCTGCCTGCCTTGCCCAGGGCTGAGCGTCCACCTGCTGTGTGTGGGGGGGGGCGCGGCCTGTGGGGCTAGCGGCTCTGTGGTGACAGTGCAGGTCAGATGGCCACAGGACAGGGTGGGCAGTGGAGGGCTGCCTGCAAGGCCGGGCCAGGGATGCTGTTGCTCCTGCAGGCAGCGGCCCCCACCAGGCCCCCCCCAAGACAGCCCGGCTGGTTCCTCACAAGTGCCCACCTGCAAGTCACCGGCGCCTTCCGGGAGGACCCCAGGGTGGCCCTGGAACACAAGAGACAGCTGACGGCCACCTGCACCCACCCCAGGCCAGGCACAATACTTGGGGCCTCAGACACGGTTCCCAGGTGTCCGGTGCTGGGGGTCACATGGCGATGCTGTCTTGGGGTAAGGGTGGGGTAGTCACCTCCGGGATGGGCGGGGGGTGAGGTTTGTGCCTGGTACACGTCCAGACCTCTGCTCCGTACTTACGGGAGGGCCGGGAGGGCCTGGGGGTCCGGGCAGGCCTGGGGGTCCAGACGGTCCCTGGGGGAGGGGTCATGACTCAGTGGGAGCGGCCCCTTCTCCCAGCCCTTCAGAGAGTCTGCTGTCCCACTGCGGGGGCATCGGCCCACGCCCCACGGGAAGCAGGAAGGGGCTGGGGGAGGGGCAGAAGGAAGAGGAGGGCGGGATCATGAGGCTGGGGGAGCACAGACAGGGCTCTGGGGTGGGGCGGCACTCACCGGGGGGCCTCGCAGGCCAATCCCACCGGGAAGGCCGCTCACGCCGGCCTCTCCCTGGAGGAGGAGAGAAGTGAGAGGTGTGGGCGGGGGACTGTGGGCGGGCGGGCGCTCTGTGAGGACCGGGCGGGGTCCTGGACGCCCCCATGCTCTGGGTCACCCCAGCCGGGCGGGCTCTGGGCGTGGGGCAGCTGCGGAGCTCGCCTGCAGGGGGCTTGGGGGAGTGAGTACTCACGGGGGGTCCTGGAAGGCCTTTGCCCTGCAATGCCAAGCACAGAGTCAGACACGTGGTGGGGCCCCGGGGGTGAGGGCTGCCCCACCACAGAAGGGCCAGCCCCGGCCGGATGCTGGGTGTCCCGACAGGCAGCAAAGGCTGGCCTGCAGCCACTTTGCCATGCTCTTCTCCCAGGGGCTCCCGGAGCCCACTCACCATGCCTGTACCCTCCCCCCTCCCCCTGGGCTCCCGGAGACCACCTCGCCTTGCCCTCCCTGCACGTTCTCTGCAGAAGACAGAAGGCAGGATGGTACTCACCCCCAGCCCAGGTGGTCCTGGGGGTCCCAGACTGCCCTGAGGAAGAAAATGGGGGTTAGGAGTGTGTGGGGACCTTTGATTCCATTTGCAAACCTGCTCCCCTCCCTCTGGAGGCCACACGTGGGAGGTGGGGCAGCCCGCTCCACAGCCCTCTCTCCACGAGGCAGCCCGGCCCACACCTGGGGGGCCCCCAGGAACAGAAGCCCCTTCACAGGGGGCGGGGCCACAGTAGGCCTCCGGTGCCTGGGCACCCCAGCACCCCGGCACCCGGCAGCACCCCAGCAGCTCCCCACACCCCAACACCCCAGCACCCGGCAGCACCCCAGCAGCTCCCCATACCCCAACACCCCAGCACCCGGCAGCACCCCAGCAGCTCTCCACACCCCAACACCCCGGCACCCAGCAGCACCCCAGCACCCCGGCACCCCGGCACCCAGCAGCTCCCCACACCCCAACACCCCAGCACCCGGCAGCACCCCAGCAGCTCCCCACACCCCAACACCCCGGCACCCAGCAGCACCACAGCACCCCGGCACCCGGCAGCACCCCAGCAGCTCCCCACACCCCAACACCCCGGCACCCGGCAGCACCCCAGCAGCTCCCCACACCCCAACACCCCGGCACCCAGCAGCACCCCAGCACCCCGGCACCCCGGCACCCAGCAGCTCCCCACACCCCAACACCCCAGCACCCGGCAGCACCCCAGCAGCTCCCCACACCCCAACACCCCGGCACCCAGCAGCACCACAGCACCCCGGCACCCGGCAGCACCCCAGCAGCTCCCCACACCCCAACACCCCGGCACCCGGCAGCACCCCAGCACCCCGGCACCCGGCAGCACCCCAGCAGCTCCCCACACCCCAACACCCCGGCACCCAGCAGCACCCCAGCACCCCGGCACCCCGGCACCCAGCAGCTCCCCACACCCCAACACCCCAGCACCCGGCAGCACCCCAGCAGCTCCCCACACCCCAACACCCCGGCACCCAGCAGCACCACAGCACCCCGGCACCCGGCAGCACCCCAGCAGCTCCCCACACCCCAACACCCCAGCACCCGGCAGCACCCCAGCAGCTCCCCATACCCCAACACCCCAGCACCCGGCAGCACCCCAGCAGCTCCCCACACCCCAACACCCCGGCACCCAGCAGCACCCCAGCACCCCGGCACCCCGGCACCCAGCAGCTCCCCACACCCCAACACCCCAGCACCCGGCAGCACCCCAGCAGCTCCCCACACCCCAACACCCCGGCACCCAGCAGCACCACAGCACCCCGGCACCCAGCAGCACCCCAGCAGCTCCCCACACCCCAACACCCCGGCACCCGGCAGCACCCCAGCACCCCGGCACCCGGCAGCACCCCAGCAGCTCCCCACACCCCAACACCCCGGCACCCAGCAGCACCCCAGCACCCCGGCACCCCGGCACCCAGCAGCTCCCCACACCCCAACACCCCAGCACCCGGCAGCACCCCAGCAGCTCCCCACACCCCAACACCCCGGCACCCAGCAGCACCACAGCACCCCGGCACCCGGCAGCACCCCAGCAGCTCCCCACACCCCAACACCCCGGCACCCGGCAGCACCCCAGCACCCCGGCACCCCAGCACCCCGGTACCCAGCAGCACCCCAGCAGCTCCCCACACCCCAACACCCTAGCACCCGGCAGCACCCCAGCACCCCGGCACCCGGCAGCACCCCAGCACCCCGGCACCCAGCAGCACCCCAGCACCCCGGCACCCAGCAGCACCCCAGCACCCCGGCACCCGGCAGCACCCCAGCACCCCGGTAGCACCCCAGAACCCAGCAGCACCCCAGCACCCCAGCACCCAGCAGCACCCCAGAACCCAGCAGCACCCCAGCACCCCAACACCCCAGCACCCGGCAGCACCCCAGCAGCTCCCCACACCCCAACACCCCAGCACCCGGCAGCACCCCAGCAGCTCCCCACACCCCAACACCCCAGCACCCGGCAGCACCCCAGCACACCAGAACCCAGCAGCACCCCAGCAGCTCCCCACACCCCAACACCCCGGCACCCAGCAGCACCCCAGCACCCCGGCACCCAGCAGCACCCCAGCACCCCGGCACCCAGCAGCACCCCAGCACCCCGGTGGCACCCCAGAACCCAGCAGCACCCCAGCACCCCGGTGGCACCCCAGAACCCAGCAGCACCCCAGCACCCGGGTGGCACCCCGGCACCCAGCAGCACCCCAGCACCCCGGTGGCACCCCAGAACCCAGCAGCACCCCAGCACCCCAGAACCCAGCAGCACCCCAGCACCCCAGCACCCAGCAGCACCTCAGCACCCCGGCACCCGGCAGCACCCCAGCACCCCGGTGGCACCCCAGAACCCAGCAGCACCCTGGCACCCCAGTGGCACCCCAGAACCCAGCAGCACCCCGGCAGCACCCCGGCAGGACCCTCTGCTGCCACCCTGTTGAGGAAAGAGGTGGCAGGAAAACTTCCTTCTGCACAGTCTAGGGAAGGCAGAGCCACCGGGAGGACACAATGCCAGGGCCAGCCCATGAGCCACACGGAAGTGACCCCAGAGCTGACCCCTCTAGGGATGCCTCCTAAGACCAGCGCCGGAGCTGCTGGGCATCATCCTCAGCCAGGCCCTGTCCGCCCAGCCGGCCTGACCGTCCAGCCTCCTGTGGCTGTCTCTCCTGCCCCTGCCTGGGAGGGCATAGGCCGATCAATACCGGCAGCCCCCCCCCCCCGCCCCCGCCCGGGACCAGGCCTCTCCCCAGCAGGATGGGGTGCCCAGCCACCAGTGGCCTCCTACTGTTGCTTTCAGTCAGATCTTTGCCCACACGACCAGTTTCCAGGGCAGGCCCAGCCCTTGGCCCAATGCCTGGCTGTCCTGCTGTCTGATGCTCTCATCCAGAGCGCCCCCCTCAGGCTGGAGAAGCTTCGAGGCTCAGCCTTGCTCTCCTGAGTCAAGAGAGGAGAAAGCCAACCTGGGAGGTGGGTCTGTCAGGCCCCCCCTCCTGGTGGCACAGGTACACAGGGGAGGAGGAAGGGGAGGGGGGAGGAGGAAGGGGAGGGAGGGGAGGAGAGGGAGAGCAAGGGGAGGGGGAGGGGTGAGGGAAGGGGAAGGGGGAGAAGGAGGAAGAAGGAGAGGAGGAGGAAAAGAGGGAGGAGGAGGGGGAGTGGGAGAGGAGGAAGAGGGAGGGAGAAGAGATGGAGAAGGAGGAGGTGGAAGGGGAGAAATAGGAGGGGGAGGGGGAGGAAGGGGAGGAAGGGGAGGAAGGGGAGGAAGGGGAGGAAGGGGAGGGGGAGGAAGGGGAGGAAGGGGAGGAAGGGGAGGAAGGAGAGGAAGGGGAGGGGGAGGAAGGGGAGGAAGGGGAGGGGGAGGAAGGGGAGGAAGGGGAGGAAGGGGAGGAAGGAGAGGAAGGGGAGGGGGAGGAAGGGGAGGAAGGGGAGGAAGGGGAGGAAGGGGGAGGAAGGGGAGGAAGGGGAGGAAGGGGAGGAAGGAGAGGAAGGGGAGGGGGAGGAAGGGGAGGAAGGGGGAGGAAGGGGAGGAAGGGGGAGGAAGGAGAGGAAGGGGAGGAAGGGGAGGAAGGGGAGGAGGGGGAGGAGGGGGAGGAAGGGGAGCACCTGGGTTGATCACCAACCCCAACCATATCTGCTGACCCACGTGACCTGCCAGGATCTGGGTCCTGGGATGGCTGCCCAGCCGAGGCGATGGGCTGAAGGGCCCCCGCAGGGCTGACCGCCTGCACCACCCGCAGGGGCTGGTCACCCGCAGGGGCTGGCCACCCGCAGGGGCTGGCCACCCGCAGGGGCTGGCCACCTGCACCCTGTGCCCGTCTGCCCGTCGGCCTACTGTAGGGGCAGCGGCAGCCCATGCATGTGCCAGCGTGGTGTCATAAGGCCTGGCCACTTCGCACAGGACTTGGGTCTTGCTGGCTTGGTGCACAGCCACCCGCCTCCGGCTGGCCACTCCTGGCCTGGTCCTCACTTCTGGACCTCACAGGCCCTTACCCGCTCTCCAGGAGCACCTTTGGGTCCAGGGGGTCCATCTCTCCCTGTCAGACCCTGGGGAGAGAGGGATGGGGGGGGGGGCTCAAGGAACCATCATCTGCAATCACATCCCCCTTGCCAGGAAAACAAAAAGTGAGTCACAGCCCCTTCCTTAACCAAACGATGCAGAAGGGTGGCAAAGACCCTGGGTCTGGTCGCCCCCTTTCCCTGGTGCACCCCATCTCCACAACGGGGTGGGGGCAGTCCGTGGGAACAGATTCAGCGGCCAGCAGCCCTCTTTTCAGACCTGTCCTAGAGCAGGGCCTGGAGCCTGTGACCACCCACCAGAGCCAGCAGCCTGGGGCTGGGAGGCCACTGGGGCTGGCCAGTGCCGAGCGGGGGCCGATGGAGGTGCTAGTTCTGATCAGCAAGAACTCTGGACTTCTGACTGTGACATGTCTGGGCCTGAGGCCAGCATCCCTGCTGAAGACTACTGGAAGCTTCTGTCAGAACTGGTTTCCTGCCTGACCAGGCCCAGCTGGACAGCAGCAATTAGAAGCTGACCCTTGGGGCCAGGCTTGGGTGGGGCACACTCACATCCACGCCGGGCAGGCCGGGCAGGCCCGCCTCTCCTGGTCTTCCTGGTTTTCCTGGAGTCCCCTTTGGCCCCTGTGCAGAAGGAAGGGGCAGAGGTGGGAGGGAGGGAGGCGTTTCAGCCCTGAGCCCCAGCAGGAAGAGAACATGGAGAGGCCCTGGAGACAGGCCGGCTCCAGAGGTGCAGGACCCCCCCCACCCCCCCCCCCCCGTCCACCCTCACCCCTCTACCAGGTCGGTGCTCCCCGGCCCAGCCAGTCCCCAGGGAACTCACTGCCCAGCCAGTCCCCAGGGAACTCACTGCAGGCTGAGTGGGCCTGGAGGGCGGTGGCGACCCCCTTCCCTGGCCTGTGTGGGCACAGGCCCAAAGAAAGCTTCCAGCCAGCCCCCGCCGAGCCCCGCAAGCTCCCCTCCGCCCGTCCTGGCGCTGCCCCCCCCCCCCAGGAGACACAGGCCCTGGATGGGGGAAAGGCTGTCAATGAACTTCTGTTCTCTAGGCCCCTCCTCCTCCCCAGACCGGAAGGGCCCCCTCTCCCACAGCCGAGGGTACTCACCGGGGACCCGGGTAGGCCTGGAGGGCCAGCTTCTCCCTGCAATGGACGGTGACCAGTGTGAGCCCTAAACTGGCCATCCCTGGAAAGTCACCCAAGGAAGTCGAGCAAGGGGCTTCCCTGGATACAGGTCAGAGACCACGGGACCTCAGCCCTCTCCCCCACCCCGCAGCACCAGGGTGAGAGGGTCACCCCAGCCCACGGGGCACTTGGGAAGCAATCTGAGGGCCAAGACAACCCCTGGGGAATACATCCTACAGTCCCACATCTCCACTGGCCTAAGAGTGTTAGAAAGGGGGCCACCAGATTAAAACTAGATAAGTAAATCAGAGAAGTGGAGAGCTGGGCTGGGTGAAGTGCTCTCCTGGTCCACCACGGCTGGGGAGGGGTCTCCAGGAAGGGACCCACAAACCAGAGTGATCAAGCCCCGCAACCCAGACTTCAGAGTCTGAGGCCCAGATATCCGCCCCTGCGGATCTGGGGTCTACCACGCCTCCTCCAGAAGCAGCTCTGCAGTGCGTGAGGGCTCGGGGCCATCCAGGCTAGGTTCTGGGCAGGCCACAGCCAGTATCTGCTCCTTAGAGCCCTGCCTTCCCGGAGGAGGCTGGGAGGGGGGATTTTCACCACAGACGCCCCTTCTCCAGGAGGCAGAGGCTGAAAGACTTCATTTGACTCCCCAAAGTGTGTGGGCCATAACTGTGGTGGAGAGCCAGGGGAGACACCCCCGGGCCAGGGGCACCGGCTGGGCTCTCCACAGGCCCTACCCTCCCGGGCTGGGCCCAGTCCTGAGGACACTCACCCAGGTCTAACCAAGCCCGCCCTGCTCCCCCACCTCAGGCCTGTCCCCCTCCCCCGTGGGATCAAGGACATGGGATGGGGACCCTGCTCATCCCCTCCCCCGCCTCCTTGGGAACTCACGTCGATACCGTCCCTGCCGGGCTTCCCAGGGGGCCCTTGGGGGCCAGGGGGGCCTCGAGGTCCCATTTTCTAAAATGAAGAGAAGCCATTAGGAGGGCCCACCCCCTCAGGAAGACCCCCAGGTACGTCCTCCTTCACTCCAAAAGAGCATCCCACCTCCCACCCAGCGCTGCCAGCCGGGCCTGCCTCCACGCCTCCTGTGTGGGTGCCTGGCACCAGCGAGCACTTTGTCCTTGGGGCCCGGAGGGTCTGAGTCCCCGGCCCTGCGGGGAATCTGGGAACAAAAGCCGCATTGTCCGTCCCTTCCCAGGTCCGGGGCCGGCGGCAGGCAGACCCAGCGGGGCAGGGGCAGGTGGGCAGCCTGGCTCATCCCCACGCCCGTCCGGTGGACCGTGATGAGCCTGCTCCCAGTGTCCCCGGGGGCTCGGGGCAGTGGGGACACGAGCAGGGACAGTCCAGGGAGGTGGGCAGCCCTGGCCGGGGCTGGTTCCAGGTAGTGGGAAGGGGCAAGGGCGGCTCTGGCCACTTGGGCTGCACGGCTCCACGCAGGTCCCTGGTCCCGACCCCGTGTGCCCGCCCTTTGCCAGACGGGACCCGCTCCGGGGCCGCGCTCACCTGGGCCGCACTCACCTGGGCCGTGGTGGCCGCCAGGAGCCGCCCCAGCAGCAGCAGGACCAGGGTGGGTGCTCGGGCCATGGCTGGCTGGTGTCTGAGCGCCGGAGCCCGGCCGCCAGGCAGCGCGGTGGTGGGCGGGGCGGAGGCAGAGGGCCCCGCCCCCTACTGCACACAAGCCCCCCATTCAGCCAGGCCCACCTGGGCAGGCCGGATGCCACGCCACCAGGGGAGGGGAGGGGAGCCCCACCGCGATTTCTGGCGGCCTCGGAGTTAAAATTATCCTGGGACTGGCGCCGCGCACACACTCACACCTTTCAGCACAGGACAATCAAGAAAGGGTCTTTTCTGTCTGCCGTGGGCCAGCGTGTGGCGGGAAGTCTCCAGTGAAGGGCGCTTTTTAAGGGCAGGGGCACACCCAGACCCAAGCCAAGCCCAGGAAGACGCTGCGGGTCAATCTCCCCCAGCGGGGCCCATGATGCCCCACAGCCTGGTGGCTTTCCAGGAAAGCTCTGGGGCCACAGTCCCGACCCTAACCTAGATTGTGCAGAAGGGCTGTCCTCCCCGCCCCCGCCGGCCCTGGGGCCACACCAGCAGCCACAGTCAGAAGACTGGCACCTGTCCCTGGAGGTGAACCTAGGGGGATGGGTGTGGGGCCTGATGGCCCCAGTGGCTTCAGGGGCTGCTCCTCCCAGCAGGCACTGACTGCGATGGGGGCAGGGGCCTTCAGGGCTCAAATGTACAAGTCACCCAGAGGGCTCATCAGACCTGTAGGCTTGCAGCCCGGGAATGCTGCCTGGGTTATACTCACAGGAACATCAGCTCCCTAGGTGGGTCTCAGAACCTTTGGATGATGGGAATTCATGAGGGAGTAGACAGAAAAGGGGAGTGGTCAGTCAGTGCTGGTGGCTCACGACTGCAAATCTAGCAGAGTACTCTGGAGGCTGAGATCTAAGGATCATGGTTTGAAGCCAGCCCAGACAGGAAAGTCTGGGAGACTCTCATCTCCAATAAAACAGCAAGGGCTGGGAAAGTGGTTCAGTGGTAGAGCACTTGCCTTGTATGCCTGAGGCCCTGGTTTCGATTCCCCAGCACCACATAAGCAAAAAGAAAAAAGCCGGAAGTGGCGCTGTGGCTCAAGTGGTAGAGCACTCGCCTTGAGCTGAAGAGCTGAGGGACAGCGCCCAGGCCCAGAGTTCAAGCCCCACAACCGACAGAAAAAGAAGGAAGGAAGGAAGGAAGGAAGGAAGGAAGGAAGGAAGGAAGGAAGGAAGGAAGGAAGGAAGGAAGGAAGGAAGGAAGGGCTGGGAAGGTAGCTCAGTGGTAGAGCACTTGCCTTGCATGCATGAGACCCTGGGTTTGATTCCTCAGCACCACATAAGCAAAATGAAAAAAGCCGGAAGTGGCACTGTGGCTCAAGTGGTAGAGCGCTAGCCTTGAGCTGAAGAGCTGAAGAGCTGAGGGACAGCTCCCAGGCCCAGAGTTCAGGCCCCACAACTGGACCCAAAACAAACAAAACCCCCCCAGTAAAACAGCAAGTAGAGTGGTGACCCAAGGAATAGAACGCTAGCCTTGAGCAAGGAGCTCAGGAACAGTGTCCAGGCCCTGAGTTCAAACCCCAGGACTGGCAAAAATAAAGGGAGCGGTAGTAAAATGGCACAAGACTAGGTGGTTCTCCCATCTACAAGGTGGGCTAACACAAGAGACTCTGCCATCAGAGACAGACCCAGCCAGCTGCTCCTGTGCCCTCCTGAGAGGAGTGTGCAGCTGCATACATGCTGGGCTGGGGGAGCCCAGAGCGGTCCTGCTCTTCATCACTGGGTAACACATGCCAGGACAGGCCTGTCTGTGGCCAGGGGGAGTTAGGGGGAGGGGACCAGCCCCTTCCCCTCTCAACTCCAGGGGCAGAAACACAATAGCTCCTCTTGGTCAATCCAATACGGCAAGACGAGGTTTTGGCAGCTCCGTCTACAGCTCCTCCCACTGGGCCCTGGGCCCCACCCCAATGCCCAGCGTGCGGGTGGCAGCGTGCCTGGAGGGGGGTGAAGCACACTTGGCCTCCACCTGGTGATGGACACACCGTGCCACGGGCTCTGAGCAGCTCCTCCCCTCCCCGCTTGCAGATCCTCAGGAGTGGGCTGGCCTCTCTCTAGTAGAGCTCACTAAACCAGGCCCGGTAGAACCACCGTCCACTTGTTTGGGGGACACTGCTCCCTGAACCTCAGGGGATCAGATGGGTCATAAGGCCAGCTCTCCCAGTGTTGGGACGGCCCGGTGGCATTGGCACGAGGCCCCGCATGGCCTCATTTTACTTCAAGGGTTGAGACCGCACTGTGCAGACCAGGCCTTGGGTCACACCCATCTCAGTGCTGTTTACCTCCATGGCACAAACGCCACCTGTGAACCAAACCAGAGCAGAGATGCCAAGAGGTCCCACAGCTTCTGGGGCTGGTGGGACATCTGCAGGGACCCTGCCCCACAGGACAGGACCTCCACGGCGACCCCTCCCCTCGGGGGTCCCCAGGCTCCACATCCTTTCACGCTTGTCCCAAGGAACACCACGGCAACCCAAGTCAGGGCAGCTGGAAAGGCCTGGCCTAGATCTGCCGCATCCCAAATAGAGCCTCCAACCCAGCCCTAGAACCCCTGCTCTGCTGCTGCACACTGCCCCAACCAAGCCCCAGGGGCTGTACGCTCCACCACTGCCTCCCAGCCCAGCCCGAGGCAGTGTGCTCCTCCGCTGCGCGCCCCGGAGGCTGCAAGCTCAGGACGTGGGTGCACGCTGGGTGCCGGTCCTGCACCGGCCTCTCCTCGGGGAGGGCAGCACGGACAGGCACTTGGCCCAGGCGCAGCGGCGTGGTGTGCCTCTGGCTGGCCAGGGAACTCCAGAGACCGTTTCCAACATGAGACTAGCTCACAGGCTGCCAAAAAGACAAAGTCAAACGAGTTTATTCAGAAAAGGCCTCGCTTGGCACCAGACTAAGAAAAGAGGCCTTTCCCCCAGGACCCTGGCGTGCCAGTCTCAAGCGCGGGGCTCGGGCCGGGGGCACAGTGAGGTAAGGAGTGTTGGAGGCCTCGGCCTTCCCTGAGGGGCCTCCATCCTTCTGGCGGCCGCTGCAGTGACCACCAGAAGAGACCAGCACTGCTGGGCACCAAGAAGGGACAGCCCTGGCTTCCTGTGCCCAGCTCCTGCAGCAGGGCTGGGCAGGGCCAAGGCGCCCACCCTAAGGCTTTCTGGGCTTGGCAGCTCCCATCCCTGCTGCCTCTTGGGACTCGGCCACAGGGCCTCCCTCAGCGCCAGGGGCCCTCCGCCCCGGCCCGGCCTTGCTCTCTGGGCCCTCAGGGACCCCACTCGGGGCCCGGGGCTGGGCAGGGCCTTCGCCCGCCTCCGCGACCTCCGTGGCATCGCCCCCAGGGCCTTTCTCCACCTTCCTCCGCTTCCGCACCTCCTCAGCAGCAGGGGCCGCCGGGGCAGGGAGGCAAGGCGGCTCGGGCTCGCCGGCCTGCTCGGCGGGGCTCAGGGCACACTCCTCGAGGTTCAGCGCGATTTTCTCCACGTCGGAGGCGCTGTGGGGGCCTGGCTCTCTCGGGGACTGCTCCTGTCTGTTCACCTCCAGCTTCCTCTTCTTGTTCTCTTTGGGGCTCAGAGGCTCACCCTCACCCTCCTGGTCCCCCTCCAGGGCTCCCACACCCTGGGGCTTGGCACTGGGTGGCTGGGGACCCTCGGCCGCCACACCGTCCCCGCCAGTGTCCCTCTCGGGCCCGCAGGAGTGACCCTGGGCGTCGACCTCCTCCGCCTGCTCGGGGCCGGCCGCCGGCAGGGGTGCGGCCGCCGGCAGGGGTGCGGCCGCCGGCAGGGGTGCGGCCTGCGGCTTGAACCGCTGCAGCTTGTGGTGGGGCCCCCACACGAACTTGCAGCGGGGCCGGAAGTGCTCCCACGCGAAGTGCACAAGCTCCCGCCGCTGGCGCCGGCAGCGCACGGCAAACAGGAAGTAGTCCAGGGCGCTCTGGCGCACGCCGGGCAGCTGGTGCCGCACCAGCGTCTCCTCCAGGAAGAAGCGCACCAGCGGCGCCTGGAAGCGCTCCAGGCCCAGCTCGCCCAGCGACTTGAGGATGCGCGTGATGCGCAGGTTGTTGTGGCTGCGGCTGAGAGGGGAGAGGGGTGAGCCCGACTCGGGGCGCTGGGAGGCAAGGTGCACCCCGCGCCACCCCACGCTCATCAAGGACGTCCCTGAGCCCTCAGGAGGCGGCCGGGCCAGCCCCGCCGCACTCTCCACGTCGCCGCCCGCCCTGCGGGCCGGGCCACGGCGCTGAGTTGGTAGCAGAAGGCCAAGGCGTCAGGAAGCCAGGGGCGGGAGGCTGCCCTCACCAGTTGAGGTTGTGGAAGCGCTGCTGGTAGTTGTGGGCGCGGCGCACGGCACCCGTGCTGCGGTCCTCAAGCTGGATCCCGTAGAAGCCCAGCATGAGCTCGTAGGCCCGGATTAGCCGCTCCGTGACCTCTCTGGAGCTTTTGAATGCCTGGAAAACACCCCAGGAAGCTCAGGGGCCTCCCTGGACCACCAATTCCTGGGTGGCCATGTGGTTAGATGACACCCATTGGGTCCTGACTCCGTCTCTTCGGGTAAAGTCCCCTGCTCTAGCCCACGCTGCTGTCACCCTGCCAGCCCCAAGCTGAGGGAAGGGTGGCTCTTGTGAACCTGCTGTCAGAGCCCCAGGGCTCCCCTCCTCAGGCAGCCGCAGGACACAGAGCACACGAGGACCTGTGCAGAGCAGGGTACCACATGGAGGGGGGCCCAAGGAAGTGCCAGACCCCTGCCCTTCCTGCGCCCCCTGCTGGCCTGGTAGAGCTCACCTGGACCTCTGTGAGCGTGAGGGGCTTGGCATGCCAGTTCACTCCCGGTTCCCGCAGAGGGAAGAGCCTGTGAGGAAAGGAGGGCTGTGACCAGCGGTCAGCGTCCAGCACGCCGGCTCCTGCTGGCCCAGTGGCCCACTCAGGCCTCACGGCTGGGCTCTAGGGGCCGGTTGGTGTCTGGCGTCTGCACATGAGGAAGAGGGCGGAGGGGCCTAGGAGAAGTCAGCCAGCCTCCGCAGGGTGACTCCCGAGACCTTCGTGGCAAGGCCCCCGGGAGCCGTCCAGGGCAGCACACACTGTGCTTCTGTGGGGCAACATGTCCATCCTGAGGGTGAAGGTGGTGGCCTGGCTCGAGCCGACTCAGAGGGACATGGCCCCGGTCAGACGGCGTCTGCTGCCGTCCCCACCCCGCAAGCCCACCGGCGGCCTCTCCCTAGCCCTGGGTCATCTCAGCTCCCCGGTGAGGCCTGCTGAGAAGGAAAGGTCAAGGCTCCATTGGCGTTCGCGGTGCTGTAGAGCCTGGCGGTGCCACCCAACGGGGTGCAGGTGTTATCTGTCCCATGCACGTCAGCTTCCAGCAAGGACAAAATGCCCAGTGCACAACACAGGCACCAGGAGGCCAGGGCACGGCCCGGAGCAGCCTGCTGCCCGCGACCTGGCCCACGCCGCCCACTCACCACTGGATGTAGGAGTGATTATCCTCAAGCACGTCATAGTTGTCCTTCCACTGCTGAAGAATGTTCTCGATGACACAACCTGGAAGCCCCACGGGACAATCAGCGCAGACACCACTCAACAGGGTTTAGGGGACAGTGCTGTCCAGAAAACGGTGTACCGTACGGCTTCTAGAATACTTAAGGCTCAGTAGGACTGTCCACACCTCACCTGACATACCCTCACCAGCTCTGTGTGCCCAGGCTACCTCCTGAAGAGAGAACCCAGACCCACAATGCTGAAGCAATCCTAAGCAGGAGCCAGGAAGCCCTCTGGGAAAGTTCTGTTGGTCCCAGACTCAGCTCTGCTTGTCTCCCCTAAGCACGGCTGGGCACGGAACTCTGTCCTCCAACAGAAGCACAGCAGAACCCGGCCCAAGAACAGGCGCTAGAGCAGGTGGGCCTATGTCTGCGACGGCAGACCTGTGCTTTGGGTCACAGTAAGAGCTCCGATGGTCTCGGGTAAGGGCCAAGAGACGTGGCACTTTAATCTCAGCTTGCATGCCATAAGATGCTAGGTTTTCTACTACCACTTAAAGCACCACAGCCGTCCCGGCACGCTGTGTAGGGGCTGCTTCTGGAAAGGCTGCCGCCACTCATCTCCCACCTCTCTCTGCGAACCAGGAGTTCAAACCTCGAGTCCCTTGGCCGCCCCCAGGGGGCGCAGTGGGGCCATTTAAAAGCCACCTCCAGTGCTCAGGAACAGGCCAGACCCAGAAGAGAGCGCGTGGCGGCAGCTGAGGGGTAGGTACCGTTTGGCTGGAAGGGGATGTCATTTTTGTAGAAACTCAGGTTGGACATGTCACCATTGCAGTCTCGTTCTTCCAAATCCTGAAGTCAGAAAAGGGAGATGGTGGGTACTGTTTAGAAGCAGGGTCCCAAGGGAGACCCTCTGTTCACACTCCGTGGTCATTGGGGGTGAAGGTCTGCAGGCCCCGGGGCCTCAAGACCTGCAAATCCAGCCCGGGTTCCTCACTCTGCTGGGGAGGGAAGGCGCAGAGCGCCATCCTGCTCTGTGGCCTAAAGAGCCCCGGGCTCACGTCTGTGAGGCTGCCGGCAGCAGCGTGCCTCCGGTCCTCTGATCTGCACCAGGACGGGTGCTGCTGCTGAGGCAGGGCAGGGCGGAAGCTGGGCTCTGCCTGGGGGCACACCCTTGAGCCCAAGGACCAGCCAGGCTCCAACAGGACAAGGGACACGGCTGATGGAAGACTGTCTCCGGCAGGCTGCGGAACCTACCGGGTAGTTGTGCCGGTACCTTCGCATGTCCTGCATGGCCCGCCAGTTGCGCGACCCTGCCGTCCTGGACTGGGAAGAGAACAAACAGGATGAGGCTCCAGTGAAGCCCCTCAGTGAACCCCCAATCTGCTGAGAACATCATGGCCTGAGCCAGTGGCCAATGAGTATCTTTAAGGGGAAGATCCTTTCCACGGTTCTTCCCCCAACTCCCCTCCCAGTTTTTCCCATGGGGTCCCACTGGGCAGATCTAAACCCTAGTGAAGCACTCCCCCCGACTCTTCCATAGAACCAGAGGGTCTGAGTGCCAGGCTTGCTTCTCAGGTGGCTGGGCCAGTGCGCCTGCTGCATACTCCCCTGGGCTGACGTCTGCAAGGCTTCTGTGCCCCAAGCCCCAGTTCCCCGCTCACTCCAGCCTCAGCTCCTCACATCCAGGGTCGCCGAATCCTACAGTACTTCCTCTTACACTGTGCTCTAACTTCTCACCAGACTGTGTTCCCAAGGGAAGCCACTTGCTGCCTACGGCTCAGGAGACATGGGAGGCCCTTCCCTCTCAAACCCGGGCTTCTCACTGACAAGATGGGAGGTGGAAAAGGCCCCGCACCTCCTGGCCTCCAGCCCTGTGTGAGGCTGGCCTTTTGGCCATTTCAGTGTTTCCCTGCTGCTCTGCATCCCTTCGGCCTTGGTCCACACTGGTGGAGCTCCCAGGGTCCCGAGAAGGGTCAGAGGCAAGAGGTAACAAGCACATCAGGGAAACTATTCTGAGGGTGCGGAGCAGAGCTCCGCCGTGCAGGGCAGCTGCTGCGAGACAAAGGTCCCAGGCAGTCAGCTCCTCCGGTCCTAGGACATGGCGGGTTCCAGGCATTGAGAGAACACTGGGTCCGAGGCTCTGGGTCTCGGGGTTCCTCTGCCTGACTGTGAAGTCGGAGCCAGCGGGTGAGGCCCTGGAGCCCAGACCAGGACCGGCAGACAGACACTGACACTCGGCAGAGGCCGGCCCTGCCTCCTGGCCGGTGCGCTGCGGGCAGGGCTGGACCAGCTTCTTCAGGGTGGAGAGGCTGCAGAGCCTGCGCCCGCCTGTCCTGGAGCACTCCCGCAGGCGGCTGTGCTGAGGGTCGGCCCGAGAATCCACGCTGGTTCTCGGCCCCGGGCACTGTGGGTGGGCAGAGACCCCATCCCAGGACACAGTTCCGACCCCAGGCGCCCTCCGGGCCCGCCGGGTCCCCTGGAACCGGGGCACAGCAGCACCGCACAGACGGTGACCGGCCGCTACCGGGGGCCGGGAGGCCGCGGGAGGCGCGGCGAGGACGGCCGCAGAGCGGCCCGCGGCGGCCGGCGCGCAGGTTTCCGGAGGGAAGGCTCCCGGGCCGCAGGGGCCCCGCCGCGGCCCCGCCCGCGCCGTGCGGTGCGCGGGGCTCGTGCGGGCCCGGGCCCGGCGGGCCGCACCGGCGACGCGGCGCCCCCGAGGCGCGGGGCGCGGAGCCGCGCCGACGTCACCGCGCGCGGCCCCGCCCGGGGGTCCGGGGAGCCCGGGGTGCCGGGGCCCGGGGCCGGCCGACGGCGGGGCCTTCCCGCCCGACGCGCCGCGCGGGGGTCGGCGCCCCTTCCCGCTCCGCCCGGGCCGCACCTGGAGCGCGCCGGCCTGCGCGGCCCGCGGCCCGTCCCCGTCCTCGTCCTCGTCCCCCGCGTCCGCGTCTCCCTCCAGGCCGTCCTCGGCGTCCTCGTCCTCCTCCCAGGTGGAGTCGCAGTCCAGGTCGTCCATGCTGGGCGGCGGCAGACCCCCGGGACCACTCGGCGGAAGCGAAACTGAAACGGGAGGAAGCGCGGGGGCGGGGCGAGCCCGAGGGGCGGGGCCTGAGCTGCCGGGCCCTGAGCCCGGGGCGGGCGCGGGTGGGCGGGGCCTGAGCCCGCGGGAGGGGTCTGAGCTCCCGGGGGGCGGGGCCTGAGCCGCGGGGCCCGAAGAGAATTGGCGAGGCCTGAACCCTGGGCGGGATGGGCGGGGCCTGAGCCCGCGGGAGGGGTGGGGAGAGGCGGGGCCAGCACGCGGGGGCGTGGCCTGAGCTCTCGCGGGCGGGAGCGGGCGGGGATATGGGCGGGGCCTGGGTTCTAATCTCCGCCCATGCCCGTCCCCGAGTCGGCCTGGCCCGCCCTGCCGGGACCCCGCCCACCCTCCTCGAGGGCCGGGGTCCCCCACGATCCTCCCCGGCCTGCCCTCAGAGGGAAGCACCCCAGGGCTCCTGTGGAGCCCGCAGCGCCCCGACCCGTCCCCATGACCCCGGGAGGCCGCCGGCCCGCCTCCTGACCCCCGCGGAGTTCACACGCACCCCGAGGTCACTCTCCGGAGGGGGAGCTGCGTCCCGTGCGGGGCGTGCAGGCCGCGGCTCCCGCAGGCCGCCAGGCCTCCCTGGGGCCGGCCCCGGTCCAGCGCAGCTGCTCCCGCCGGCGCCGGCAGTCCTAGTGCTCAGGAGGCCGAGATCCGAGAACCCCGGTTCGAAGCCAGCCCTGGCAGAAAAATCTGGAAACCTTGATCTCCAGAGAACCACCTGAAAACGGAAGCGGTGGTGTGGATCGAAGCGGTAGAGTCGAGTCGGCCTTGAGTGAAAAAGCCCAGGGTCAGCGCCGGCCTGGAGTTCGAGCCCCGCGGCTGACGAAAAGTAACAAGCAAAGAAGGAAAGGGTATCTACGTGCAGAACCGTGAACTAGACTGCAGCTGGACGGGCGGCAGCCCTGCCCCGGCAAAGGGGGGTGCGGAGATAGCTGTCGGAATGGGGGCACTCGGGGTGAGTAAAAGGTCCCCCACTGCCGTAGAAAGCAGAAAGACCCTGCAGTGCACCAGCGGTGCCACCCAGAGGACGCGCCGCGCTGCCAGCCCCAGAGTTGTCCCAGACCCGCAGAGTCCCTCAGGAGCTTTGCAGCCCTGCGGTGCAGCAAAGCCTTGGTGCTGCAGGCCACCCCTGGAGGGAGATGGGCTCAGGTGGGCTGAGGTCACAGCTGTCTGTAGATGCACAAGTGCATTCTCCCACGTGCTCCCCACTCCTGATCAGCATTTATCCACTGCGGCTGTGAGCACAGGAGCCCACTCCTCCTCGGTCATTCGGGCCAGATAGAAAGGGAAACGCACACCAGCTGGAGGGGCAGCTTCTCCCTGGTGGCCAGTGCACACTTGATCCTGCTTTATTTTTTTTTTTTTGGTGGTGGGGGAGGTCGTCGTGGGGCCTGAACTCTGGGCCTGGGCGCTGTCCCTCAGCTCTTCAGCTCAAGGCTAGCTAGATTCTACCACTTGATCCACAGCACCACTTCTGGCTTTTTTTTTTTTGGGTCCGGTTGTGGGGCCTGAACTCTGGGCCTGGGCGCTGTCCCTCAGCTCTTCAGCTCAAGGCTAGCGCTCTACCACTTGATCCACAGTGCCACTTCTGGCTTTTTTCTTTTTGCTTATGTGGTGCTGAGGAATTGAACCCAGGGCCTCACGCATGCAAGGCAAGCACTCTACACTAGCCACCTTCCCAGCCCTTGATCCCTGCTTTGAGACTCAGGTCTACCACTGGGAACAGATGGTAAGCCTGTGTGTGTGGGGGGGGGGAGTGGAATGGCCAGGGAGGTGGCCTGAGCTGTTGAGTTGGGTGCACTGCTCTGAACCCCATCTGGAAAGGGCCACTTTTAGGACATGACAACATGCTAGGAAGGTCTCCATATAATGACTTTGTTTCCGGTAATTTTGCTGCTCCTCTAGAAGCAGGTGTCACATACAGCCCCAGGGTTCCTCAGGAGAGGCCCAGAGTGCTGAGCACACAGCTCAGAGCTCCAGTTCTTCAGCCCTGTGAATCACAGGAGCTTCTAAAGTGTCCCTGTAGGTGCTCCCGGTCACGCGTGTTCTGGTACTGAGGAAGGCCAGGTGGGCAGTGTGACCCTGTGAGAAGACATGTGTGCCCAGGAGAGACCCAGCTCCTTCCCACTCCCTCAGACGCAGAGCTGCAAGTAGCTGTCCTGCTGGACGCAGGGCTCAACCCCTAGTCCCATCCAAGGAGTTATAAAGAACCATCTAGAAAAGGGGCCCACCCTACTCAGCTTCTTAGTGAGCTGTGTCCACAGGTAAGTTTCCAGTACTTGGAAGCCAGAGCCACCAACTGCCTGTCCGGGACTGATGGCAGCAGCAGACCAGCCTGAGGCCTGATGGGAATTTTTTTTTTTTTCCAAGTCCTGGGGCTTGAACTCAGGGCCTGGGCACTGTCCTTGAGCTTCTTTTGCTCAAGGCTAGTGCTCTGCCCCTTGCGCCACAGTGCCACTTCCAGCCTTTTCTGTGTATGTGGTACTGAGGAAGCGCTCTTCCACTAAGCCACGTTGCCATGTTCCCAGCCCCCCATGGGCAGTTTCTTATCACTCACGACAGTCGATGGGCAGGATGTTAAGATGGCTAGGTACTAGTGGCTCATGCCTGCAATCCTAGTTAGGCTGAAATCTGGGGAGCTTGGTTTGAAGCAAGCCAGGAGAGTCCATGGGCCTCTTATCTCCAACTAACTCTCAAAAAGCCAGAAATGGAGCTGTGGCTCAAGGGTTAGAGCACTAGTCTTGAGCACAAAAGGTCAAGGACAATGCCTAGGCCCGGAGTTCAAGCCCCAGGAACTACGTGCGTGTGCACACACACACAAAAACAAGATTTCAAGATGGAGGTGTGAATGTGGCAGCACAGTCATGTCTGTTCATCCACCCGATTGGAACAGCAGCAGTCTCTGGTGGAATTCCAGGAGTAACCAGTCTCCAAAGCCTGGCAAGAAGTGCTTAGCAACATCAAGTAGCCATTCTGGACTTCCTGTTTGTACACTGCATTAAGCGATGTTAAATCATCTAAGTGAGCTCCTTGACTATACAGTGGAAAGCAAAACAAAACTTCTCAGACTGCAGAACACACACACAAAAAACCAACTTAACCTACTTTGGTATTAAAGCCACACAACTCCAGGTCAACTCTGCACTTTTAATGTTCTGCAGTCAAATGAAAGTGTACTTCAACCAGCACTGCGTCCTCTCTCGTAGTCTTCTTGCAGGTTACTAGAATTACAAAAATAACCGCTACAAATTTCTGTTTCTGGCATATAAAAACTGAGCAAAAAGTATCTCAGTAGTTGTTACCTTAAAACAAAACATCTCAGGAAAAATACAACACAGGTTTAACATTTGCAGTACTTTCTCATATAAAACACTAGCAAAATAGGTTTCTTAAAAAATTAAATAACGAAGTACCAACCAAATTATATACAACATTACAGTACAAGTGAATGAGGCAAAAATCCAGTTCTGTTCCCCAGTGGGGAGGGAGGCCACCCAGGGCGGTGTGGTGGCATCCACGCACGCTCTCGTTCCGCGGATGTCGGTGCAGAGGAGCCGCAGAGGGCCAAGCAGATGCAGAGGCCGGGTGCGCAGGAAGACAGTGAGGATGGCGGTTTATTGCTTGGGACTCCTGGTCTTCTGGCTACGTTCCCCCGCTCCCCTCCTCGCAGAGTGGTGGCCAGTCAGGAGAAAATACAAGATGGCTTCAGGAGCCTCACCATCTGTGTGCATCTCTCCTGACTGTTGGGGTTCATCGGGGCCTCCATGACTTGGTGGGACCCACACAGGCGCCCCTCTGGATGGCCACATTCCCCAGGGGCCCCCGGGCAGGCAGCAAGGACCGCAGCGTCAGCGTTCTCCCGCGCTGCCAGTGGCTATGTTCGGCGCCGCTTGGCGGCGCTGGGGCTGGAGGGGTTACTATTTGCAGTCAGGACTTTGTCGGTGACCCGGCTGCGCTTCCGTTTGTCCGCCCCTTCTTTGCACCCCAAGTCTGAGGAGTTCTTCTCCTTGTCTTTGCTGGATTTTTCTAATGCCTTTCCCAAGCTCCCTGAAGATGAAAAAACTGAGAAACAAAATCATTTGATGAAAACAAAGCGTACAGAGTCTCATGTCATCTTCCTGTTCAGTTAGAAAGCCTGCCCTCTACAAGTGGCCCTCTGAGCCCAGGGGCGTCCCTAGGCTTGAGCCTGGCACAGACATGGCCCCAGACTCCAGGCTTGGCCATAATGCCAAGGGGAGGGGTGGTGGCGGCTGTGGCTATGGCAGTGCGTCTGTATGGGGATGCTTGGCGTGACCTCTGCCGGGCGTGACCTGGAAACCCTAGGTGACCTGACCACCTCTGCTGTGGGGGTGGGGGAGGCGGGGAGGACCCCTGGTATGGGGAGATGGGAGGCAGAGGGGAGGTGGGGAGCCCCTCTGCTATGGTGTAGGAGGTAGGGAGCCCTCTGGTGTGGGGTGGGGAGTCCTCTGGTGTGGTGTGGGGTGGGGAGTCCTCTGGTGAGGTGTGGGGTGGGGAGTCCTCTGGTGAGGTGTGGGGAGTCCTCTGGTGAGGTGTGGGGTGGGGAGTCCTCTGATGTGGGGTGGGGTGGGGAGTCCTCTGGTGTGGGGTGGGGAGTCCTCTGGGGTGGGGTGGGGAGCCCTCTGGTGTGAGGTGGGGAGTCCTCTGGTGTGGGGTGGGGTGGGGAGCCCTCTGGTGTGAGGTGGGGAGTCCTCTGGTATGAGGTGGGGAGTCCTCTGGTGTGGGGTGGGGAGTTCTCTGGTGTGGGGTGGGGAGTTCTCTGGTGTGGGGTGGGGAGCCCTCTGGTGTGAGGTGGGGAGTTCTCTGGTGTGAGGTGGGGAGTCCTCTGGTATGAGGTGGGGAGCCCTCTGGTGTGGGGTGGGGAGTCCTCTGGTGTGGGGTGGGGTGGGGAGTCCTCTGGGGTGGTGTGGTGTGGGGTGGGGAGCCCTCTGGTATGAGGTGGGGAGCCCTCTGGTGTGGGGTGGGGAGTCCTCTGGTGTGGGGTGGGGTGGGGAGTCCTCTGGGGTGGGGTGGGGGGAGGCAGGGCATGCCTCTGGTGTGGGGAAGGGACAGGAGCACCGCGCTCACCATCATCAGCCCCGCTGTGGGGGTCCACATCTTCCTTCATCTCCTCTTTCACCTCTTCCTCAATGAGCACTTTTCCTGTGGAGGAGACAGCTGACGTTCACTGGAAACGCACGGTGCTGGCCGGCGCTGGGGGACGGTCGGGCCAGGACTGCTTCTGACTCTCGCTGCCCACACAAGCCTCGGCGTCCATCAGGAGATGGCGTCCGTCACAAGACGGCATCCATCATGAGACTGCTCTCCAGCAGAGCCCCCCATCCTGCGGGTGCCAAGGCCGCCCAGGTGCAGGCGCACAGGGTCTCCGTGGGACCCCCACACTCCCACCCGGCGCCCACGTGGCCTTTTCCACGCCCAGGCCGGACCCGGGCCCATGCTCACCTTCTCGGACCTCCTGAATGATTTCTTCCGGAAGGACGAAGTTCCTCTCTGGATTCGGGAAGGGAAGAATTTCAGATTCATGCTGATGCACACAGTGTTTTGTATTTTCAAGAAGAAAGAAAAAGTGTTATCTGGTCAGTAACGTGGCACGGCAGGGCTAAGGGTGTGGCTCAGAAGGTGCAGCGTCTTCCTGCCCGGCGTGAGGCTGAGTTCACCTTCCATCAGAAAAAAAATGTACAGAGGACCCAAGGCTAAGTATGAAAATTCTGTTCCTACTCGTGGAAGTGAGCATGCAGAGACCGGGCTGTGCCAGCCCTGAAACAGCAGAAGCCCTGCTGACCCCCACACAGCTCCAGAGCAGGCGCAGCAAGCAAAGCCTGCAGTCCCCACCCACTCCATCCCCCGGAGCACCTGCCACCTGTGAGCCCCCACCTCCGTGGGGAGGGGCTCATCTGATTGGTGGGACTCAGATCTAGGATCCCCTTCCACCCACCCGCCTTTTGGGGCTCCTGACTCTTGTCTCGTGGCAGCTGCTTCTCCCTGAGGTCTCAGCCCACACTGGTCTCCCTGGAGACTTGCTGGCCACCATCAATCAATCCAAAGTGGACTTCCTGACCTTCACCAGCCCTGTCCCCAGCCTGCTTTCCTAACATCTGGTGAGCTCTGGGTCTCTGCTGCTGGCTGCGTCTGACCTGACCTTCCTCCTCCCTGCGGCCCACGCAGGAGGTGGGGGTCCAGCTCACCAGGGCCTGCATGTCGTACATAGTGCTCAGGTGGTCCCAGATGACCTTGGATGGGACCTGCCGACCGATGTTCTGGCTGAACTTGTCTCGGATACAAATCATGTGGAAGTGTCGGTTCACTCCTGCGGGAGGGAAACAGGACGACAGATCAGGAGGGTGGGAGAAGTGGGGGGGGGGGAGGAGGCAGGGAAGGGCGGAGCTGGGAGAGGTAAAGGGCGTGGGGCAGAGGGCAGAGGCCAGGAGGGGTCTCTGGGCCAAGGGGAGGATCTCAGGGAAGAGGAGGCGGGGGCTGGGGAGGGCAGGAGGCACAGGGCCGCGGGGGGGGGGGGGGGTGTCCCAGGGCCGCGGGGGGGGGTCCCAGGGCCGCGGGGGTGTCCCAGGGCCGCGGGGGGTCCCAGGGCCGCGGGGGTCCCAGGGCCGCGGGGGGGGGTTCCAGCGCGGGGGGGGTCCCAGGGCCGCGGGGGGGGGGTCCCAGGGCCGCGGGGGGGTCCCAGGGCCGCGGGGGGGTTCCAGCGCGGGGGGGGTCCCAGGGCCGCGGGGGGGGTTCCAGCGCGGGGGGGGTCCCAGGGCCGCGGGGGGGTCCCAGGGCCGCGGGGGGGTTCCAGCGCGGGGGGGTCCCAGGGCCGCGGGGGGGGTTCCAGCGCGGGGGGGTCCCAGGGCCGCGGGGGGGGTCCCAGGGCCGCGGGGGGGGGGTCCAGCGCGGAGGGGTCCCAGGGCCGCGGGGGGGGTCCAGCGCGGGGGGGTTCCAGCGCGGGGGGGGTCCCAGGGCCGCGGGGTGTCCCAGGGCCGCGGGGGGGTCCCAGGGCCGCGGGGGGGTCCCAGGGCCGCGGGGGGTCCCAGGGCCGCGGGGGGGGGGTCCCAGGGCCGCGGGGGGTCCCAGGGCCGCGGGGGGGGTCCAGCGCGGGGGAGGGGCCGCGGGCCCCGGGGGCGGGGAGCGCGGGAAGGCGGGCGGGGCCGCGGCGGGCCGCCGGCTCCGGAACGCCCGGGGAGCCGGCCCGGCCCCGCCCTCCGCCGGTTGCGGCCGCCCCGCCCGCACGCGGGTCCGCGGCCGCCGGCGCTCACCGACGGGCTTGTGGCCCAGCATGGCGTGGAAGAGGCACACCTCCACCTCGGGGCTCCACACCACCGTCTCCTCCGCGGGGCTGGTGGCCGCCTCCCCGGGGCCCTTGTCGCCCGGGGCGCCCCCGCCGCCCACCTCGGCCTCTCCCATGGCCGCCGGCGAGCGACCCGCGCCCGGCACCAGCAGGCGCGGCCACGGCTCCGCGCAGGCGCACTCGCGGCGGCGGGCGCGCGCTCGGCCCGCCCCCACGCGCCGCGAGTGCGCAGGCGCGGCGGGACCGGCTTCCGGCGCGCGCCGCAGCGCCCCCGGCGGCCGGGTTCGGCGCTGCGGCGCGCGGGGTTGGGGGGCGAGAGCGGCGGCGGCGTTAAAACTTCCGGGAAGACGAAGCCGGCGTCGGAGCCCGGCGCGCGGTGCGGCGGTGGGAGGGCCCGGGGCCCGGCGCGAGGCCCAGACAAAGCTCGGGGCGCCCGGGAGAGATCCGCCCGGCGAGCGCGGTCCGCGTGCAAACCCCGGGCCCGGAGCCAGGCTGCGGTGAGACGGGGCGGGCCGGGAGCGCGCGTGACACACCCGGTCAGGAGTGCACGAGTACACGGTCAGGAGTGTGCGTGACACACCCGGTCAGGAGTGCACGAGTACACGGTCAGGAGTGTGCGTGACACACCCGGTCAGGAGTGCACGAGTACACGGTCAGGAGCGCGCGTGACACACCCGGTCAGGAGTGCATGAGTACACGGTCAGGAGTGCACGAGTACACGGTCAGGAGCGCGCGTGACACACCCGGTCAGGAGTGCACGAGTACACGGTCAGGAGTGCACGAGTACACGGTCAGGAGTGTGCGTGACACCCAGTCAGGGGTGCACAAGTACAGGGTCAGGAGTGTGCGTGACACCCGGTCAGGGGTGCATGAGAACACGGTCAGGAGTGTGCGTGACACCAAGTCAGGGGTGCACGAGTACACGGTCAGGAGTGTGCGTGACACACCCGGTCAGGGGTGCACGAGTACACGGTCAGGAGTGTGCGTGACACACCCGGTCAGGAGTGCACGAGTACACAGTCAGGAGTGTGCGTGACACACCCGGTCAGGAGTGCACGAGTACACGGTCAGGAGTGTGCGTGACACACCCAGTCAGGAGTGCACGAGTACACGGTCAGGAGCGCGCGTGACACACCCGGTCAGGAGTGCATGAGTACACGGTCAGGAGTGCACGAGTACACGGTCAGGAGCGCGCGTGACACACCCGGTCAGGAGTGCACGAGTACACGGTCAGGAGTGCACGAGTACACAGTCAGGAGTGTGCGTGACACCCAGTCAGGGGTGCACAAGTACAGGGTCAGGAGTGTGCGTGACACCCGGTCAGGGGTGCATGAGAACACGGTCAGGAGTGTGCGTGACACCAAGTCAGGGGTGCACGAGTACACGGTCAGGAGTGTGCGTGACATACCCGGTCAGGGGTGCACGAGTACACGGTCAGGAGTGTGCGTGACACACCCGGTCAGGAGTGCATGAGAACACGGTCAGGAGTGTGCGTGACACACCCGGTCAGGAGTGCACGAGTACACGGTCAGGAGTGTGCGTGACACCCAGTCAGGAGTTCATGAGAACACGGTCAGGAGTGTGCGTGACACCCAGTCAGGGGTGCACGAGTACACGGTCAGGAGTGTGCGTGACATACCCGGTCAGGGGTGCACGAGTACACGGTCAGGAGTGTGCGTGACACCCAGTCAGGAGTGCATGAGAACACGGTCAGGAGTGTGCGTGACACACCCGGTCAGGAGTGCACGAGTACACGGTCAGGAGTGTGCGTGACACCCAGTCAGGAGTGCATGAGAACACGGTCAGGAGTGTGCGTGACACACCCGGTCAGGAGTGCATGAGAACACGGTCAGGAGTGTGCGTGACACACCCGGTCAGGAGTGCACGAGTACACGGTCAGGAGTTTGCGTGACACAACCGGTCAGGAGTGCATGAGAACACGGTCAGGAGTGTGCATGACACCCAGTCAGGGGTGCACGAGTACACGGTCAGGAGTGTGTGTGACACGTTCAGGAGTGTACGAGTACACAAGGGTGTGTGGTGACACCCAGTCAGGGGTGCACAAGTACAGGGTCAGGAGTGTGTGACACACCCGGTCAGGAGTGCATGAGAAGATACACAGGAGTGTGCGGTGACACTCAGGGGTGCATGAGAACACGGTCAGGAGTGTGCGTGACACGTTCAGGAGTGTACAAGTACACAGGGGTGTGCGGTGAGATGCAGCCGCGATGGAGGTGATCTGAAATTAATCTGAGGCCATGCTGTGCAGATGCAGGTCCTGGGATGGGAGCCTGGCCACCAGGCTGGCAGGAGTGGGAAACGCAGGGTGCTAGGAGGGGAGGGGAGGGGGGAGAGCATCCTCCTGTGTAAAGTAAGGAGGGCTGGGCGGGTGCCAGAGAGGCTTATGGGCCATGATCACAGTGTGTGTGTGTGTGTGTGTGTGTGTGTGTGTGTGTGTGATTCCTGTGAGGGGAGGCAGAAGGCTCAGAGAAGTCAGTCCTCACGGGAGTCGTGGACAAGAAGGAAAGACAGGCGTGGAGGAGTGCAGACTCCGGAGAGCAGTTGCTCTGTCTGGACAGTTCTCTGCATTCTTCCTTGGAACTGCTGAGCTGGGGAGGGCTGTAGTGGATGGAGTAGGACCTTACCTGAAAAACAATCTGTGGCTCAAGTCATGAGTGCCTGCCTGAGAAGGTGCTGAGTTCAAGTCTTGACTTCAGACTCTAGAACTGGAAGAATTACCCCAGGACCAAAGCCCGCGGTCAGCTGCCATGTCCTGTCCCAAGCCCTTTGGCTGAGGCCTGCAGTTAACACACCTGCCTGTAGAGGGCGCTGACCGCCCACCGCATCCAAACATCTGACTCAACCTGCAGTCAGGACCCAGGGAGGGAGGAGAGAGCCTTCCCTCAGGTCCTGGGTCTGCTCAGGACCAGGGCCCCAGGACACGCTGCCCACTGCCCTGCCCACTGCCCGGCGCTCATCTTGGGGCGCCCCAGGGTGGTGGTGCGGACTGCGCTGCTATTTCTGTCTTTGTCTTTCCAGCCCTGTGGGGAGATGAGCCTCCCACCTGCCTGGTGTATGGCGCATGCGTGCACACATGCGTGCCTGCTTGCACACTGTGTATGTGGTATATATGTATTGTGTGTTGTGTGTGGCGTACGTTTTGTGTGTATGTTGTATGAGGTATGTGGGGGGGTGTTGTGTGTTTGTGTGTGTATGTTGTATGGGGTATATGTGTATGATGTTGTATGTGTGTTTGTGTGTATGTTATATGAAGTATATGTGTGTGTATGTTGTATGGGGTATATGTGTGTATGGTGTTGGATGTGTGTTTGTGTGTATGTTGTATGAGGTATATGTGTGGTGTTGTATGTGTATTTGTGTGTATGTTGTATGGGGTATATGTGTGTGGGGTGGGTGTTGTATTTTTTTGGGGGGGGGCAAGGTCTCAATCACAGAGCTTTGTCATTAAGAACCAGCTCCACCATGGGTTGGAGGTGTGTCTAGCCAAGTGTGAGAGGCCCTGAGTTCAAACCCAAGTATAAGAAGGAGAAGGAAGAAAGAATGAGGAGAAGGAGAAAGAAGAAGAAGCAAGCAGCCAGGCCATGCTGGAAGGACTGGCTGGTTGGACTCTGAGCTCAGTGGCCTCGCCCACGCGCTGAGCTGCTGGATGAGACTGGACCAGGGTCAGCTGCGGGCTAGAGCGGGGAGTCTGCTCATCTGTTCCTCACGGAACACCTTCTGGAAGGTAGCCTCTTATCCCCATGGCAGAGAAACGGAGGCACAGGATTGCTGGGAACCGTCAGCCGGACCACACGGAGGCCCTTGGCTTTGCCCTCTGCTCTTCCAACCTCAGATTGCCAGTCGCTCCAATCTCAGAAACCAGCACATCCAGTGCCAGCCCTATTGGGCCCTGCCTGGTCTGGCCCACCCCCTTCCCGTGGCCCCCAGGAAGCCTGGACTGGTTTCTGTGGACAGAAGATGGTCTGGTCCAGGTGGAAGACAGGGAGGAGGAAGAGTTGAGGTCAGGTGGGCTGGGGGGCAGAGGGAGCCCTGCCTGCTGCCAGACAGCATCTTACACCAGGCTGGCAGTGTGGGGCCGTGCCTGTCCAGCAGGCCCCTGCTCTCAGCGCTGCTGTTCATGGTGTCTGCTCCGCAGACTCCTCGGGCCGCGCCCCGCCCCCAGGGCAGGCCCCGTGCGTCCACGCTGGCCCTCAGCGGCCGCGTTGCGAGGCCCGTGCAGTGCTGGACGCTGTTATCTTTGTTATTTTTTTTTGTCTCCTTGGATCCCTTTGAGCCCTGGACAATTATGGCTTTCAAAGCACCAGGGATGGTGGTGTGACAGTCACAAACGATGCCGACGCTGTGCCGCGTCACGGACGTCTCGGTCCCTGTCGGCTCAGCGGGGACAAAGGAGGGCTGGGTGTGTTTGTCAGAGGCGGATAGGAACCTCATTAACGTGGCGTCGGGCGGCCCTGCCGGCCCTGCCAGCCTGCACACAGGAGCAGCGAAGGGTTCTTCGGGTCAGCAGGGAGAAGAAGGAACGTTTCTTAGAAAAAATATAGCTTCCGTTGTTATTATAAAGGTGACGTCCAGGGGTTACACTTTCACGGCACGGTTCTTTTTAAGGTCATGAAACGTTGCTCTGAAGTCAGGTTCCTTCCGCCCCTAGGGAGGCCCACAGCACCGTGGCCTCGGGGCGGGGACCACGCAGGGGGGCTGGGGTACACTGCAGCGGTGTGGGCTTGAACTCAGGACCTGAGCGCTGGCCCTGAGCCTCCTGGTACTCACCGCTGGCGCTCTCCCACCCCCTCTGACACGGTCCTGTCACCTCCAGCCCCAAGAGCGGGTAGAGGAGATGCGGGGAGGGGCAGAGGCGCTTCCCCACGGCCCCCAGGGCAGTGCCGTGGGCTTGCTCCAGGCTGCGTGTCTCCTGGGGTGCGCAGGGTCCTGAAGCAGGCAGCGCAGGTCAGGGCCTTGGCAGTCGGCATCCTCCCCCAGGGCCCTGCCTCTGTGCCCTGGAGATCGGCTGCTGCTCCGCCACCCTCCAGAGCGGCACCCCCCTCCTGACGTGCCTCCTCGGCTTCTGCCTGGATGGCATCTGGGGGGATGGGTAGCAGAATGAACTCTGAGCTGTTTCGTTGGAGGAGGAAAAATCGGAGGTCGCTGGCCCGTGTGGAGCCGATGGTGCCCTCAGTGGGGCTGGGCAGGCTACGTCCTCCTGTCCGGGACTCCGTCCGACCGTCCTCAGGAGAACCCCACAGCCCACCAACGAAAAAAATGACACAGAGGGGCTGCCGAGCGGTGCCGGACGCCGCTGTGGGGGCCTGGCATGGCAGCAGGCTCGCGGTGAAGGCGCCGCAGGGTACACGGACAGTGGCCTGCCAATGTGAGGCGAGCTGGTGGGCTGCAGGCCGGTAGCAGCCTTGCCCGGGAGCAAGGATCCTGAGAGAGTGCGGCCCGGCTGGGACCCGGGCTGCGACCCGGGCTGGGACCCGGCTGGGACCCGGGCTGCGACCCGGCTGGGACCCGGGCTGGGACCCGGGCTGCCCGAGACCTGTCCCTCATAGAAGGAGTACAACTTCCAGCCACAGAGGCTAGAGCCCCTTGCTTGGCCAGCAGAGGGGCCGCGTTGGCCAGGCAGCCGTTTTGCCCCTGCTGGGCTGAGGGTCCTTGCTCACCGGAGGTGGTGCAGAGCAGGTCCAGATGGGGCAGGCGCACAGACTCCAGCTTGGGGGGGGGGAGGGAGAGGGAGGGGGGCGAGCCCTCGGCCTCTGCCTCCCAAGGCGTTAGCAGGGCTGGGGGGCAGTCTTGGCCTGCCTGGGCTCCGGGCGGGCGGAGGGACCCCGTAGCTGTCCCTCCCACAGGAATGTCGGCTGAGTGGTCTCCATGGGCCTGGCGTTCAGGCGTAAGCCCTGGACCCTGGGCAGGCGTTGTGGTGGTCCGGGCCTTGGGAAGCCAGGAAATCATGGCAAACCGCAGGGGTTCCCATGGCCCCAGTGAAGCAGGGGTAATGGTGGCGACTGGATTGTGGGTGCACCCCAGGAACCCCGTCTGTCCAGGAGCAATGAGCGGAGCCACTGTGGTGGTCTCTGTGCTGCCGGGGCCTGGCTGGCTGCTGCGCATGGACTTGACCTCAGGATCAGGACAGGAAGTCCAGCAGGCTCTGGGGGGACCGGGTGTGAGGGCTGGGGCTGCTTCCTCCCCTGCAGCCTCCGCAGAGAAGGAAACCTGCAGGTGTTACTGTGTCTCCCCCACGCGCGACGCCCGACTCAGTCACAGAGGACACGGCTCACTCCCAGGCTGGCGGCTGGCGTGGGCTGGGAAGCGGCTCTGCCCCTTGGATGGGAAGCTTCCTGCTGGGGGCGGGGCAGAGAGACGGGGAGGGAAGGAGGGAGAGAGAGTTCTAGATGCCAAGCAGAGGTGGGAGAGGGTGGAGCTGGGAAACCTGAGAGAGACGGGGAGGGAAGGAGGGAGAGAGAGTTCTAGATGCCAAGCAGAGGTGGGAGAGGGTGGAGCTGGGAAACCTGAGAGAGACAGGGAGGGAAGGAGGGAGAGAGAGTTCTAGATGCCAAGCAGAGGTGGGAGAGGGTGGAGCTGGGAAACCTGAGAGAGACGGGGAGGGAAGGAGGGAGAGAGAGTTCTAGATGCCAAGCAGAGGTGGGAGAGGGTGGAGCTGGGAAACCTGAGAGAGACAGGGAGGGAAGGAGGGAGAGAGAGTTCTAGATGCCAAGCAGAGGTGGGAGAGGGTGGAGCTGGGAAACCTGCCCTTCCCCCTCCTCAGCTGGGAGCTAGGTACCCCCCATCCAGTGCCCTCCAGTGCTGCTTCCCATCAGTGGGCACCAGGCATTTCCAAGGGCCTTCCCCCGGCAGAGACAGCGGCCAAGAGCCTTCGGTGGAAGTTTGGACAAGCCCTGGGGGTGGGGGGTGCTGGGGAGAAGTCCAGGTCCAACCAGCCTGGAGGAGGGGGGGCACTGGAGGAGAGGGGCACCGGGGAGGGCCCTGGGGGAGGGGTCACCGGGGAGGGCCCTGGGGAAGGGGGGTCACCGGGGAGGGCCCTGGGGGAGGGGGCACGGGGAGGGCCCTGGGGGAGGGGGCACGGGGAGGGCCCTGGGGGAGGGCACGGGGAGGGCCCTGGGGGAGGGGGCATGGGGAGGGCCCTGGGGGTCACTGGGGAGGGCCCTGGGGGAGGGGACACGGGGAGGGCCCTGGGGGGCAGGGGGAGGGCCCTGGGGGAGGGGGCACGGGGAGGGCCCTGGGGGAGGGCACGGGGAGGGCCCTGGGGGAGGGGGCATGGGGAGGGCCCTGGGGGAGGGGGCATGGGGAGGGCCCTGGGGGGCAGGTGGAGGGGCACAGGGAGGGCCCTGGGGGAGGGGGCATGGGGAGGGCCCTGGGGGGCAGGTGGAGGGGCACAGGGAGGGCCCTGGGGGAGTGGGGGGGCACCGGGGAGGGCCCTGGGGGAGTGGGGGGGCACCGGGGAGGGTCCTGGGGGAGGGGGCACGGGGAGGGCCCTGGGGGAGTGGGGGGGCACCGGGGAGGGCCCTGGGGGAGGGGGCACGGGGAGGGCCCTGGGGGAGGGGGCAGGGGGAGGGCCCTGGGGGAGGGGCACGGGGAGGGCCCTGGGGGAGTGGGGGGGCACCGGGGAGGGCCCTGGGGGAGGGGGCACGGGGAGGTCCCTGGGGGAGGGGGCAGGGGGAGGGCCCTGGGGGAGGGGGCAGGGGGAGGGCCCTGGGGGAGGGGCAGGGGGAGGGCCCTGGGGGAGTGGGGGGGCACCGGGGAGGGCCCTGGGGGAGGGGGCACGGGGAGGGCCCTGGGGGAGGGGCACGGGGAGGGCCCTGGGGGAGTGGGGGGGCACCGGGGAGGGCCCTGGGGGAGGGGGCACGGGGAGGGCCCTGGGGGAGGGCACGGGGAGGGCCCTGGGGGAGGGGGCATGGGGAGGGCCCTGGGGGGCAGATGGAGGGGCACAGGGAGGGCCCTGGGGGAGGGGGGGGGGCACCGGGGAGGGCCCTGGGGGAGGGGGCACGGGGAGGTCCCTGGGGGAGGGGGCACGGGGAGGGCCCTGGGGGCAGCCCCACTCTGCCAGGCACGGTCTTCAGTCTTCAGCTCCTGGAGCCTCCACTATCTCCAGAGGCACAGGCGGTTCCAGCTTGCCTCGACGTCTCTCAGGCGCTCTGTGTCAAAGCCAGCCCCCACCAGCCCTACCCTAACCTCAAGGCCCGCCCCCGTCATGTGATGCCCCTACCCTAACCCCAAGGCCCGCCCCCGTCAGGTGACCCAGCCGCCTGTGCTGAGAGATCAGGCTGCTGCAGACGCGCTCTGCCCCAACCTGAGGCCAAGAGGCTCACCAGACCCACGCGGACCTCACCTGTACATGGGGGCGGGGACTGCAGGAGAGCCCAGTCTGGACACCTGTGGCTCAGGTCTATAATCCTAGATACTCAGGAGGCTGAGAGCTGAGGATCACAGTTCAAAACCAACCAGAGCAGACAGATTCTTGAGACTTTTATCTCCGATGAACCAGCAAAAAGCCAGAAATGGAAGTTTGGCTCAAATGGTAGAACACCGGCCATGAGGGGGAGAAGCTGATGGAGAGCATGAGACTGAGCTCAAGCTCCAGTGCTGGTTCAGAGAGACAGACATGCAGACACCGATCTCGATGCCAGCAGGGAGGCCATCGGTGAGGCAGAAGGGTCATCGCCCGGGGAGCAAGTGTGCACACCCCCACACCACTCATACACCGCCCCCCACGCTGGGCTCGCTCGTGCTCTGAGCAAGGGACGAGGGCTGGGGGCCGGTCCCCTCACCAGCTTCACTCTGGGTCATGTTCTACTAGAAAATGATACACATTTAACTTCCTATATTACATGAAGAGAAAGACGAGACTTAGAAGCAGGCTGGGGCTGGGAAGGTGGCTTGGAGGTAGAGTGCTTGCCTTGCATGCATGAGGCCCTGGGTTCGATTCCTCAGCACCACATAAGCAGAAAAAGCCGGAAGCGGCACTGTGGCTCAAGTGGTAGAGCGCTAGTCTTGAGCTGAAGAGCTGAGGGACAGCACCCAAGCCCAGGATTCAAGCTCCACGACTGACCAAAAAAAGAAGAAGGAGGAGGAGGAGGAGAAGGCTGAGAAGGGGCTGGTAGAGAGGCCCCAGTGAGCAATGACCAGAGAGTCCTGAGGTGCCCCAGGCGCTTCCTTGAAGGCCCCAGCGCAGCCTGGCTGGCTGGCGACCAGAGGTGTGTGTGGTAATTTCTATATCAAGTATGTATGAGGTGCTTTCCAGCTGGAGAGGGAAGAGATGTGGGCACGTTCGGTGGCCAGGGCAGGTGGCTGGGGTCACTGGGCCAGGGGTGGACAGGGAAGGCGGGTAGTGCCCCTTTGGCAAGCCTGGGTGTGTTGGGGTCGTGGCAGGATCATGAGCAATCTGGGGAGTTTGTCTGGATGGTCGGCACTCTGTGGGGCTCCTTCCAAGTTCACGTGGAATTGGGGTAGCTTGTACATGTCAGATAACTGTAACACAGCCAAGAGCTCCTGCCGAGCCCAGAAGCCTCTCTGTGGAGGCAGAAGAGAAGGGAAAGGGCTTGTCCCCGCCTGAGTGAGGCTGGGCTGCCTGAGCCAGCAGCAGACGCAGCAGCGTGCGCTGTCCCGGCGATAAACACAGCTAGGCCTCACATGGGGGGGAGGGGGCAGCACCATTTGTCACTCATACTCTATCCCAAACCCACCTGGGGATTGTGCCGGCCATCTGTGCTAGCTAATTGGCTTTCTCCAAAGGGAGATAAGCTTCTGTGTCTCTATGACAGAAGCTTGTTTGGTGCAACCTGCAGCTGGCGTTTGGCCCCGGCCTCCCCAGCCGCCCTCCAGTGCCGGCCCCGTGCGGTACGAGCCCTGACTTTCCTGCTCTTGACATTTCAGAGAGACAGACGACTCCCGGGTCCTGCCGGAAGAGCTCTGGCTGTGTGCAGCCAAGTAATCCTTAGCTTCTAAAAAGATGGACGCACGTGTCAAGTGCAACCCGATTGTGTGTTCAGAGTCAAAGCTGAAGGAAAGAGGAGGTTGCTCTCCTTCTGGCCCTGAGAAATTTTTCTTTTCTCTTTGTGCTTGGCAGTTACCCAGATGGAGCATCCCTCCGCTCAGCATCATGGGATTGATTGCGTTGGGCCCTGGGTGCTCGGTGGCTGCCAGAGGGGAGCTAAGGGCAGAGTGGTGAAGGACCGGCCCCCCGCCTGCCGTTTTCCTTGCCTGCCAGAGGGCGAAGGCCATGGAGCTCCTTCCTCTGGGGGGTGTGCTGCGGCTCCCTCCAGGCGGTGAGCTGGCCCAGGGGCAGGTGCCGCTCAGGGGAGCAGGGAGGAGTGAGCAGGTCCTGGGGACAGAGGATCGGAGGATCACCGAGGCGGGGCCAGGACCCGAGGGGCTCCAGGGATGAGACAGGAAGTGCCCAGGTCTGGCATCTGGTTGCCAGGCACAACCAGCCCTGGACAGGATCTGGCAGGGCCGAGCCCCCTGCTGAAGATGTTGCAACACTGTGATGTGGAGGCCAGAGGGGGCTGGGGACCGTGCTGCCCTGCCGGGGTCAGGGGAGGTCAGAGGGGGCCGGGGACCGTGCTGCCCTGCCCAGGGGTCAGCGGAGGTCAGAGGGGGGCCAGGACCGTGCTGCCCTGCCCAGGGTCAGGGGCTAACGCTGTGATGCGGGGGTCAGGGGTTAACGCTGTGATGCAGGGTCAGGGGCTAACACTGTGATGCGGGGGTCAGGGGTTAACGCTGTGATGCGAGGTCAGGGGCTAACACTGTGATGCGGGGTCAGGGGTTAACGCTGTGATGCGGGGGTCAGGGGTTAACGCTGTGATGCAGGGTCAGGGGCTAACACTGTGATGCGGGGGTCAGGGGTTAACGCTGTGATGCGAGGTCAGGGGCTAACACTGTGATGCGGGGTCAGGGGTTAACGCTGTGATGCGGGGGTCAGGGGTTAACGCTGTGATGCGGGGTCAGGGCTTAACGCTGTGATGCGGGGGTCAGGGGTTAACACTGTGATGTGGGGTCAGGGGCTAACATTGTGATGCGGGGGTTAGGGGTTAACGTTGTGATGCGGGGTCAGGGTTTAATGTTGTGATGCGGGGGTCAGGGGTTAACGCTGTGATGCGGGGTCAGGGGTTAACGCTGTGATGTGGGGGTCAGGGTTTAACATTGTGATGCGGGGGTCAGGGGCTAACGTTGTGATGCGGGGTCAGGGGTTAATGCTGTGATGCGGGGTCAGAGGTGGTAGGGGCTGTCCTGCCAAGGTCAGGGGTTTCAGGGGTGGAAGCTAGATTTGGAGCCTCTGCCACATGCACGTCTCAGGCTGACTCCTCCCTGCGCTACCGTGCGGGGCCCTGGGGCAGAATGCCCCGGGGATGGGGCCTCCCCTCCTTAACCCATGGGCAGGGAGCCACTCCTCAGGCCGCCGGGAAGCCAAGTGCTGCCGTCCAGTCCCCGCAGGCCCAGAGCCACGGTGAAATGCGGGTCCATGGACTGCCTCCCAACACGCACCGCACGCACCGCACGCAGGCTCCCCATACCCCGTGCCCGCTGCCGTACCCGGGCGCAGGCTCCCCGTACACCCTGCCCGCCGCCGTACCCGGGCGCAGGCTCCCCGTACCCCCTGCCCGCCGCCGTACCCGGGCGCAGGCTCCCCGTACCCCCTGCCCACTGCCGTACCCGGGCGCAGGCTCCCCGTACCCCCTGCCCGCTGCCGTACCCGAGCGCAGGCTCCCCGTACCCCCTGCCCACCGCCGTACCCGGGCACAGGTTCCCCGTACCCCCTGCCCACCGCCGTACCTGGGCGCAGGTTCCCCGTACCCCGTGCCCGCTGCTGTACCCAGACGCAGGCTCCCCGTACCCCGTGCCCGCTGCCGTACCCGGGTGCAGGTTCCCCGTACCCCGTGCCCGCTGCCGTACCCAGATGCAGGCTCCCCATACCCCGTGCCCGCTGCCGTACCCAGATGCAGGCTCCCCATACCCCGTGCCCGCTGCCGTACCCAGATGCAGGCTCCCCGTACCCCGTGCCCGCTGCCGTACCCGGGCGCAGACTCCCCGTACCCCCTGCCCGCCGCCATACCCGGGCGCAGGCTCCCCGTACCCCATGCCCGCTGCCGTACCCAGACGCAGGCTCCCCGTACCCTGTGCCCGCTGCCGTACCCAGACGCAGGCTCCCCGTACCCCCTGCCTGCTGCCGTACCCGGGCACAGGCTCCCCGTACCCCCTGCCCACCGCCGTACCCGGGCGCAGGTTCCCCGTACCCCGTGCCCGCTGCTGTACCCAGATGTAGGCTCCCCGTACCCTGTGCCCGCTGCCGTACCCAGACGCAGGCTCCCCGTACCCTGTGCCCGCTGCCGTACCCAGACGCAGGCTCCCCGTACCCCGTGCCCGCTGCCGTACCCAGACGCAGGCTCCCCGTACCCCGTGCCCGCTGCCGTACCCAGACGCAGGCTCCCCGTACCCTGTGCCCGCTGCCGTACCCTGGCGCCTGCAGCCTTTGCCCTTTGGTCTGGACATGTCGAGGGGCACTGAGTGGTAAACAGACGTGCCTGGCAGAGCAGACTATGAAAACGGTGCAGAAGCCCCCGAGGACTGTAATCAAGCCTGGGATCTGTGGGTGCGCCAGAGTCAGTCCTGGCAGGCCCTGTCCGTGTCTCCAGTCAGGCCCTGTCCGTGTCTCCAGTCAGGCCCTGTCCGTGTCTCCAGTCAGGCCCTGTCCATGTCTCCAGTCAGGCCCTGTCCCTGTCTCCAGTCAGGCCGGGGTCTTTTGGATCACACTGCCAGTTAGACTGTGGTCCAGACTATCTGCCTGGACCCTGGGCCTTGGGCCAGAGGTGGGGTATTGGCTCTGCACTGGCTGGGGGCAGAGGTGGGTGTCTGCTCTGCTGGAAACTGAGCTGTGACGCAGACGGATGAACCGGCTGTGTGGTGGAGCCGCACTGTCGCACAGAGGAGGCCGTGATTAACGGCAAGTTGGATTCAAGAGAAATGGCCGACGTGGACAACAGAGCCAGTGCTGCCGGCTGCCGCCCCGACAGCTTCAGTGGGTGTTAGGTCCCAGCCACAAGCTTGAAGCCTGGGCTTAGTGTGGGCACAACGTGGCTGCCAGGAGCTGTGACTCCTGGCGTCAGTCCCTTGGCTGCATACCTCAAGACCTAGAGATAAGAACCCCCCTTTCCTGACTTCTCCCTTGGCTCACCTGGGCTGGGACAGGGAAGGGGAAGGGAAGGCCTGGGGCTCTGCGTCCCACCCTTGGGCACTGGGCTGGGCTAGGACGGGGGGGGGGGGGATTCTGAAGCTGTTCTCCTTTGTGGCCCTGCCCTGCCCTCTCTGCCCCTCAGTGTGGCTGAGGGCATTGCGTCTGGTGCCCCCACTGCCCACCCCCAAAGACCGGCTCTCTGCTCTGTGCTCGGGCAGCAGACCTGAGTGTGGCTGAGCTGGTCTGGGTCCCCATTTCCCTGAAGCCTCCTCCTCCAAGCCTCCTCTTCCTGGCCTCCTCCGTGGCTCCTCCTCTTCACTGCTCCTCAGCCTCCTCCTCCCCGCCTGCTCCTCCTCACTGTTCCTCCAGCCTCCTCCTCCTCCTGGCCTCCTCCTCCCGGCCTCCTCCTCCCAGCCTCCTCCTCCTAGCCTCCTCCTCCTCCTGGCCTCCTCCTCCCAGCCTCCTCCCGGCCTCCTCCTCCTAGCCTCTCCTCCTGGCTTCCTCCTCACTGTCCCTCCCGGCCTCCCTGGCAGCCACATGCGACTGTATGCAGGGAGGCTCACTCCTCTGGGTGGGTGCTTTGGGGTGCAGTTCTAGGGCTGTCCTCATTTGCTCCTTGGAGCTGCTGAGATGTTGGGTACCATCACTCTTCTAGAAGGATGGAGGGAGGAGAGCTCTGGCTGGCAAGTGGGATGGGAGCTGCTCTGACCTGCGCAGTCTTGAGGTGCTTGGGGTGAGGCAGAGCAGGCCTGTGGCACTTCAGTACCGGTCTGTCGGGCACCGTGTGGCGTGGAGTCTGAGAGCGCTTTCCCTGTCTGTTCTGGCCGTGGTTTGCACGTGGTTTCGGGTGGTCCCATCTCTGTGGGGCTCAGGGGACCCTGTCCTGGGCTCCAGGCCCCGCTGTGCCTGGGGAGGGGTCAGTGCTGAGATCCCCAGCATCTTCTCCTTGAAGCGTGCACAGCCTCAGCCAGGGACACGGATCCTGCTCTGGCTCACGCTCCTCCACTCCATGCTGCATTCCCACAGCCTTCCCAGCACCCCGAGGGGTGAGGCGGCCGGGTGCTGCTCTGCAGAGGGGACCCGGGCCCGAGGAGGCCACAGCACCTGAGCCTCGGCCTCACCTTACCCTCCTGTCCCTCCCCTCCCGCCCCCCAGCCCCCAAAGGTCAGTGCTGCTGGACACCAAGCCCCGGGAGGCTGCCCCGGGAGGCTGCAGAGGAGGCTGCCCCGGGAGGTTGCGCCGGGAGGCTGCCCTGGGAGGAAGCTTCCACGTTCCCCCCACAGCCCGCCTGACTCCTGGGCTGCTGAGGACTGCCCAGCCTCAGTGGCTCTGTCCTCCTGGCAGCCTCGAGCGGTCACACGGTGGGGCCGCGGGTGTCATGGCGGGGGAGCTTCCTGGACTTACCTGGCTGCTCCTCCTTCACCCCACGTCCTGTCACTTTCTCCTGGAGATCTGTTCCCAACAAACCTGTCACCCCTCGCGTCCCGGCCCTGGGCACAGCGGAGTCCCGAGGGCCCTCTGCCTCCACAGCCCTGGCGGCGGGCCAGGGGCCTGGCTGGACGGTGGGCAGCTCCGGGCCTCTCTGGGAGCCTCCTTTGCTGGCTCTCTGCCCCCAGGGCGGCCTGCGGGGTCCAATTCTTCCAGAGCGGCTCCTGGTCTGGCAGCACCTGCTCTCCTGGTGGCCTGCTTGCTCTGCCTTGGCCCGCTGGCTGCCCACCTCCTGGCACCATGCGTCCCAGACACTGTCCCCATGCCTGCCAAGGGCGAGGCTCCTGGGCTCATGTCCTGCCGGCTGCTAATGAGCCGAGAGCTTCAGCAGCCCCTCACCTGTCTGGCCTCTGTGGTCCCGAGTGCGGAAGAGAATTCCTCAGCCTCAGCCTCTCCCAACGCACGGCATCACTGCTGTGTGCTCCGGAAGGCATCAGTGCCGGTGTGACGCTCCCCCCCACAGCAATGCAGGGACTCCCCCCCAGCAATGCAGGGACTCCCCTCCCAGATCACCTGCAGGGACTCCCCCCTCCCCCGCAGCACCTGCAGGGACTCCAGGTGTGTGACAGTGCCCCTCCCCCCACAGCACCTGCCGGGACTCCAGGTGAGATCTGGCAAGGAGCAGCAGCAGGCCCTGGGTGTCTGACATCAGAGATGCTGCGGAAGGAGAGAGACTGCACCTGTGCCCCAGGACCTTGACTCCCCGTTTTCCACCCGTCTACCAGCCCTGTGTGGCTGCTGTGCACTTGGAGTATGGATTGGGCAAGGAAGGAACAACTTTTCTTTTATTTGAAATAATTTAAGCTTCAAAAAACACAACCATAACAAAACTTGATACTCGACGTAGTGATGAGGAAACTTCAGTAATTACTGTGTTTGGAACAACATACGTGAACTTATTTTCTGAATTGTGCAGTTTACAAGATCTAAATACAGATAAGTATTTCCAATGCAAATTTAGTGTCTAAATCGAGAGGCACTGAGCGTAAAAGATGGCCAGATTTCAAAGATTTAGCAGAAGGAAATGCAGTGCTTTGTGATATGAGTCTACATCGAAGTTACAGTAATCTGCCTAAATTAAATATGTCATTGAAAACGAGTATCTATTTCTCCAGGTGTGAACGTGGGTCAGGTCCCTGGTCTGCGGCCCTCATGTGGAAGGAAGGTTCCAGCACCAGTAGTGGTCTCGGGCTGGCGATGGGTTTCACCCCCAGGGGACAGGGGAGAGCTGTGACCCTGAAGAGGGGCAGCTGCCAGTGGCCTCCACCCACAGGCAGCCCAAGGCAGAGCTAAAGAGCATCACCTTCATCTGTAGGCCATGGATCCGATAGTCGCAGTGAGGTTAACATAAAGAGCCAGACATGGTTGTGCACGCCTGTAGCCTCAGGACTGCAGGCTGAGGCGGGAGGATCACTTGAGCTAAGAGTTCAAGACCTGCCTGGGTAACACAGCAAGGTCCTTATCTTAAACAAGACGAAACATACCAAAAATAAAAATAGCCAGGCTTGCTGAGTCCGTGGCTCACGCCTGTCATCCTAGTGACTTAGGAGGCTGAGATCTGAGGATCGTGGTTCAAAGCCAGCCCGGGCAGGAAAGTCTGTGAGAGTCTTACCACCAATAAACCACCAGAAAACCAGAAGTGGCGCTGTGGCTCAAGTGGTAGAGCACTCGCCTTGAGCTGAAGAGCGCAGGGACAGCGCCCAGGCCTGAGCTCCCAATCCCCCTCGGAGTCTGGAGGGCGGGATTACAGGTATCGGGCCATGCCTGCCTCAAAGACACTTCTCTCTGGCTTGGGTTTGCAGCCCAGGAGGCCCGGGTTCGGTGGGAAGCCACGCCGCATTCGCAGAGGCCAGGCCAGACTGCATCTCGTCAGCGAGGTCGCACAGCGCGACCACGGCTGCCGTGCGGGTCGGGTCTGCACCACGCCTGTCCTGGGCCTCGCTGCGGGCCTCTGCCGCCTGCCGGCTCTGCTGGCTTTGGTGGGGTTCTGGTGGGCCACAGTGCCCATCCCGGCACTCAGTGCTCCTCTCATTTCATCTGATCTCCAAACCTTTTGTCAAAAGGATGGAGAGAGAACAGACCCGATAATAATGCTCTTCAGCCCCATACTCCGCCTTGCAGCCCAGGAGAGAGGGAGACTGTGAGCTGTCAGCGAGGCTGAGAGCCTGCTCAGCCCTAGGCCTGTCCCCAAAGTGCTTCATCACAATCACTGGGCTATCATTTGTTATAGCCCCATAATTAAGGGCTACCTGGCTCACGGGGTCCCTTGGAGCTGAGGCGATCAGAGGCCGGAGGCTGGGAGGCCGGCGATGGGTGACAAGCAGCGGCAAGGAGCCCAGGAGCACCTGCCCAGCCCAGCCTTGTCTCAGGGCGGCGAGTGTGGCCCGGCCTGGGGTGGCTGGGGCTGCAGGAGTGGGCGTGCAGCCCCTGGGGCAGAGCCTGGGCCGGGCGCCTTCACCCGCACAGCACCATCAGGTACAAACCTTGACCTGGCATGAGGTTCCTGGGCGCAGGGACGAAGGGCGCCGGGCTGGGCACCGGCCTGCCGCAGTCTGTTGGAAGAGGACACAAGTCCTAGCAATAGGTGGCGGGGCTGGTTTCCTGGGGATCTGGGGAGCTGTTGCCCGTCCCTCCCTCCCTGTCAGCCTCCTGTGGCTCAGGGCACTGCTCTGTCTTGCCCTCACGCTGCTCTCCCCCCTCCCCCTCCCCCTCCCCCCTCCCCCCGGGGTGTCTGAGATGTGTGAGGGCTGGCCTGCTCCTCCTCTCCAAGCGTGACTCCAGGGCAGCTCTGGAGCTCAGAGCAGAGGGCGGGTGCTGAGGGACACCCTGATTCCACCCCCAAGCTGAGCACAGAGACCTTTTTCTTTGCTTTTGGCCCCGGGGCATCGTCTCCTGAGAGGGCAGCGTTTGAGGGCTTTCCTGTGGGCACAGAGCCCTGACCACCAGCTGCGTGGTTTTGAGGAGAGCAACACTTCACCCAGGGGCCGTGTGTGTGTGTGCGTGTGCGTGCGTGTGCGTGCGTGTGCGTGCGTGCGTGCGTGTGCGCGTGTAGGTGTGCATGTGTGTGCGTGCATGTGTGTGTGCGTGTGTGTGCATGTGCGTGCGTGCGTGTATGTGTGTGTGCATGCGGGTGTGTGCGTGCCTGTGTGTGTGTGCGTGCCTGTGTGTGCGTGGGTGTATGCGTGTATGTGTATACGTGTGCGTGCATGTGTGTGCGTGCGTGTGCGTGCGTGCGCGTGTGTGTGTGTGTGTGGTGGACCTCATCCCTGGCCTGCAGGACTCTGTGGGGCGGCAGCTGTGGGCTGGTGGGGGGCCCAGGACAGGAACGGCTCCCAGGACCCCACCCTTGGAAGGCAGGTGTGGGAAGCAGGGTCCTGCAGTCTCTGGGTGGGAACTTGGGGGCCTCAGAACTGTGCTGTGCAGTGACCGGGAGCCTCTGCCTGCCTGCGCCCGGCACACGCACAAGCCGGCCGCCGCCCGGGCGGAGGGCAGGGCCTGGGTTTAGTTCCAGCCCGCACTGGCATCTCTGGGACCCTAGAGCAGTCACTCCTCTTTTCTAGGCCTCAGTTTCCCCAACTGTACCATGTTCACAAGAGGAGGAAGGGCCCCTCCAGCGGGGAGGCTGTCTGGGGGGGGCCCTTTCCACCCATCCTCCACTGCCCGGTGGAGGCAGGGAGCCCTGGGTGACGGCAGCTTTGCCTTTGCCAGGACCATTCCCACCCCCCGCCCCCCGCCCCTGGCCTGGGCACAGACCCATTCCCCAGGAGGCCTCTGCTGCGCCTCTTCTTCCTGGCCCTTTCCCCTCTCCTTCCCTTCCCCTCCTTTCCCTCCTTCTCTCCCTCCCTCCCTCCCTCTTCCTTCTCATCCTCCAGTCTCCACACCAGAACCAGGGCTGGGCCCTGGGGCCTGGCCCAGCTTCCAGGTCCCTTTGGCTGCCTGGCCTGCGATGGCATGGGGAGTCTTGGTCTTGTTTGCCAGGCCACTGACCGGGAACCAGGCTTGAGTGTTAGCCACTCATTCGTTCATGAGGTGACTCCGGGAAGCAGAGTGGGGTGGGGGTCTGGAGGGGCAGAGACAGAGGACAGGGGTTATTCAAGGAGGGACAGCTGGCCAGGGGCACGAGCGCTGGTGTCTGAGCTCAGGAAGGGGGAGCTGGGACCTCGTCAGCTCCTGTGGGTCAGCGGGTGAAGCTCAGGGTGGCCCTGGAGCCTGTGAGGCCCTTTGGGGCTTCCTGCCCTCCTCAGCTGGGACCCGCCGCTGCCCGCCCTCAGCAGACAGGGGCTGGTCTTGAGGTGGGGACAGCAGTCTGGGCCTGCCCCAGGCTCCAGGGAAACGGTTGCTTTGGGGACTGACCAGGGCCTTCCTGGCTCCCAGTGGTTCTGCTTCACAGCACGAGAGGTTCCTGACTCACAGGATGAGAACAGACGAGTCCCAGATGAAGACGAGGCCCTAATGGTGAGGCAGGAGGCCCCCGGGGGAGGGCGAGGCATGGTCTGCACGCGGTGCTGCGTGGTGAGGTGTCAGTGCGTGTTCTCATGCCTGCAGGACTGTGTGCCTGCGCTCCTTATGAGTGCACGTGTTGCTGGTGTGTGCGCAGGTGTGTGCACTCCCATTCCACAGGCCGTGTCTGTGTGTACGTGTGGAGCACGGTGCGTGTGCAGGTGCCTGCATGTATGTGCAAATACAGAAGTGTGCGTGTGAATGGGTGCATGCAGGTGTGGAAGTGTGCGTGTGAATGGGTGCATGCAGGTGTGGAAGTGTGTGTGTGAATGGGTGCATGCAGGTGTGGAAGTATGCATGTGAATGGGTATGTGGGGGTGTGGAAGTGTGAGTGTGAATGGGTATGTGCGGATTGCTGAAGTGTGAGTGTGAATGGCTACGTGCAGGTGTGGAAGTGTGCGTGTGAATGGTGCATGCAGGTGTGGAAGTGTGTGTGTGAATGGCTACGTGCAGGTGCATTGCTGAAGTGTGCGTGTGAATGGGTATGTGCAGTGTGGAAATGTGTGTGTGAATGGGTATGTGCAGATTGCTGAAGTGTGCGTGTGAATGGGTACGTGCGGGTGCATTGCTGAAGTGTGCGTGTGAATGGGTATGTGTGGGTGCATTGCTGAAGTGTGCGTGTGAATGGGTATGTGCAGATTGCTGAAGTGTGCATGTGAATGGGTGCATGCAGGTGTGGAAGTGTGCGTGTGAATGGGTACGTGCGGGTGCATTGCTGAAGTGTGCGTGTGAATGGGTATGTGTGGGTGCATTGCTGAAGTGTGCGTGTGAATGGGTATGTGTGGGTGCATTGCTGAAGTGTGCGTGTGAATGGGTATGTGCAGATTGCTGAAGTGTGCGTGTGAATGGGTGCATGCAGGTGTGGAAGTGTGCGTGTGAATGGGTATGTGTGGGTGCATTGCTGAAGTGTGCGTGTGAATGGGTATGTGTGGGTGCATTGCTGAAGTGTGCGTGTGAATGGGTATGTGTGGGTGCATTGCTGAAGTGTGCGTGTGAATGGGTATGTGTGGGTGCATTGCTGAAGTGTGCGTGTGAATGGGTATGTGTGGGTGCATTGCTGAAGTGTGCGTGTGAATGGGTATGTGTGGGTGCATTGCTGAAGTGTGCGTGTGAATGGGTATGTGTGGGTGCATTGCTGAAGTGTGCGTGTGAATGGGTATGTGTGGGTGCATTGCTGAAGTGTGCGTGTGAATGGGTGCATGCAGGTGCACGGCTGGGCATGCCCCTCGTGGTGAGGCTGGCCTTTGTCTGTCTGTCTGCCTCTGTTCCTCTTTGATGCCGTCTCCAGCCTTCCCTCACCCTAGTCTCTCTATGTTGGCGTCATTCCTTTCATAAATTCAGCCTGGACATGGTTTCCATGGAGTTCTGATAAAAACTGAAATTCAAATCATAATTGCAGGGAGCCGTTAGGGAGGAGGCGAGGGGGGAGCCTGGACCACATGGGGGAGGAGGGGAGGAGGGGGGAGGAGGGGAGGAGGGGAGAGCCTGGACCACATGGGGGAGGAGGGGAGGAGGGAGGAAGGGAGGAGGGGGAGCCTGGATTACACAGCTCTGGCTGCTCCTTCCTTTAATGCATTTTTAGAACGTACACACTTGTATGTACGATTCATACCCTGTTGCCTAGCGATGGTGATGGATGCGCCAGCCGGCTCCCCCTGCCCAGGTCTTGGAACAAGGGTGGAGCTCAGAAGAGCTGTGTGGTGGGGCGGGGCTCAGGGCTCCAGTTCTGCTTCCGGGGGGTGGTGCTGGTGGTCAGGGCTGGCTGTTGCCCCCACTCTGCTCAGGAGCGGAACCACTGGGTGGGGGGTAGTTCTGGTTCTGGGGTTTTTGCGGACCCTCCGCCTCGCTTTCCATAGTGGTTGCACTCATTCCCAACCCCTTGGCCAGCGTAGAAGGGCTCCTTGGGTCAAGATGAATGCCCAGCGCGCGTGCGCGGCATGTGAATGGATGCACACGGCCCTGGACCGAAGGGTCCACGTTGAGGTTTGCGATCGCCTTTATTGAGGGGGAGGGGGAGGGGCTGTTCTATTCCGGGGAGTATTTGGAGGGAGACGGGGGCACACAATGGGGTTCTGGGTTTTCCTGTCGCCACCGGGCTCCTGGCGCTCTAGACTCGGTGGCTGGATGTGCTTGTGGCAGCTGCAGACTCAGCTCCACGGTGACAAGGGCCAAGGGGTGACCGTGTCAGTGTCACGAGTGTGTCCTCACCCTGGAGGAAGAGAGGAAGAGCATCTCTGTGGACCTCAAGCGCATGCACAGGAGTGTGAGGATGGCCGAGCCGCAGGCCTCCGGCGCGGCTTGGCTCGGGCTCCTGGTGCCAGCGGTCCCGGGGTCTGCTCTGCTGCTGCGGGCTGAGGCCTCAGACGAGACCGTGGGGCAGCCATGCTGGGTCTAATAAAGCGGCTGTTTTGTCGTCTGGTCTTTCTTGTGGTAGGGGAGCTGGGGGTGAACTCAGAGGCCGCTGCACTCCACCACCTGACCCACATTCCCAGGCCACCATGTTGTCTTCGGAGGGGAAACCGAGGCTCGAGAAATTGTGGTGCGCCCCAAACTCTGAGAACCTCACAGCCGATGGCCGTGCTGCCCAAGTCCGAGACCTCATCCATTGATGGGCCTGTTCGCAGCGCGTGCCTGCTGAGAGTGGCACCTCACGAGCTCAGGCCTCACGGGACTGGACAGGGCTCCCCTGTCCCCAGCTGACCCCCATGGGGAGCTCCGGGTGGAGAAGGCTCCCTTCAGGCTGGGGTCAGTGAGCGGGCCTGGTATGTCCAGACCCCGCCCGTGGTGACCAGGAAAACCAGGTTAGCTGGCAGGGGTTTTGTGGGGTTCACTAGCATGCCGGCTCATCGAGTGGCAGGTCTAGCTGCCAGGAACACTGAGTCTTTCACTCATCCTTCCATAGTCCTGGGCAGTGCGGGCCCTGCGCAGAGGCCCTGTGTCCCGAGGACATCGGCCCTGCCGACTGGCTGTCCGTTCCCCTGAGTTCCCTCCTGGGAATGTGGGCAGTGAAATGGACTTGGCAAAAAGCCAAGCTCTGCCTCCTGGTCCTGCTGCTCCCGCTGCTCGGTCCAGGTCCCGTCCCCCCGCGCGGGGCAGCCTTCTTGGCAGGGACCTGGCCACCTTGTCCTGAGTGGAGAACCAAGCGTACCTGCTCTTCTGTCCTGTGTGGGGCCGGCTCTGGGGGCCAGGTGTGCCTGCTCTTGTCCTGCGTGGGGCCGGCTCTGGGGGCCAGGTGTGCCTGCTCTTGTCCTGCGTGGGGCCGGCTCTGGGGGCCAGGTGTGCCTGCTCTTCTGAGTGTCTGCTGTTCTAGCGGCCTGGAGTCTGGGGCAGGCCACTGCTTGGTGGCCGGTGACCAAGGAGTATTCATCTCAGCTGAGGGCTGCTGGCCCATGGGGTGGGAGTGGGGGGGGGAGGGTGCTTGACCCCTTCTCTTCCTGGAACGTGGGTCCTGGCACGTAGGTCCTTGCCTGGCCCACATCCATTTTCAAGATCCTCACCCTCAAGGCCCTCAAACCTTAGCCCACACAGCTGCGAAAGACCCAGCGGTGCCCCGCGGGCCAAGGCTGGGAGGGAAAGGCCAGACGCCACAGGTCTGCCGTCTCTGTACTCATCCGAGAGGCCGGGATCAAACGCCAACCGACAGCATCCCTGCTGGTCCTCCCCAGCGTGGCCCGGTGAGGACAGGCCGGAGAAGGACAGGGCTCTCCTCCCTGGGCCGTGCCAGCCCTGACTCCTTTGACTTTGTGGGAACGTGGAAGCCTGGGTCCCCTCGGTGGACCCTGACTGCCCAGGGGAAGGCAGGGAGACGGATGTCCTCACCCTCAGCCCCGGGCTCCAGGAGTGAAGGCGCTGTCAGGAGGGTCTGGCTGTGAGGCCCAGAGCTGCGAAGCCCACTGGTCCTGGGGCTGGACTGAGCTTTGAGCTGGACCGGGCGGGGGGGAGGGAGGGGAGCCTGGCCCAGGCCCAGGGCCTGCTCTTTAGACACTGGTGGCCCTGCCTGGGGGTCTGCGAGTCCATCAGCGGCCCGTGGGCCCAGCCCCAGGCCACCCTCCTTCCCTTTCTCTAAAATCCATTAGTCTGCGAACAAAGGAAACGGCCTTCGCGCAATTAGCTTTTGATCAGTGAGAGCAGCCATCTCTGCTCTGGCTTTAGAGTGGGGGTGGGAGGGAGGAGGGAGGGGAGGAGGGAGGGGAGGAGGGAGGGGAGGAGGGAGGGGAGGAGGGAGGGGAGGAGATGGGGAGGAAGGAGGGGAGGAGATGGGGAGGAAGGAGGGGAGGAAGGAGGGGAGGAAGGAGGGGAGGAAGGAGGGGAGGAAGGAGGGGAGGAAGGAGGGGAGGAGATGGGGAGGAGGGAGGGGAGGAGGGAGGGGAGGAGGGAGGGGAGGAGATGGGGAGGAAGGAGGGGAGGAGATGGGGAGGAAGGAGGGGAGGAAGGAGGGGAGGAGATGGGGAGGAGGGAGGGGAGGAGGGAGGGGAGGAGGGAAGGGAGGAGGGAGGGGAGGAGGGAGGGGAGGAGGGAGGGGAGGAAGGAGGGGAGGAAGGAGGGGAGGAGATGGGGAGGAGGGAAATGGAAAAGAAATGGGTGAGCGGCCGCAGGCCTGGTTTGCGCGGCCAAGGACCAGTGCCCCACCACATGTGGCCAGCATGGGGTGGCTGCCGGGCCTCGGGGGGGGGCCAGGGGGCGGCCGGGCCTAGTACAGCGTCTCCCGGGTGGCGCTGCTGGAGAAGGCGTGGTTGCTGGACACGCTGTTGGGCTTCCTGGAGAGCGCCGGCCTCTTCCTCCTGCGTCGCCACACGGGGCAGAGGCAGGTCAGTGTGGACAAGAAGACCTGGCGGAAGTTGGCGGAGACCAGGTTGTACAGGATGGGGTTGATGGTGGAGCTGATGTAGAAAAGCGCGTTGGTCAGCATGTAGAAGTAATGGTAGAAGTCGTAGAGGAAGCTGAGGGAGAAGGAGAGAGGTGCTCAGAGCTCGGCCGCGGGGCCTGGGGGACTGCAGGGTGCTGGGGTCCCGGTGGCTGCCTGGGGTGCTTCTCAGCCCAGCTCCGCTCCCTGGCCGGCCAGACCTGTTCCTGCAAAGGTTGGACCCGCCGGTCCCTCCGCCGTCTTCTCTGTCCAGCGGCCTCACCCAGGCCGGGGGCTCAGCACCCCTCACCCCTGCCTGCATGGGGTCCCCAGCGTCCCAGTACTCACGGGGTCCACTGCTCATCGGAGACGTAACAGAACATGAGGCGCCGCACGTGGTAGGGCAGCCAGCAGACCACAAAGGCAATGACCACGGCCCCTGAGAGAGAGAGAGAGAGAGTGTGTGTGTGAGAGAGAGAGAGGGAGAGAGAGAGGGAGAGATGGGGGAGGGGGTGAGAGAGAGAGAGAGAGAGTGTGTGTGTGAGAGAGAGAGAGGGAGAGAGAGAGGGAGAGAGAGAGGGAGAGAGAGAGAGGGAGAGATGGGGAAGGGGGTGAGAGAGAGGGAGAGAGAGAGGAAGAGATGGGGAGGGGGAGAGAGAGGGAGAGAGAGAGAGGGAGAGGGAGAGATAGAGGGAGAGAGAGGGAGAGAGAGAGGAAGAGATGGGGAGGGAGAGAGAGAGAGGAAAAGAGAGAGAGGGAGAGAGAGAGTGTGTGTGAGAGAGAGAGGAAGAGATGGGGAGGGGGAGAGAGAGGGAGAGAGAGAGTGTGTGTGAGAGAGAGAGGGAGAGAGAGTGTGTGTGTGAGAGAGAGAGGGAGAGAGAGTGTGTGTGTGAGAGAGGGAGAGAGAGTGTGTGTGTGAGAGAGAGAGGGAGAGAGAGAGGGAGAGAGAGAGGGAGAGATGGGGGACGGGGAGAGAGAGGGAGAGAGAGGAAGAGGGAGAGAGAGAGAGAGGGAGAGATGGGGGAGGGGTGAGAGAGGGAGAGAGAGAGGGAGAGAGAGAGGGAGAGAGAGAGGGAGAGAGAGAGGGAGAGATGGGGGAGGGGGTGAGAGAGGGAGAGAGAGGGAGAGATGGGGGACGGGGAGAGAGAGGAAGAGGGAGAGAGAGGAAGAGGGAGAGAGGAAGAGGGAGGGGGAGAAAGAGAAGGAGAGAAAGAGGGAGAGAGAGAGGGAGAGAGAGGGAGAGATGGGGAGGGGGTGAGAGAGAGGGAGAGAGAGGAAGAGGGAGAGAGAGAGGGAGAGAGAGGAAGAGGGAGAGAGAGAGAGATGGTCTCATGGGGACACCTTGACTTTGTAGATGGGAAGAAATGCTATTAAGATATTATTGCAAGCCAGGTGCTGGTGGCTCACACCTGTAATCCTAGCTACTCAGGAGGCTGAGATCTGAGGAGCATGGTTCAAAGCCAGCCCAGGCAGGAAAAGCCATGAAACTCTTTCAATAAACCACCAGAAAACCAGAAGTGGCGCTGTGGCTCCAGCGGTAGAGCGCTAGCCTTGAGCTGAAGAGCTGAGGGACAGCGCCCAGGCCCAGAGTTCAGGCCCATAACCAACAACAACAACAACAAAAAGAGAGATATTATTGCATTAAATGTATGGACAAAGCTGTCCTCAAACTTATCCATAAGTGAATGGATAGAGCTGTCCATACGCCCAGTGCGACCCTGTCGATGTCCATTTGTTGGCAGTGATGTTTGCTGCAGTGATGTTTGCTGCAGTGATGTTTGCTGCAGTGATGTTTGCTGCAGAAAGAAAAACATTTGTCCTAAAACTCAGGTCTTCAGAGAGGCTCCGCACAGCAGCAGCAATGCAAGGACTTCCGAACGCGTGTGGGTAGCGATGTCGTGAGCGTGGCTGCAAAGCACGGACCACAGGAGGAAAAAGGAATCAAATGGGACAACATGAAAACAAAAGAAACTTCTGGAGCAATCATCGGCGTGGAAGAGCAGCCCACAGAAAGGGGGAGAAATCTCGCCAGCCATGATATGGTGATTATCAAGACACTGTGCTGAGACAGCCATCTGATGTTTGACAAAGGATTTCTGCTTTGTTTTTGTTGGTCATGGGGCTTGAACTCAGGGCCTGGGCACTGACCCTGAGCTCTTTTGCTCAAGGCTGGGGCTCGTTTTCCAGTGGTTGATAGGAGGTAAGAGTCTCACGGACTTTCCTGCCTGGGCTGGCTTCAAACCGCGATCCTCAGATCTCAGCCTCCTGAGTAGCTGGGATGGCAGGCGTGAGCCACCCGTGCCAGGCTGACAAAGGATTTTCAATAAATGGTGCTGGGAAAACAGGATATGAACCCATACCTTTGCCTCTCATCCTGTGTCAATACCAATTCAAAGTGGATTGAGGATTTAATGTAAGACCTGAAACTTAAAAATCACTGTGGGAAAGAGCAGAGAAAACACTAGAACATATTGCACAGGCAGGAGCTCTAATGGCTCAGAAAATAAGAGCAAGGATTGACAAACGGGATCGCGTCAAACCAAGAGGCCCCTGCCCACCAAAGAAAACAGTCACTAGATTGAAGAGACAGCCTACAGAACGAGGGAAAAATCTTTGCCAACAGCACAGCTGGCAAGGGATTCATAACCAGAATAAACAGGGAGCTCAAAAACTGAGCTCCCGGAGAACCACAATCCAATTAGCAAGTGGATGAGTGAATGAAACAGACAATTCTTGAAGTACCAATGAAGAACTCCACAAAGAACTACATCGAGAAGTGCTCATCATCCTGGCCATAAGGGAGATAGAAGCCAAAACAGCTGTGAGGTACCTCTCACTGAGCAGAACGGCCATCAACACAGACAGGAAGTGCCGGAGTGCACAGGGAAGGGCCTCATGCACTGGAGGTGGGAATGTAAACCAGCGTGAACAGGGAGGAAGCTCCTCAGAAAAGCTAAAAGCAGGACACCACATGATGGATCCAACAGGTGCTCAAGGATCGGAGCCTGGGTAGAGAAGCGCCCCTGACTCTTCACGATCGCCAAGCTCTAGAAACCGGCCAGATAGCCCTGCAACTGGCCAGTGAAGACGCGAAGGCCGTCGCTGTACACAGGGGAGCTCTCTTCAGCCCCGTGGAGGAATGACACCATGTAGTTCCCAGAGAAGTGGACAGAACTGGAAACCACAGGAACGAAACTAGTTCAGGTTCAGAGGACAAAGGTCATATGCATCTTCTCACAGGTGGCCGCTAGACCTAAAAGATAAGCAAGCATGTACAAGATCGTGTGTGTATACGTACACACGCGCACGCATGCGTGCATACAGAATGCTTGTGATAAGAGACCACTTGAGGGGGTGGTGGGGAAGGGGAGGGAGCAACGCTGAAATGCACAGCACTGTCAATGAAGATGACAAAACGAAGCCCTGAAAGCTGCAACACAGGGGCCAGCGTGGTGAAAACGTGTGCAGCGTCACCGTGAAAACGGAACAAAGCACACGCTGAAGAACGTGGATGACAGGAATGGAGAGCAGGCGCTGTCTAGGACAGGGCACGCGTGTGGGAAGAGGGACGTGGAGGGAGGGAAGGAGGGTGAGCCCAGTGACAATGCTTTACACAAAGCTGAGTGCGCGTGGAACAGTGCTGGCTGGGGCTGGCTTGGACGGGGGGGGGGGGGGGGAAGCGAGGGAAAAGGAGGGCGGGTGAATCTCAGCATGGTACCTCCGACAGAGCCCACCCATACAGCTAACTGACGCTAGCGAAAGACACAAAAAAACTCAAAAAGTGATGTGAAGTTGCCTGCCAGTGAGCCATGCCTGTCATCCCAGCGACTCAGGAGGCTGAAATCTGAGAGTCACGGTTCAAAGCCAGGCTGGGCAGGAAAGTCAGTGAGACTCTTATCTCCAATAAACCACCAGAAAACCAAAGTGGAGCTGCGGCTCAAGCGGTAGAGCGCTCCCCTGGAGCACACACACTTAGGGACAGTGCCTAGGCCCTGAGTTCAAGCCTCAGGATCAGTGAGCTCTCTCTGTCTCTCTGTCTCTGTCTCTGTCTCTCTGTCTCTGTCTCTCTGTCTCTTTCTCTGTCTCTCTCTCTCTGTCTCTCTCTCTCTCTTTCTCTCTCTCTCACACACATATACACACAACAAATCTTGTATGCTTCCATGTATTTGGGGTCCCTACCAGAGTCAGAGTCACAGGGACAAGAGCTGAGCAGGGGGTCTGGGTGGGGGGCTGTGGAGCTGGTGTTTTGCAGGGACAGAATTTTAGCTGGGGAAGCAGAAGAGATCTGGAGATGGTCCATTTTATGCTTTTTTTGGGGGGGGTTGGTCATGGGGCTTGAACTTGGCCTGGGCACTGTCCCTGAGCTCTTCAGCTCAAGTGAGCCATGGTGCCACTTCTGGTTTGTTGGTGGTTCATTGGAGCTAAGAGTCCCACAGACCTGCCTGCCTGGGCTGGTTTTGAATTGTGATCCTCAGCTCTCAGCCTCCTGAGTAGCTAGGATGACAGGCGTCAGCCACCAGCACCCAGCTTATGCTATGTATTTTTAAAAGCATAATTTAAAAATTCCCCAAGTTTTAGGGGTCCCTTTAAATAGAGAGCCCCAGAGCCCAGGGGTGTGGGCTGCATCCGAGGGAGGCCAGGCAGCATGGACCACAGCAGCGTCAGGAAGAGGAGCCCTGGCTGTGGTCTTGGCGCGCTCCCCAAGTCACTGCACAGAGCCAGGAGAGGCCTCTGGACTTCCAGGCGACTTCCCCGGACCTCTGACTGCAGGGAATTTGCACAAATGCCTCCTGCCTGGGGCTCCTGGTCCTGAGGAGTGGACATCCACTCTGAGCCGCCCCAGCCGCCCGTCCAGCGGCTCCGCCTCACCTTCTCCTCCCTTGTATTTGCCTCTGAATACTACCGCGCTGCGTGAGCTTCTCAGCAGTGCTCGGCTGCCTGTGCCAGGGCTGACCCCTCCGCTGACCCCCTCTGCTGACCCTGGTGCCCAGCATCCCGCGGAGTGACCTGGTGACGGAGGGACGTGGGGAGGGGGGAGCGGAGCGGGGCCTCTGGGCCCCCGGCACTCCAGTGCCTTGCTCCAGCAGCACTGGCCACCCTTGCTGACCTCTGACCCGAGGGTTACGTACTCAAGACCCGGACGCCGTGCCTCAGGGCCTGGATCCTGCCGGGCTCCATGCTCATGCTGAAGGTGCTGGGCTGGGCCCCTGCGGCACACACTCGGCCCTGCTCGGCTGCCTGGCGTACCATGACGGTCAGCTTGTTGGCGATGACAGTGTTGAGGACGGAGATGACCACCATGGGGAACACGAAGGATGTGAAGGTGTTGACCTGCAGGAGGCAACAGCAGCCATGGGGGGGGATTGAGGCGTGTGCCCACCCAGCTGGTTGTCATGGCCAGGCTAGGGCCTGCGGCAGGGAGGACCTGCCCTGTCCAGTGCCCCGTCCAGGTTGTGCTGCAGACCAGCCCCTTGGCGCCCCATCCACCCACACCCAGAGGAGGGGGACCTCTGTTACGCTGGCAAGCTCCCGCCGGCTCCCAGAGTTGCACAAACCCCAGGGGTCCCAGCGGCCTGAAGCTTTGGGCTGAGTTCCCAGGGGCAGACAGGTATGCCCACCTCCCCAGCCCCAAGTTCAAGGCCACTCCAAGGAGGCTGAAGCTGTGGCTCCCCCTTGCAGGCGGAGAGTTCATGTCCTTGGAGAATCACATGATCCTCTTCCTCCCCACTGCCGAGGGCATGGGCAGTGCCAGCCCCTCCCACCACCACTTCCAACTTCCACATCCATTCTGCATCGGGGAAACTGAGTCTGAGAGCGGCCCCCCCCCAAAGTGGCTGGACCTGAAATCTTTATCTTTTTGTGGTACTGGGGTTTGAGTTTAGCCTCACGGTTACTAAGCAGGTGTTCAATCACTTGGCGATCCCTCTAGCCCCTGGGGTCTGGGAGCCAGCCCAGGCACCCTGAAGCCCCCAGCCCCGGCCCCTGCCTCAGGCAGCTCCAGACCCCACTCAGCAGGACTCTGAGGAGGAGGCTTGAGTTCACCTTCAAGTCTCAGCTTCACAAAGACAGAATGAAGAGCCCCGAGGGCAGAGCTCCGGCGGCCCCGTGGGTGGAGGGGGTCTTTTCCCCAGAGTGGGGGTCTGGAGCCTGTGGCCCCCCACCATTGCTTGTTTTGTTTGCAATCTGCCTTCTGTCCGGTGAGGGGTCCTCTGCCCGCTCACGGGCGCCGGGTCTGGCTCAGGAGACAACGCAATGCTGGAGTCACTGCAGCCGGGGAAGAGCTGAACGGCGCGAGTGTGCCCAACACGGGTTTTAAATGTCAAAACACTGAACACACCACACACCTCACCCAGCACAGGCAGCAAAGACAGCTCCCGATGGGGGCCGGCAGCGGCCGGCAGGGCCCAGCGTGGAGCCCAGGGTGGGGCCCAGGCCTCCCAGCTCCCAACCCCTCCATGCTTCCTACCCCGCAGGGGAGAGGCCCTGCCTGCAGCCCCGGCCGGCATGGTCCCGTGGAGGGTGTGACCCCAGCAGATGAGGAGCGTTTCCAACAGGCTACACGTCAGAGCCTCGGGGAAAGCTCTGACAGCACCAGGAGAGGCCGTGCTGGGATTCATACCTCCCATCTCTGCACCTGGCAATGCGGGGTTCTGAGCATGTCTGTTATGAATGGTGACAAGCGTCAAGCTAAGGAGCAAACCCCACGCTTCACACGGTCCTTTTGGGTTAGAACACCTCAGATCTACTCTTGTCCCAAATGTGCACAGAATGGGGTGGCCATCGATGACACAGGCTGTGAGATCGCCAGAGCCTGGCCATCGGGCAGAACCGAGAGCTCCTGTTGTCTAATCAGCATTGATCGCTGCCCATCCTTGCCCTGGCGGCCACTGTGCTGCTCTGCTCCCACAGGTGAGACCACGCAGCGTAGAAGGGCAGACACAGGAAGGGCCCTGGGCCACAAGGTTAGCCACGTCTCCAAAAAGAAAGAGAAGTGGGGGAGGGTAGGAGGGAGGAAGGAAAAGGAAAGCAAGATACCACGGGCTAGTAAAACCCAAGTTCTCAGGTGAAAGTTAGAATTTTGGAACACGCTGATAAGATCACTGGTAAAGTTAAGAAATGTGGATTTTTTGGGTGGTACTGGGGTTTGAACTCAAGGCCCTGTACTTGCTAGGCAGCTGCTCTACCACTTGAGCTACAGCCATTCTTGCCTAAGCTATTGTTTGGAAAGAATTTTGAATGTTTGCCCAGGGACCACCTGGGACAGTGGCCCTCCCACCAACTGTCTTGTGATGAATCTGGCATTCCAGCGGTGAGCTACCACACCCAGCTGGATTGTTGACATCGGGGTTCCATCAAGCAACATTAAAAAGATGCACAAGACCATAACACAATTCTCATCAAATTTCAGTGTGTTTTGGAAAAAACCCGCCAAGCTGAGGATGGAGCTCAGAGGGAGAGGATATGCCTGCACAGGGCCCCTGGTTCTGCCCACAGCATGTGCAAACACACACACACACACACATGCATGCACACAAAACACACATGCATGCATGCAGACCCATGCATGCACACACATGACACAAGACACAGTGCACACAAACACATACACACACACACACACACACACACACACAAGAATACTTTGCATAGCTGGGTGCTGGTGGCTCACACCTGTAATCCTAGCTACTTAGGAGGCTGAGATCTGAGGATTGTGGTTCAAAGCCAGCCCTGGCAAGAAAGTTCGTGAGACTCTTATCTCCAATAAACCACTAGAAAACTGGAACTGGTGCTGTGGCTCAAGCAGTAGAGCACTGGCCTTGAGCTGAAGAGCACAAGGACAGCGCCCAAGCCCAGAGTTCAAGCCCCACGACTGACAAAAAAAAAAAAGAATACTTTGCATATTTGGGGTCTCAGGATGGTCTTCTCACGGCTATGCAAACCGTGACTGGATTTGGTAGGGAATGCCCTGCAGCTGTGTCTTTCCTTCTGTATTTCCTTTCATTTTTGTTCATCAGTGTTTTATAATTTTACAGATTTTTCATCCCCTTGGTTAAATTTATTCCGGAGAATTTAATTTCTTGTTGCTATTGTAAATAGAGTTGCTTTTGGTTTCTTTCCTAGTTTATTGCTAGTGTGTAGACACAATCCATTTTTGTGATGCTGTAGTGTATGAAATGTGGCATATTTTGCTTCTCTGTGTCCCGTAGCCATGCTTAATTTGCTCATTAGTTCTAATGGCTTTTCGGCACCGTCTTGAGGGTTTTCTATAATAACATCATGTTGTCAACAAACAGACAATTTCACTTCTTTATCGCTTTCTCCTGACACAGTGCTGCTTAGCTGTGCTGGATCAGCGGGGAGAGTGGTCTCCAGTCCTGATCCCGGAGAAAAGCTCCTGTGATGCTGGGGGTGGGGTGTGTCCCCTTTACTGTGTGGGGGGGTGCTGTTTACTGAGTTCTCAGTTTGACTCTTATCATGAAGGATGATAAATTTCTTTTTACATTTTAAGTTGTTATGTACGGTGGGGTTACAGTTGCAGGATGGTGAATTTTGACAGATGTATTTTCTGTATCTATTCAGATGCTCTTATAAATTTTAGCCCTGGGTTTTATAATTGTGACATATCAATGTATCAACCAGTGAACGTTGAAACATCCAAGACAAATCCCAGCCTCAGCAGGAATTTAAGCCCAGAGCAACGCTGGAGGTCACCTGGCTGGATCGGTGTTGGCGTCTGGTGAGGCCTTGGCTTGCAGTGACCTCTGTCTCTCCTGCGCCTGTCTGCGGCCAGGGCACTGCAGTGCTGGCTGGGTGTTGGCCAGTGAATGAGTGCTCTAGGAAGCCGGGTTGGTGGGGTGTACCAAGCATAAGGCCCTGGCCAGGGCATCCACGCCTGGACCCAGAAACCCCGAGGACATCTCAGCTCTCCGCGCCCCCATCTGCCAGCCACACCTCCCAGCTGGCACTGGACAGTCCTGAGCATGAGCGGGGCCTCTGGGCGGTGGCCGGGCACCTGGGAGCAGGGGTCTGTGAGTTGTGGTGGGGACGTGAACCTCAGGGAGATGGAGCCCCAGCCTGTTCTTGGGCAGCTGTGACGTCGAGATGGTCCTAAACAGAACTCCAGCCCTTTTTCCTGAGCAGGCTCTGCTTTCTCATTTCTGCACGAGGACTCCACAGGTGCTGAGCCCTGAGACTGAGCATGTGTAAACCAACAGAACCCAAGGTGGTCACCAGGGGCAAGGCAAGGGCTGGGTTGGGCCTGGGCCTCTGCCCTGTTTGCATTTGTTCTTTTGTGGGGAGGAGAGAGGCAGAGGGAAAGGGTAAGATAATCACAAAGGGCCTGTGCTTCTGTGCAGCGGGTGTGAGCTTGCTGGGCCCCATCTTGCTAGGACAGGGCAGGAGGGGAGGATGCACACAACACACCTGTTGCTGCGGTGCAGGCCCGCCCGCGGTGGTGCTGGCCTGCCCGCTGCGGTGCAGGCCCGCCCGCTGCAGGAGGCGCTCTGATCCGGGCTGAGGATGGCCGGGAGCCTGGAGCCCGCCAGGTGCTGCCTCTCGCCACCGTCTTCCCTTGCTCTGCACGGTGTCACTTGTTTTGCCCTGGGCCTTTTTCTACCTAATGAATCCTGATGTGTTTAGATAGACAACCCTGACTCCTGCCTGCAACCGGCCCGTGCGAGGTGGTAGTGGAGGGTGGGGGTGGGGTGTCCAGACTCTATTGGGAGGTTTGCAAATCCCAGAACTTCCTAAGAAGGGCGAGGTGAGGAAACCTGCCACAGTGGGGACCCCCATGATGCCCGCGGGACCGGCTGGGGCCCACATGGCAGGGGTGCCCCCCTCTTCCAACCTTGGTGGTCGAGCATGTGAAATCTGGGAGGCAGAAACTATTATTTCCCTCCTTTTGTGGGGGGAGAAACAAGGGCCATTTGTGAACCCAGACTCAAAGCCCCAGCCTGAGCAGTGGCTGGTGCACCGAGTGACTGTCTACAAGCCGACAAACAAACACATAAGCACCCGCCAAGCACAGACCACGAGCCAGACCAGGCAGTGACTCCATCCCAGAGAGATGCCCTGGGCCATGAGTCCTTGGGCCTCTCCTAGGCTGACCCTGCTCAGCAGCCTCTGCCCATGTTCCTCATGTACCTGTCACCTGCCGCCTGGTCCCTGACTTTCTCCTCTGGTTTGGGATTTCTGGGAGCAGCTGGACCACAGTGTCTGGGGTCACTGACAAGAGGCTTCAGAGCCCCAGAGAGCTCAGGAAGTCAGCACCACAGACAGCACCCAGACACGCCCAAGGGCTGGGGACCAGCAGAGCCCAGAGCTGAGGCAGGAGTCTGGGCAAGGCATGTGCCTACTGGGGCAGGGACTTTACCAGGGACAGCTGGGCCTGGCCGCTCCTCTGAGTGAGGCAGACAGGCGGAGACAAGCGGTGGCAACCTCCTTCCACCTGGCCGCAGCCCTGGCCCGGAGAGCTGACCACAGAGACCACTGAGCTTGAGCCCCGAGGAACAGAAAGCCCTCAGGGCCACAGCCTGTCTGTGCCACGCTGTGCCATGCAGACTGGCACCAGTCCCACTGCTGGGAGGCCACCAACTCAGCTCAGAGGCCGGAATTGGATTGGGGTCACCTTCCTGAAAGCCCTGGACTGTCCACCTGCTCCATGCTGAAGCCCTCAGGGCTGCCCCACACCCCGCCCTCCCTGCAGGAGCGGTGAGGGCCTGGCCTCCGTCAGAGCCCTTGTCAGCCCGGAGTGGGTGGATACTGACTCGGAGCAACGGTCTTTCACAGATGGACCAAAGCCACGCGCATCTGGGAGCCAGCCCTCTGGGACAAAGGTCTGCCTGCCATGGCTTCAAATAGCTGCTGGCCAAAAAAGCCCACTAGAATGTTCCTGTCTGCGGGACGTCTGCGAAGCTGCGAATGGCAGGGCTTTGAAATCCTTGTCCAGGCCAGCGGCAGCTCAGAGCCAGGAGCTGGGGCCGAGGCTCTGCCCTCACGTTCTCTGTGCCCAGCAGTGGGGGGCAGGAGGGGCCCTTCTGCCGGCCAACGCCCACTCTGCTCCGCAGGAAGCCACCGCCCACACTGTGGGCTGCGGTGAGTTCAAGGCCCCGCTCTACCTCTGTCTCTGCAGGAGAATGCCCTTTGCCTAACAGCCCCAATTTTGCGCGTGTCTGCTGCTGTGTGCTGGCCTCTGAAGCTTGAGCCACTTCAATAAGATTTACTAATAAGCCCTTCATTTGCATTTTCTAAAACTGAGCAGTAATTTGACTTCAAAGGATTAAACATGAGGCCAAGTCACTCAGCACAGCAGGCTTCTAGGCTTAGCCTGTGCCCTGGCCAGAAGCTGAGCCCGGGGGACAGTCTGCTCTGTGCCAGGGAGCCTGGGGCCTACGGACGCTGCTGTGGACATCCAGGATTTGCACAAAGCCCTCAGCTGGGACCAAGGAGGCGAGGCTCTGAAAAGCTGGGCAGAGGGCTGGGCTGCAAGGCTTGGCAGGGTGGGGCTGGGGCAGGGCTCCGCCGTGCACTTCAGAACACATACTTAGTCCCTGCCCTGTGCCCAGCCACAGCCCGGCTCTGTGGCTGCAGCGGAAACTCCGGCCCCACAATTTCCAGGGCTGTTTTGCCTTGAATTGTGTGGGCCATTTAGCAAATATCCTGTTCCTCCCAGTGGCTAATTACCAACCACTGGCAAAGTTGGCCACTCTGCTTCCCCGGGGACATTGGGCACTGCCCTGTGTGTCAGGCGCTTCCATAGAATTATGCTTAGCAAATCTGATTACACCAGACACACAGCTGAGTGTTGTTACCCACCGGAAGAGGACCAGGGGAGGCGTGTGAGGGCTGCCCGCCCCCAGCCTCCAGCACAGACAGGGCCTCAACCCACCTCAGATCGAACTAGGTTCTTGTCTTGCCAGCCCACCAGGCCCCAGCCCCCAGATAGGTGACGCTTCCTGCTTCAGCCCGGCCACCTCAGGGCTGCCAGGCTACGGGGTTGCAGGCACCCCTCCTGCTCGAGAAGGGGTTAGAAGTGCTCTGCTGGCCATGCTCAGCCCCAGGGCTCATCTGGAGCCTGAGGTTGTAAGAATGGGGGCCTGTGCGCCCCCACAGGGGCTCAGAGTGCTTCTCTCTGCCCAGGCCGCACTTTCCTCCCCGCTTCGCCCCTCCAGCCCCTACCCTGTTCCCCTCCCACTTCTGTTTTTCCTTCACAGCTTTCTCGGCAGCAGCGAGCAGCGAGCAGCGAGCAGCGAGCAGCGAGCAGCGAGCAGCGAGCAGCGAGCAGCGAGCAGCGAGCAGCGAGCAGCGAGCAGCGAGCAGCGAGCAGCGAGCAGCGAGCAGCGAGCAGCGAGCAGCGAGCAGCGAGCAGCGAGCAGCGAGCAGCGAGCAGCGAGCAGCGAGCGGGCTCTTCCAGCTTATGGATGGCACAGCGTGGGAACTCACTCCTCCACGTGCGTGTGGAGGGGAGGGTGGCTGGGGCGGGGGCTTGCTCCCACTACTTCTCCTAGATAGGGGAGAGAAGAGGAGGCCACCCAGGGTTTGCACTTTGCCCCAGTACCTTCCCCCTCTTTGCTGGCTGGGCTTCCTTTCTCCCTGGGACGAAGGGAGGCAGGCTGCTCTCTGGCTCTGACCCTGACCCTCTTCGGCTACCCAGGGTAGCTCAAAGGCCAAGCCACGCCTTGAGGCCCAGCAGGAGCCTGGGGTAATGTGGTCACTACTCTGGCTCCAACGTCACCGTCGGCGGGGCAGAGGGAGGCTGATGCCTGGGGCTGCCACCCATCCCCTGGCAAGGTGTTTGCATGGGGTGCTGGCGGCAGGAGGACGCTGAGGCCTCTGCTACAGACCCCGGCTCTCAGGCCCGCCGAGCTGCTTCTGGAGCCTCCAACCGCTCATCAGCTCATCCTTTCCTCCGGCGGGAGAGCAGGGGGCAGAGCCAATCTCGGGAAGCAAGTCTGCGCCTCACAGACCTCCCCTGAGGACAGGCAGTGATTGCTGATTGCTGGGCCCAGCTGGGAGGCAGGGCCAGCTGTCAGCGCAGGCCCGGAGCTTGGAGCAGGCACGGCAGGCTCTCCCCAGAACGTTCCAGAACTCACTGACTGAATCTGCCTCCTGTCTATTCCACCCAGCCCCTCCCAGCCTCCCATCGACTCCACTCAGCCCTCCCAGCCTCCCATCGACTCCACTCAGCCCCTCCCAGCCTCCCATCGACTCCAGCCCTCCCAGCCTCCCATGGACCCCAGCCCTCCCAGCCTCCCATGGACCCCAGCCCCTCCCAGCCTCCTCTGCCCTCTGGCATCCTTGCAGCACTGTGTGCACAAGCTCACTTCTTTCTCGTTCCCACAGACATTTAGGAAGCACCTGCTGTGTACGAGGTGCCCTGCCCCCAGCAGTAAGATGGAGCTGGGCAGGCAAACATGAGCATGAGAAGGCAAGAGCGGAGGTGGGCCGGGCCGCAGGCGGGCAGGAGGCCGAGGGGGCCTGATCACGGGGGGGTGATGGGGTTGCTTTCTGACAAGGGTGCTAACACAGACCTGTGGCTCTGAACACAGAGGGAAGGCAGGGAAGGACCAGGCCGGCCTGGTGCTGAGCAGAGGAGAGCCCAGCTCTGGGCAGGGCACATGGCTCTCCAGCCTTGCGGTGGGTCTGCCACGGTGGAAGATCCACAAAGGCCGGTCTGCTGCGGGGCAGGCTCAGGGCTGGTTTGAGTGCTGAGTGGTCAAGAGAGGCCCCATGGTGGTCCTGTTCCTGCCACTGGGCTGACAAAGCTATGCTTTGTGAGGTGTGCTGAGACCGACCACACAGCCATCAAATCGACAGTGGGAAGCAGTCAGACAGACACCACTGCTGTTCTAGGACAGCCGCCCACAGATGTTTTCTGTAAAGGACCAGAGAGCAGAGGACTTTGGCTCTCTGGACAGATGATCCTTGTCACAATGGCTCAGCCAGGTCATTGTAGCCTGAACCTAGCCATAAACAATGTGTAAGTGAGCAGGTGGGCTGCCTGCCAATAAGGCTTTATTTACAACCGTAGGTGGGGCCCAGAGCTGACTCATGGGCATTTGCTGTCCCCCGGGGGAACCACAGCACACACACAGCACTATCTGTCCAGGAGAAGCTGGGACTAAGGTGATCAACAATGATCAAGGCCTGCATCCTGTGTGGAATGACCGGTCTGTGTCCCCTGTAGAAGAGCGATGTGTTCTGTGTGGAATGATCAGGGTTTGCATCCCGTGTGGAAGATGGATGGTCCGTGTCCTGTGTGGATCATGGTCTGCATCCCGTGTGGAATGATCATGGTCTGTGTCCTGTGTGGAAGATCGACAGTCTGCCAGTCTGTCCTGTGTGGAAGATCGACAGCACCCCTGACCCAGGCTCTGGACAGCACCCCTGACCCAGGCTCTGTGGACAGCACCCCTGACCCAGCCCCGTAGCTCTCAGGGTGGCACCCCTGACCCAGGCTCTGTGGACAGCACCCCTGACCCAGGCTCTGTGGACAGCACCCCTGACCCGGCCCTGTAGCTCTCAGGGCGGCCCCCCTGCGGTTGTGCACATAGCCGCAGCTGAGGAGTCTGGCCCACGTACGTCTCCCCTGCCTGTGGTCCCCTGCCAGTGGTCCCCTGGTGTCTTCCATCTGACCAGCCGCATTCTCTCCAAGGGGAAACGTCCCGCCAGACTTCTTTCCTATCAGGACCCAGGCCTGAGATGTAGGCCAGACTTGCTCCAATCCCAGTCTCTGCAAGAACCCAGCAGCCTAACTTCCCTTGGACGTTGCAGGCGGTCAGTCACCCTGCTAGGAGGCCCGGTCAAGCATGTCCAAGGGGGACATGGACTGAGATCTGCCCCACTTCAGTAGCGTTCAGAATAAACCATGGCGTCCAGACCTTCTTCTAGGGGAGGAGGGAGCTCCCTGCCCCCCCGGCCGGACAATGAGTGCTGTAGCCACAGGGCAGGCTGAGTTGCCCGGAAACACGGGGTCAGCTGCTGGCTCTCCAGGTGGCTGGCTTGCGTCTCCACCACTGACCTGCATGGTAATTGCAGCCTCGAAGCTTTATCCCAGACACAGCATGGACAGGCAGCACTAGCCAGGCTCTTGGGGGGGGGGGAGTGGGGCCCAGCCCTGCCAATCCCGTTGCCTGAGCAGTGAGCAGTCTCCTCTGATGGCTTTGAAATGGCCACTTGAAATCACTCAGACCTTGGTCTACAATTTCTCCTGGACCGTGGCAGCTACAGGGGAGAGTGAAGCTGGGCTGAGGGTGGATTTCTGCAACTCAAAGTCAGGCTCAAGGTCACCCTGGGGCTGGGAGGGAGTGGGCTGAGTGGCCCTCTCCCCACAATGCCCGCTCTGTCCCCAGCTGGTGCTCACACGAGCCCGTGCTGCTGCTGGTGGTGTGCTTGCTGGCTCACGCCACCTCTGTGCTGTGTCCTTGAAGCTGCATACACGTGTGCATGGGCTCACACACACAGGGCACAACCTCACGTGAAACCCAAGGGCCACCCAGGGTCCTGAGGACCTCCGAGCCATAATGGAGACAATCATCTTGGACGACTGACACGGAGGACTGAGTTAGGAGGGGACTGGCCGCGTGGTACAGCTGCTACTGAGAGGACCGCGGCAAAGCTGTAGGCACTGATCGAAGCCAATGTGTCTGGGCTATTTTGTTAAACAGAAGAGGCTCACGGGCTGCTGCCCTGGCTCGGAGCACATTCTCATGTGTCCGCACCCCCTCCAGTGTTTCCCCTGCAGAGGCCGGCCCTTGCTCAAATAAAACTCTGGAAGGGCAGGTGGGGTGTGGCGGGGGGCAGGGGACCCTGCTCTCCATCGCCCAGGGTTGGCCGGTTTTAGAGATGGCAGTGTGGTGTCTGTGCGGCCTCTGGCACGCTGGGCCTGGCCTTGCTCAAGCGTGCTTCCCACAGCAAGCATGTCATCAGGGCGCCCGGCCTCCAGGCCGATGCTGCGAAGAGCTGAGGCCCTTTGCAAGAGAAGCGCAGGGTCTGCCGCTGTCTACATGCAGCAGACGTCAGACACAGAGGGGTCTGGGGTGCGCTCACAGGGCTGGAGTGCTGGCGGAGTCTCCACATCCACACCGGTCAGCCGGTGCCACGCAGCGGCCTCTGCCTTCATTTGGCACGAGTGTGTCTGGAGGGGTGCATAGGTGTAGACAGGTGTGTCTATGCCAAGTGTTCATGAGTGTGTGCGCATATTTGTAAGCACGTCTGTAAACATGTGGCTGATGGGCATGTAGATGCGTGCATGTGTGTCTCTGAGGGTGTGCATGTGTACTTGTGTCTCTGGGTAAGCCGGTGCATGGGTGTCTGGTGTGCATGTGAGCACACGGGTGTCCCATAGTCTTGTCTTGGGACAGGGTCTTGGGGTGAGTCTTTGTCCCCAGTGGCTGAGGGTCATTCTCCTCCCCGCTGTCTTCCAGCCCTCATCTTTGGTGGCCGAGGGGAGTCATCCAGGAGACCCTGTCTGGATGCACACTGGGTGCAGGCCTGAGCTGAGCCTGAAGAGCAAGTCTGTCTCCCCATTCTCAGCCATGTTCTCTCTTTTTCCATTTTTCCTCTTCTTCCTATCCTCCTTCTCTTTGGCTTCTTCCTCCTCCTCTTCTTCCTCCTCCTCCTTTTCCTTCTCTTCTTCCTCTTCCTCCTCCTCGTCTTCTGTTTGTCTCAGTACTAGGGCTTGAACTCTGGCCTAGTGCTCTTGATCAGCTTGCTTGCTCATGGTGGCACTCTACTTTGGGAGCCATGTCTGGTTAATTGGACTTTTCTGCCTGGCTTGGTGTCAAAATGTGATGCTAGAGGTCTCAGTCTCCTGAGTAGCTAGGATTACAGGTACGAGCCTCTGTGCCTGGCTCTGTGCAGGCTTCCAGAGCCTTCCCCACTACCAAGCACAGGCCCAGACCCAGGCCAGACACAGCCTGGGCTCCTTCTGCCAGCTCCACCGTCAGTGGGCACCATGGGGCATCCCAGTGTTTGCAGGCCCAGTTCCTACGCCAGGACACACACTGCAAGGACCAGCCCAGAGTACTTTCCACTGAGCAAGCAGTGGCCTGTGTCCTGCCCTGCTCTGGCTCCCGTGGAGGATGAACACCAGACGATGTGGACAGTGATCACATGCGTGTGCACTGCCTGCGCACACAATTCTCTGAGGAGATGGAGCACAAGATCCAGCCCTGAGATGCAGATGGGACTCCCTCCAAGAGAGCTTCAAGCAGTCACAGAGCCCGTGGGCTCCTGTCACAGGCCATGGGGGGGGCTGCTCCCCTGGCCCCACCCACCACCCTGCTTCCTCTTCCTCTCCCCCTGCAGCAGCCAGCAGCGGGACAGGCGCTGGTCCTGTGCCCACCCTGGATGGGCAGGGAAGGGGATGGGTGACAGAGGCTGTTCCTGGGAGCCAGGACCCTGCCTCTGCACCCACCCCCACCCGCAAAAGGAATCTCATCTCCCCCTAATAATGAGTTTGTCACAAAGACATAATTGGTTCATTTGTTCGACTGAGCGTTTCAGGCTGTACGTTGGGCTCTTTGTTTCAGAGATGCACAACCTCCCGAAAATGCTGCCAGGCTTTGAGGAAAGCAAATGAGGCATTCATCCCCCCTGCCGGCCTCCCTTGTCCCCCCTCCCCCGCAGTGAGGATCTGCAGGCTGCCTTTGGGGACGGGCTGACCCTCCCGCTCTCTGGGTGTCGGTGCTGCTGCCGGCGCTGGTTCTGTGCAGCACCAGGCCAGGGGGCCACCCGACCACCTGCACAAGGAGCGAAGCACCCACCCCTGCCAGAGGAGCCAGGGGTCTCCCCAGCCTCCCCTACACGGGGCCTGAGCGCGGGACCGTGTGCTCTCCAATGCTGCCACCCCCACCCCCAGGGCGGCGAGGACAGGGCCTGGGATCCCAGGGCCAGGGAGGCGTGTCCCCCAGGGCCGTCCCGCCTCGAGGGGCCAGGCAGGCTCTGTGGAGTTCCCAGCACAGGCAGGCTGGCAGCAGGGGCACACAGGCTGTAGGCCAGAACAAACTGCGAAATGTTAGGAAACTCACACTGTACACGTAGAAAGAAATCAGTAAAATAACTGCAATGACATATTGCATTGAACCTGATACATGGAGGATATCATGTGGACATGATACCTTCAGCGAGCGATCACAAGGTCTCCCTTTTGTAAAATCAGACCGCACGCGCCCTTCCTGCTCACGCTTGCTTGTGTCACCTGGGCCACCAAGACGCATCAGCCTTGATCTGTGGAGTTCACCCCAGCGCCACGGCACCGCCTGGGCAGGCGTGACATCTTCCCAGGCCTGGTTGGCGGGAGTCACCCCCAAACAGAACTCCCCAGGCCAAGGAAGCCCCTGAGATAGAAAGGGCCTGGGCCAGGCGGGGTGGGCTGCGGGGCCCAGAGCGGAGCCCAGAGTCTCTTTTCTGCCCACCACCAGCCCCCGCAGGAGGGGCCGCGAGCTGCAGCAAGCTCTCACTGGGGTGCAGGTGTGGAGGCGCTCCAGAGATGTGTCAGGCTTTATTCTGGCCCCCACCGTCCCTGCTGGCCCCCACCATCCCCGCTGGCCCCCACCGTCCCCGCTGGACCCCCACCATCCCTGCTGGCCCCCACCGTCCCCGCTGGCCCCCACCATCCCCGCTGGACCCCCACCGTCCCCGCTGGCCCCCCACCGTCCCCGCTGGCCCCCCACCGTCCCCGCTGGACTCCCACTGTCCCGCTGGACCCCACCGTCCCCGCTGGACCCCCACTGTCCCCGCTGGCCCCCCACTGTCCTGCTGGTTCCCCACCATCCCCGCTGGCCCCCACCGTCCCCGCTGGCCCCCACCGTCCCCACTGGCCCCCACCGTCCCCGCTGGCCCCCACCATCCCCGCTGGTCCCCCACCGTCCCCACTGGCCCCCACCGTCCCCACTGGCCCCCACCGCCCCCGCTGGCCCCCACCGTCTCCGCTGGACCCCCACTGTCCCGCTGGACCCCCACATCCTCCTCTCCTGCGTCACCCCCAGCAAGCCTTGGGTGTGGACCTCGTGTGGGCCGGCTCACGGTGGGGTGTGGGCGCGACCGCGCCTGAGAGCGGAGAGGCCTGGGGACCAGAGCCCAGACCCATCAGACGCCCGCACCTCATGGCGCTCCAACTGTGCGTCTGCGCAGGTGGCTTCTCCACCCGGCCTCAGCCCTTCATGCCTACAGAGGGGTGGTCAGTGGCACCCCCAGCCTTGGGGCTGGGTCCATGCTCTCGGTCTTCAATGAGGTAAGATACAGGCCATCAGACACAGGCCATTGAGATTCACATTAATTATGCACTTGTCACACCAATGACTCATCCCTGAATGCGCATTCAGCTCAAAGCCTTTTGTCTCTCACCAGCTGAAACCCCAATCAAGAGTTGGGGGGGTGAGGGGTGACCCTCTCCCACTACTCTCTTCACCTCTCCTCTTCCTCTCCCCGGAGCCCCACCCTCAAGGCCCACCTGAGCTTCAGCCGAGAGCCCCAATGGCCTCGATCACAGCGAACCCACGGGAACTTTTCTCTGATACAGAATAGGAGAGTGGGCTGGAATTCATGGAGGGAAGGCGGGTTCTTGTGTGCATGGAGAAGCCACCGATTGGGGGAACCTTCTTATGGAGAAGCTGGTGAGGCAGGGAAGGGGAGCAGAGAAGGGTGCATTGCTTTAGCCGGGCAGCAGCGCGGAGGCTCGCCCTCGTGGAGCTGGATCGGGAGGGCCGCTGGCAGGCTGAGTGCGGCCGGGCGCTGCTGCCCTCTGCTGTGGCTGTAATGAAGATGTATTTCCTCTGACAGATCGGCTCAGGATGCCACGGGTGCTCAGGACCTTGGAACCTCAACGTCTGCCGGCACATCCTGTGTTTTCAGGACTATGCTTGTGCAGCAGGGCGGTTCTCTCCGCCCCTGGGGCCATGGTGAGACCAGCCCCCTCCCCCGCCCGCGCCTGTGGTGGTGCCCCAGCAGTCTGAGAGCGGCTCCCTGCCCGCGACGCTCTGGCCTGGACCCTCCCCGCGCGCCCTGGGTGACCCCGTGGTCCTGGACAGACGGCAAGGAACAGAGAAAACCTGGGAAGAGGAGAGGGGTGCTGCTCGCCGAGCGCTGCTCTGGGCGCTGCCGCCCGCCCCTCCCTCCCCCAAGAGGCCGCTCCTCCCGCTCTTTCCTTCTGCCACAGCTGGGCTCTGGCCCCGGAATGAGACCTGGGCTGGCCAAGACCCCACGTAGAGTCAGCGCGCACATCCCTCATCAGTTCTCTGGGAGCTTTAGGTCCTTTCCCCACATGGTCCCAGGCCCCAAGGGCAGGGCGGGCTGCCTGCCCCTCAGGGCCCCTCTGGCACAGGCTTGGGCTGCAGGGGCGCTGGCGTCCGGGAGCAGGGAGAAACAGATGGCATTTGGCCACGTGTGGCTGGGCCACAACCCGCTTCTCCCTTCCTGCTGCATGCATGGGTTCAACACTTCAGCCTCTGAGTTACACGTATTTCACTGTAAAGTGAGAAGCAAGGGCATTGGGGGGCCCAAGGCAAAGTTTCTTAAACTGCAGCCTGACACATCGGCAAAGAGCGTGTGGACTTTATTTAGAAATGTGGACATGGAGCCCAAATGATGCCACGCGCGCCAACTCACCCAACCCCCAAGATCATCCTGGGAGGACACTGAGGCAAACAGACTAGCCATCAGGTGGCTTGACGTCTGGGCTGACCGGCTTGCCCAGCACAGGCTGGCCTCCCGCACAAACTCCCAGGGCACCGGCTCCAGAGGAGGCTCTCGGCTGCAGCTTCTCTACCCATCTCAGCCTCCAGGGTGACTGTCAGGGGTGAGCAGCAGTGCTCAGGACCACACAACAGCAGAAATAGATCAACCATCTCCCCGTTCCCGGCTGGCCTGGTGGACGGCCACCGGGAGAGCTTGCTAAATCGAAACTGAACACAGGAATCCAGCAGGCAGAGATCAATACAATGAGAAGCAGTTTTCATCCCCCACCAAAGATCAGTAACAGAAACACACCTCTAGCCTAGGTAACAAAGAAGAAAGAAACGCGAAGTATCTAAATCAGAAGTGGAAGAGGGGCCCTCACTATGGATCCCATAGACAGGGAAAGAATGAAGGAATCTGTGGACACCTGCACACTCAGATATGATAGTTGTGTAAAATGGCCCAGTTCCTCAAAACACACAATCTACCACAACTTCCAGAGGAGAAATGGACAATCTGTATAGACCATTACCTCATTAAGAAAACTGAATCAATAATCGTTCCTCTTCCAAAACAGAAAGCATCAGACCAGAAGACTCACTGGTGAGCTCTACCAAACACTTCGGGAGCGAACGATAAATGATAAGAATGCTCAAGAAGCTGGGCGCCGGTGGCTCCCGGCTGTCATCCCAGCGACTCAGGGGGCTGAGATCTGAGGATCATGGTTCAGAGCCAGTCTGGGCTGGAAAGTCCATGAGACTCTTATCTCCAGTTAACAACCAGAAAATTGGAAGTGGTGCTGTGACTCAAGTGGTAGAGCACTTGCCTTGAGCTGAAGAGCTGAGGGGCAGCACCCAGGCCCAGAGTCCAAGCCCCATGATAAAAAAAAAAAAAAAAAATCTAAAGAGAAGAACGAAGCACAGGGAACACCCACCTTATATTCTACTAAGCCGGATGTCTAGAAGAAATGGATACATTTCTATGTGCATTTGACGTATCAAAATTGAGTCAACAGGATTAAACAGATTTATAACAAGTAATGAGATTGAAGCAGTAATAGACTCTCCCAAGAAAGAAGAATGCAGGACTAAATGGATTCACTGCTGAATTCTTCTAGAGCTTAAAGACGAACTAATACCAATGCTTCTCAAACTACTCCATAAATTAGAAAGGGAACAAACACTACCAAATTCATTCTATGAAACCAGTACCACCTTGATACCCAAACGCAGTTAGAACATGCAGAGAAGAAAATTATAGATCAATTTCCTTGATGAATATAAATGCAAAAGTTCTCAAATTCAAGAACACATTATAAAGATCGTGTACCATAATCAAGTCAGATTCATCCCAGGAATATGAAGATGGTTCAACATATACAAGTCAATAATATAACATAATATAGCACACAGACAGAATCTGGGGCAAAGATGCATGATCATCAAAAAGATACTTAAGAGGCCATTGAAAATATTCAACATCCTTTCATAATACAGAAGGCACATACCTCAATTTACTAAAGGATACCTAAAGGATACCCTGTACTAAACGAGAGAAAAGGAAAAGAAAAAAAGCTAAATGAACAGTGTGGGTAGAATAGAGAAACTAGAAATGGAGCCATACAAGTATGGCCAACCGATCTTTGACAAAGGAGAAACAATGGTCTCCCCAGAAAGGGTCTTTTTAACAAATGGTGCTGGAATAACTAGGTAGCTATATGTGAAAAGATGGACCTTATATTTTTAAAAAATCCTCAAAGTGGATCACAGACGTAAACACAAAATGGAGGTAGACTTGAGTGGCACGTGGATGATGGTCGCACTTGAAGTCCCCTGTGTGTGATATCACTCCCTGCCGTGCCGGCCCCCAGCGGAAGCTGGACGGAGGGCTGGACACTCTCTTCTTCCTCCTGTGGCCAGCGTCATGGCACCGAGCTAGCCGAGGCCTCCTCCTCACCTGAGCATTCCTAGGCTCCTCCAGAATAAAAGCCACCCACAGCTCTCTCAGGCTGTCCGGAGAGAGGACCCGGGAGGGCTGGCTCTGGGCAGAGCCCTGTGGCACCTGCTGCATCTCCGGCCAGGATCCTCATCAGGTTATCCTGGTGGCCCGCGTCCTTTTCACCAAGAAACAGTGTTTTTTGGGTCAAAGCAACTTCCCAGAAATCTGCTCGATGAAGGCGCCACCTCCTCACCCCGGCTCGCGTGCCCAGATGGTCTTTCCTCTGTTCCCATTCTGAGTGAGACTCCCGCACAGCGTGTCTCTGCTGGGCAAGGCTGGCCTTTGCAGACACGCACCCAGCCCCGCTGGGAACTGCCCCAAACCAGTCACTCGGAGTGCTACAGACACGAGTCCAAAGTGGTACTGAAGCAGCTCTGGTGAGCGGGGAGAGGGGAAGCGTCCGCTGCTGATTTTAGGCACGGAGCAGTCAGGATCCTCAGACTGCGGACCGCTCCCGTGCGTGCCGGGTCAGCCCTTGTTCATCCGACAGAGGGACACTGAGCCCTCCAGCGCTGGGCACCAGAGGTACCTGCTCCGCCCAGCAGAGCGCGGGCCACAGGTTCCCAGGGAGCCGGCCACTGGGATGCCCGCCGTGTGCAGCCCCGACCTCCCTGTGGGTGCCGGGCTGGACACCTGGGCCTGCAGTGGCGCGTTGGTTCTGCGAGGTGTGAGTACCCCGCGTCTCCCCGAAGACCCCCACACGTGGCCGTCCCGGGCCACTGTGACGCTGGGGCGGGGGGGGGGGTCCCAGCCAGCCTGAGGCGGACACTTGTCAGAGCCGTCTGTGTGGAGCGCAGACAGCCTTACCTGCCCGGGCTGGCTGCAGGCCTACCTGGTGGACGGATCCCATCTCTGGGGAGGAAGCCCTGTTGGTCCCCAGCGCCCGCTTCTCGTGGGTTCCCGCACTTAGACCACTTACTCCCTGGAACCTGGCTTCCTGGTTGGGACTCTAAGGGATGGACGGTGTCCGAACAGTCCCAGAGATAATGTGCAGCATCTGGACGCAGGGTGAGGGCAGCGGGGCCTGGGCGCATCTTAGAGATGCTGGACCGGCTCGCGATGACAGCAGTGCACTGAGTGCTGCCGTGGACGCCGGCGGCCGCCGCCACAGAACATGGAACTCGTCTGCTTGACCTCCAAACAGCCAAGAGGTTAAAAAAACACAGCAACAAAACCAACTCCGGGGTTTGCTCAGAGCCGCAGGGGCTGTCTGAGCCGCAGGCACGCTGGCCGCTGCCCGCCCACAGAGGTAGAGCGAGGCCCCTCACGTTCATCTGCCCCCGCGGAGCTCCCCACCGTGGCCATTCCCCAAGGCAGGGGTGACCCGGATTCACTCACTGCCAGTCAACGTGACAGCTCCCTGGACCGCCGGGGCCAGCCTGCCACTCCTGGCCTGGGAGGGAGGGCCAGCTCCTCAGGTCCTGCGCTTGCGTTTTCACCGTGACTTCTACAAGGTGGCTCAGGGGACGACTTTGAGCTGAGTACGTCAGGGGGCTGGAGTGGGGTGCTCCCAGTTGTTCTGTGAATGTTAGAGGTCAGGGAAGAAAGCCATCAACCCGGCAGGCCCGAGGAAAGGCTTGAAATTGGTTCTGTGTCCATCACAGCTGCTCACCCTGCTGCAGGGGTCCACGCCTGGCTGGGATTTGGCAGGTCCCGGACCAGATGGCCATGGTCAGGGATTGCCCCCTGACCCCTGACCGCAGGGCAGGACCAGGGCAGGGGTCATTTGGGGGCCCAGTGAGATCTGGGAGGTGGATAGGGCAGGGATTGGGGCACAAGGTAGATGCCAGGGTCCTAGCCAGGGCCAGCTGCCCAGCCACATCCTCCTGGGGCCTGGCACTCCAGCTGGCCCTGAGAGTGCCCACGGGGACAGCCTGGGCTCGCCTCCCTTGCTCCCTCCGGCTCCCCTGGCCCCAAGGTGAAGCCCAGCATGGGAACCAATCCCACGACGCCCAGGGCTGCTGGGCTTCACGGTGCCTGGGGCAGGGCCTTTGCTGACCGAGACCACGGCAGGGCTGCTCCGGGAGCCGCTAAGGAGCCGCGGGAGAGCCGGGGCTCTCTGGCTCCCTGACACCGCCTTTCTGAGGCTGACCGCCTGACCCCAGCGAGGCTCTGCGGCCCTGTAGGCTGACCGACTGACCAAGTGATGCTCTGCGGCCCTGTGACAGGACCCGTGGAAAGCACCCAGCACTGTCAGCCGCTGCTGGAAGGCCTATGGGCTGCAGGGCCACTGACCGGCATGGGCAGCGGGCCTAGAGGGAATCCCCCATCTAAGGGGGAGGGGCACAGACAGCGGCGGGGCTGGAGGCAGACGTAGGGTGGTGGCGCTGGCAGGAGAATCACCAGGACCTCCTCATGTCTCACCTGTGGGTGGGCAGTGACCAGGCTCACAGACAGCAGTGCTAGTCTCAGGACTTGCGGTGGGACAGAGAGCTCAGAGGTCACACAGGAGCTGGGACTTTTCCCGAGAGGGCTCACGTCCTGTCCTCCCGTCTCCTGCGCCGCCTGGCGGGCTTGGTGATGGCCAGCTGCTGCTCCAGGCAGCTGTATTAGGGGCTACGACTCTGCGGGCTCTATCCAGTCCCGCCCGATTTCTCCCCATAGTTACCCAGGGCCCAGCGAGCCCCGTCAGGTGCTCAGAGGAGGGCCGGTCCACAGCTCGGGCTCGGCGTGGCCCTGGTCCCACCTCGTCTCCTCCCTGGAATGATGACGTGGGGCAGAAACTGGGGGTTCCAAAGTCCATGTGGGGCCCTGGGCCTGCGAGCATGGCGGTTCTGGGTGTCTGTACAGATAGAATTGAGGATCTGAGTGGCAGTGTCCTGGCTTGGCCAAGGTGGGCCGGGATTCCATGGACGCACAGAGAAGATGACGTAAGGATGGAGGCAGAGGCCAGCGCCGGGCAGCCTGGCGTGGGGTCCCCGGCCTCCAGAACTGTGAGGGTTTGAATGATCACTGTGGGAGCGGTCTCTCACCACAGGGACCTTGTCAGATCAGCTGACACCCCCCGCCCCGCCCCGCCGTGCTCTCCAGACCCCCAGAGCCCAAGGGCTCTTCGGAACAGCCCAAAAGGTGCTCGGGGCTTGAGATTTTACAACACACAAATATCCGCCCCTGTCGGTGTCCATGGGGGGCTCTGCGCTCGCTTCATGCATCTGACACGACACAGGTATTTTTTAATCCTCTAGACGAGCTTCTTTTAAACAAGCTGTCAGGAAAATTAATTGCAGGAAGTTTAGCAGGCGTTAACCTGCCTAAGAGCCTTGCAATTACCGGCTTCCAGTCTGCAGAGCGCTGACAGCGTGGGGCCTGCGGGCGCCGTGCTGTTCCAGAAACATTCCCTCCCACGGGGGCGTCCTAACCCCACACCGCCACTCCCGCGTCTCCGTGTCTGGCTGATGTTTGTCTCTAACTTTCTGGGCCTTGGTTGGCTCTCTTGGGAGCGCCCCTCCCACCTCTGGAGACCTTGCAGGGTGGCTAAGCTCTGAAGAGGGGGCGAGAGCGACGGTCCTGCCCTATCAGTGGACGGTGCTGACAGTGCGGTGTCTGGCTCTGCCACACGGTAGAGACCAGGCACTTCCCAGGCCTGAAGAGCCCCTGACTCTAAAGGCTCAGGGTGCCCGCGGCCGCGTCTTCCCCTCGGGGCTGCCAGGGATGGGGAGGCGTGGGGGGTGGGCCCAGCTGTGGGGGTGAGCCCAGCTGTGAGGGCTCCACCTTCCTCTCCAGGCAATCCACCCTGACCCTGGACAGTCCCATGCTGGCGTGCACAGCCGGAGGCAGACACCCTTACAAATGACCAGCGCCCAGGCCTGGCGGGCGCTGTGCCCAGACTCGCTCAGCGCCCGGCCCCCGCCCGTCCTGGGCCACCGGGGCTTCCTGGTCCTCACACATGGGGACTTTGTGCGGGTGACAGCATCCCTCGGCTGTCTCCAGCCCGGGCGATTCCTCGCCGCGGGGCTGGCGGAGCCTTGGGGCAGGGTGGCGTCGTTTTACACAGGAGCGGTCCAGCACAGAGCTCTCAAGCCTGCTCTTAACCTTTAAATATGTCAACGCAGAGCTACTGAAATTTACAATAAACTCACCTTTCCACAGACAATGGGCTAAAAATGTTTAAATCCAAACAATGCTGCTCTTTAGTGTTTTTAAACAAACCTTAATATAAGATTTACTCAAACACGGTGGCCGCTCTGACTGTGCTTCTGGGGTGATTGTGTTTCTTTGTAACCCGTGCTTTGGAGACGTTGTTTTAATAACACTTCGGAGCCAGTCTTTTATCTTCTGCTGCCTCTGATGTGTCTGAGAGTAGGCAGCGCTTAGTCTACAGAGGACTTTCATTTGGGGTCCTGGACTAGCTCTCCTGCCAGAAACAGCCAGAAAATGCTGCAGGCCTTTGACGCTGTGTTCAGACACGGGCCGGCCTGTGCCCTGTGCTCCTGGGAGCCTGGAGACCACCTGTCCTGGCCTTTGTGGTATTTTCCTCCCAGAGGTGTAAGATGCTCAGGTCTGGACAGAACTCTGCTACCCAAGCAGCCCTGTGAGCGGCTTCCCCGGTGCCCCTGGGGTGCCCTGGGCTCCGCTGGCCTGGGCTGGCAGGAGACTAGAAAAGGTTTATTGTAGGCCAGCTGGTATTCGCTAGAGTTGGAAGAGAGGGGGCTCTGAACACACAAGCCTTCAACAGACTCCAGCTAACTACACCTCAGGAGTCAGTAAAAACCGTGTCCCAAACCAGGAGCTGGTGGCTTACGTCAGAATCCCAGCTATTCACGAGGCTGAGGTTCGCAGTCTGAAGTCAACCCAGGCAGGAAATGAGACTCTTATATGGAGATAAGTTAGCCAGCAAAAAGGCAGAAGTGGAACTGTGGCTCAAGTGGTAGAACACCAGCATTGAGCAAAAAAGTAAAGGGACAGTGTCCAGGATCTGAGTTCAAGCCCTGGTGGTAGTGCACGTGCACACGTTATACCCTCATAAGCCTGAAGCAGTCCTTACCCCCAAAACCACAGAAAGGAGCTCAGGGCCTTCCTCAGCATATCTCAGTGCAGCCTGAAACAAGCTCAGGACGGCCAGCCTGCAGCCGAGCACCCACAGACACAGAAAGCAGTGCTCTCCACAGACAGCCAGCAGAGTCCAGTGCAATGTCCGGCGAAAATTAAAATTTCCAGATATGCAAACAGGAAAATGGGCCCTGTCTGGAGGAAAGAGAGCAACTGGGCAGAGCAGACCCCAAGTGCACATACAGTGGACCTTGGGTGGACACAGGGAAGGCCCCCAGGTAGAGTGGACCCTGGGTGGGTACAGGGTGGACCCCAGGTGAACGATGGGCAGATTCCGGGAAGACGTGGTGCAGACCTGGAGTAAGTGTTGGGTGGACGCTGGGGGGACGTAGGATGGACCCCCAGGTAGAGTGGACACTGGGTGAGTGATGGGCAGACCCTGAGTGGACATGGTACAGACCCTGGGTGGACGCAATGGCCCCTGGGTGCACGATGGGTGGAGGAGGCAGGGTAGCACTGGCCTCATGAGGTCCCAACACTTGAGGATGTGCTGGGAGCCCCAGAGCCATGTGGCTCAAGAGCAGAGCGCCCCCATCCAAGTGCACAGTGGCCCATCCTAGTGCACAGTGCCCCATCCAAGTGCACAGTGGCCCATCCGAGTGCACAGTGCCCCATCCTAGTGCACAGTGACCCATCCAAGTGCACAGTGCCCCATCCTAGTGCAGAGTGCCCCATCCTAGTGCACAGTGCCCCATCCTAGTGCAGAGTACCCCATCCTAGTGCACAGTGCCCCATCCTAGTGCACAGTGCCCCATCCTAGTGCACAGTGCCCCATCCTAGTGCACAGTGGCCCATCCAAGTGCACAGTGCCCCATCCAAGTGCACAGTGCCCCATCCAAGTGCACAGTGCCCCATCCAAGTGCACAGTGCCCCACCCAAGGACTTCCCAGGATATAAAACAGGAACTTGGGCTTCCCCGGCAGAACTCAGAGAGGAGAGCGTGCAAAGGGCTTGACTCTGTCTGCACACAGCCCCTCCCTCTAGGACCTCAGGGCTCGTGTCTGGACCCCTCCTAGGGGGCCGTAGTGAAGGATTTGGAAATGGAGCCTTCGCCAAGATCCAAGATGAAGACTGAATGGAGTGGGCCTGGAGGAGGGCCGCCCAGCCCGGCAAGGACTTAAAAACAGCACTGATGTTGGAACCGCCACCAACAGATGGTAAATCAGAAGTGGCAGCTCTCACTGGGCAGACTGCCTGCTACAAGACAAACACCAACATTCTCCAAAGGATTTTAACATATCCTGAAATACCACAACAAAATGGAAAATGCTCAGGAAGCAATCCAAAGTTACTCACCATTCAAAGAACCAGGAAAACAAGATTCACTCAAAAGGAAAAGACAATCATTACACATCATCCTTCCAGAGAAAGGAGTGACCCAGGACAACAAAGCAGGCAGACAGCTAGGCATAGTGGCGCATGCCTGTCGTCCCAGCACTGGGAGGTGAGAGAGTTGCAAGTTCAAAGCCAGCCTGGTATATGTAGTGGGACCCTCATTTCAAGCAAAAACACAGGCATTATGACTGTGTCCCCTGCACTGTGGAGAACCTTGAAATGAAGGAAAAGATAAGAACTTTTATGAGAGAAGAAAAACAACAATAAAAATGCTAGAAATAAATCAGCACTGTTGGGCAAACGGACCTTTATAGAATAATTGATGGCGTAAGCACACTCTCCTTGTGTTTACTCAACAGGGGCTGATGGGCTGCAGCCCTAGCCCCCAAACAACACTAACACACAGATTCTGCACTGAGAAGCATGTTCTCAGAGCATAATAGAATAAACAGATAGCAAAAGGATATTTGGAAAAATCTCCAAAAGTAGACATTAAAAAACATATTTCTAAATGATCCGAAAGTTTAAAAAGGAGTCGGTCGTGGGGCCTGAACTCTGGGCCTGGGCGCTGTCCCTCAGCTCTTCAGCTCAAGGCTAGCGCTCTACCACTTGAGCCACAGCTCCACTTCGTTTTCTGGTGGTCAAAAATTTTGAGATGCCATTAAAGTGATACTTAGCATTAATTATTCATGATAGGAAAGAAGAAAGATCTCAGACTGAGTGTTGTGTCATATTCCTATAGTCTTGGCTACCTGAGGGGCAGAGATGGAGATTGTAGCTGGAGATCAGCAAGGGTAAAAGAGTCGTGAGAAACCAATAGAATGCTGAGTATCATGGCGCATGTCTGTCATCCCAGCTCTGGGTATAGTATAGATAGGAGAATGGCCAAGCCGGCCAACCTAGACATAAAAGCAAGACCCTACTCGAAAAACAATGAGAGGAAAAGGGCCGGGGCAGGGCCGAAGTGGTGGAGTACCTGCTTAGCAAGAGCAAGACCTGGGGCTCCAAACTCCATGACCGCCAGAAGTGAAAGGAAGAAGGGAAGGAAAGAGAGAAAGGAAGCTCTGAAATGGATAACTAAGCTTCCACCGTCAAACAAGGAGGAAAGCCAGAGCAAATCCTTCACGAAAACCAGCAGCTCAAACCCAGCTGCAGCATGAGCAGCGACGTTTATTCCAGGAATGCAAGCGGGCGCCACACTTCCGTCCCCCTATGCAAGGCGCGGGGTGCAGCTGGATTCCCGAAGCGAAGGACAGCAGAGAGCTGCCGGGCGGGGACGGCACTGGACCAGGAGTTGGTGATGGATGGCTGGAGAGTCTGCACTGGGGACGCGGAGGACTTCCGGCAGGCGATGGCTGCTAATGGTGCTTAAAGTGGCTGAGGTGGTGACATTTATTTAATATGTATTTTCACACCATATATAATTCACCGCATCAACTGACATATGAGAAAAGCCACGTGATCATGCTAATGGACACAGAAACCATCACACAAAGCGCAACATCTACTTATGATAAAAAAAAAATAATGAAACGAAGACCCTCATCCAACGAGGAGCAGAATGGAGCTTTCTTGTTTTGATAAAGAACAGCTGCTGGAAATCTTGGGGTGTCATCTGCACATTGGGGGAACGAAGCTCAGGGAGGTGAAGGCCGGCGTCTGTGGCCACAGCCAGGCCAGGGAGGAGCGCGGGAGCAGGGGTGCGCGTGTGCTCTGGAAAGGATGGGGTGATGACCCAGCCTGGACACTGCCAGAACATCCCCAGATCTTTGAGCATTCGTGTGCACTGGCCATGGTGACAAGAGGCAAGGGCAAATTCACAGACGGCGTTTACTGTGCGAAGCAGGGACCGTTGGAAACAGAGAATGTAAGCAAAGGCACCAGACGGAACAGCAGTGCTGGGAGCCCGGCCGGGCCACACTCAAACCCCAGCACGCGGCAAAGGCCTGGAGAAGGGCTGAGCCGTGCAGCCTGCGCCTCTGAGCAGTATTTCCACCCCCACGGCTCGGGGCCCTCAGTCCCCATCTGCCTCCTGTCCCTGTGGCTGTCTTTTCTAGAATGTCAACCTCTGCCTGAGCACTTCCTGAACTCAGTCTGAAATATTCCTTTGTGAAGCCCGAAGACAGGATGTGATTGCACGTGAACGAGAATCACTAGATCCAGCCCTGGGGGGGGGGGGGAGGCTCGGCGGGGCTCGGCGGGGCCAGTGCTGGAGGACTGAATCACTCCGGGGAGATGGAGACCTCATGGACGGATGATGACGAGGCTGTACCATGCCCTGAACTGTGCCTAACAAACGGCAAACCATAGTTTGATATACTTTATTGCAATAAAAAAAAAGGTCAAGAATTGTTTTCCTCTTAAACACAAACAACCAGATGACCCGTGAGGACTGGCTTTCTGTGGCTGGGAGCACGGCATGGGCAGCCTCGAACTCCCAACCTTGGCTCACGAGCTGGACGCACTTGCTGGACTCCTGGCTCAGGACAGAGCTGGCCATGGAGCAAGCTCCTCTGCCCGTCCACTGGGAGCTGCAGGTGGCGTTCTGGAGAGGAGAAGGGAGACGTCCCTCACTGTCCCCCCCCTCCCCCAAGAGCCAGGCCTCTGGACACACTGCCTTCTTGAAGAGAAACGCCCTCAGAAAGCCAGCCGGGGGCAGGACAAGCCGCAGCACCTAGGCCTCGCCCCATAGCAGTGATGGTGGCCCAACCCTCTGGCTCTGGTCTCCTTGAGGACGCACACGGGCTGGGTCAGCCCTGACCAGCTCAGCAGCCACAGCATGGCACAGGACCTCTGCCCTGCACTTGCTCTTCTTCCGGAACCTGCCTGACAGATGTGATTCATGACGCCCAAGTGCTGGCCAGGTTTCACAAGCCAAAGTCAGTGTCCTCAATATACAGCTTTTGTTTTTCTTTTTGAGCAGGGTCTGTAGAGCCCCAGGCTGGCTTTGAACTCACATGTTCTCAGCCTCTACCTCTGGATGCTGAGAATACAGGTATATACCACCCTACCCAGCATCTTAGGCTACTAAAAGCCTATGGGAGGGCTGGGAAGGTGGCTCAGTGGTAGAGCACTTGCCTTGCATGCATGAGGCCCTGGGTTCGATTCCTCAGCACCACATAAGAAAAAAGCTGGAAGTGGCGCTGTGGCTCAAGTGGTAGAGTGCTAGCCTTGAGCTGAAGAGCTGAGGGACAGCGCCCAGGCCCAGAGTTCAGGCCCCACAACTGGACCCCCCCCCAAAAAGCCTATGGGATAACAGCACCGGTGGCTCACACCTGTAATCCTAGCTACTCAGGAAGCTGAGATCTGAGGATCACAGTTCAAAGCCAGCTCTGGCAGGAAAGCCCGTGAAACTCTTATCTCCAATAAAGCACCAGAAAAGCCTTTTTGTCAGGGCTGGCCTCGAACTACCGTCTTGCCAATCTTTGCTGGTGCTGGCCTCAAGCCTTGATCCTCCTGATCTTGGCCTCCTGAATCATTAGGAATACAGGTGTGAGCCACTGAGCCCTATTTATTTTTCAGCTTTCTAAGTGAAAGAGTTCTAAAGTGCGGAAGTTGGAAGGGCCGGGCAAAGACCTCTGTCCTTCCCTGGACCGGCTGGTTCTGCTCTACCGGGTTGGTCGCCCATGAGCGCTTTGCCCCGCGCCATTACCAGAGCACGCCTTCCATTTGGCCACACTGCTCTCTGATATTTGGGGGTGGGTCAAAGGTGTCCTGCTACTAGCGATCTGCCCGTGTCTGCTGGAGACCAAGTCACCTTCCATCAGTCTCCCTGGACGCTGGGCAGTGGTTTGGGCACCACCGCCCCTACAAGGGAGCCTGCACCCAGTCCAGAGCTGCCACCCAAGTCAGCTCCAGGCCCAGCCAGAGGGGCCTCTGCCTGGATCGGGACACAAATGCTAGAGCAGAGGCTGGCCGGGAGCAGACGCTCCCCGTTGAGAGAGCCCGCAGCCTCCAGCTCCTGCCTCCTGAGCCTGGCAAGGATGTCATACCTCCCGGTGTCCAGAGCGGCGGGGTGCTGCTCCAGTCCTCCACATTACCAGCAGAGCAAGCGGGGTCTGGGGGAAAGCACTCTGTGGATCGACTAAAATCAGCCTACCAGTCCTGCAAGGAGGAAGCCCTGGTGCCCACAGCCCTGGTGCCCGCAGCTCTGGTGCCCGCAGCCCTGGTGCCCGCAGGTCTGGTGCCCACAGCCCTGGTGCCAACAGCTCTGGTGCCCGCAGCTCTGGTGCCCGCAGCCCTGGTGCCCACAGCCCTGGTGCTCTGGTGCCCACAGCTCTGGTGCCCACAGCTCTGGTGCCCGCAGCCCTGGTGCCCGCAGCTCTGGTGCCCCACAGCTCTGGTGCCCGCAGCCCTGGTGCCCGCAGCCCTGGTGCCCACAGCCCTGGTGCTCTGGTGCCCGCAGCTCTGGTGCCCGCAGCCCTGGTGCCCGCAGCCCTGGTGCCCCACAGCTCTGGTGCCCGCAGCCCTGGTGCCCGCAGCTCTGGTGCCCGCAGCCCTGGTGCCCGCAGCTCTGGTGCCCACAGCCCTGGTGCCCACAGCCCTGGTGCTCTGATGCCCGCAGCTCTGGTGCCCACAGCTCTGGTGCCCACAGTCCTGGTGCCCGCAGCCCTGGTGCCCGCAGCTCTGGTGCCCCACAGCTCTGGTGCCCGCAGCCCTGGTGCCCGCAGCCCTGGTGCCTGCAGCTCTGGTGCCCGCAGCCCTGGTGCCCGCAGCTCTGGTGCCCGCAGCCCTGGTGCCCGCAGCCCTGGTGCCCACAGCTCTGGTGCCCCACAGCTCTGGTGCCCGCAGCCCTGGTGCCCACAGCTCTGGTGCCCGCAGCCCTGGTGCCCGCAGCCCTGGTGCCCGCAGCCCTGGGTGCCCACAGCCCTGGTGTTCTGGTGCCTGCAGCCCTGGTGCCCGCAGCTCTGGTGCCCCACAGCCCTGGTGCCCGCAGCTCTGGTGCCCCACAGCTCTGGTGCCCCACAGCCCTGGTGCCCACAGCCCTGGTGTTCTGGTGCCCGCAGCCCTGGTGCCCGCAGCTCTGGTGCCCCACAGCCCTGGTGCCCGCAGCCCTGGTGCCCGCAGCCCTGGTGCCCGCAGCCCTGGTGTTCTGGTGCCCCACAGCCCTGGTGCCCGCAGCTCTGGTGCCCACAGCTCTGGTGCCCGCAGTCCTGGTGCCCGCAGCTCTGGTGCCCCACAGCTCTGGTGTTCTGGTGCCCCACAGCCCTGGTGCCCGCAGCTCTGGTGCCCACAGCTCTGGTGCCCGCAGCCCTGGTGCCCGCAGCCCTGGTGCCCGCAGCCCTGGTGTTCTGGTGCCCCACAGCCCTGGTGCCCGCAGCTCTGGTGCCCACAGCTCTGGTGCCCGCAGTCCTGGTGCCCGCAGCTCTGGTGCCCCACAGCTCTGGTGCCCGCAGCCCTGGGTGCGAGTCTCAGGTGGGTTGGTGCTGTGCACACCGCACCACGGTGCTGACTGTGTGAGGGGCTCTCGGCTCTCAGTGTCTGGCTAGAGACATGACCTCGGGGGCGGGGCTCCGGTCTTCTCGCCAGCCCACTACAGACACCTGCACCCCATGTCCCACAGCCCTGCAGCCCTGCAGCCACGAGCCCTCTGTGATCTTGAGGAAAAGGATGAGTGAGGAGACTGACCCCAAGCCTCCCACAAGGATGGGAAGCCATGTGAGACCGCGGTCAGTGTCTGCAACGTGTGGTGTTGCCATGTGTGTGCACCTGTGCAATGTGTGTGTCAACATGTGTGTGCATGTGCAGGTGTCTATCACAGGTGTGTGCACACACACGTGTGTGTATATCACTGTTGTGCACACATCTGTGTCTGTATGTATGTGTCTATGTGAACAAGTGCTTCTGTGTATGCTTCTCTGGGTGCATATGTGCCTGTGTGTGTGTGTGTGTGTGTGTGCGTGTGTCAATGTGCCTATACCTACTTGTGTCCATGTGCCTGTGTGCCCATCCATGTGTCTGCGCCTGTGTGCCTGTCCATGTGTCTTTGTCTGTGTGCCCGTCCATGTGTCTATGTGTCTTTGTCTGTGTGCCCCTCCGTGTGTCTATGTGTCTGTGTACCCGTCCGTGTGTCTATGTGTCTGTGTGCCTGTCCGTGTGTCCGTGTCTGTGCCTGTGTGCCTGTCCGTGTGTCTGTGTGTCTGTCCCCTCCCACAGCCACACTCTCTACCCAGCTGTCTTCTGCAGTGACTGTTCTAACTCACTCAGAAATGTCACCATGACGCTCAGCCCCTTCCTAAGCCATTGTTTGCAATTGGCCGTGCTGAAGTCTCTCTGTGTGGAGGGCAGCTGGCGTGGTGGAGAATGTTCAGGACAGAGAAACCCGGCTTTAGGAAGAGGGCACTTTACTGGCCGCCATTCAGCATTTCCAAACGTCCAGCTCCTGGAAGAGGCCGTCAGGCTCCGTCGGGTCAGAGCCTGAGAGCAGGGCCTGTTCACCTGCCCTGTTCACCGGCCCTGCTCACCGGCCCTGCTCACCGGCCCTGTTCACCGGCCCTGCTCACTGGCCCTGCTCACCGGCGCTGTTCACCGGCCCTGTTCACCGGCCCTGTTCACCGGCCCTGCTCACCGGCCCTGTTCACCGGCCCTGCTCACCGGCCCTGTTCACCGGCCCTGCTCACCGGCCCTGCTCACTGGCCCTGCTCACCGGCCCTGTTCACCGGCCCTGCTCACCGGCCCTGTTCACCGGCCCTGTTCACTGGCCCTGCTCACCGGCCCTGTTCACCGGCCCTGCTCACCGGCCCTGCTCACCGGTGCTGCTCGCAGCTACGTGCGCACCCCGCCCAGCTCCAGGCCACGCTGCTTCCCACTCACGGGTGCTGTGCAGCGAGAGGGCCTGTCCCACAGTGCACCCACCCTGCGCAGCCAGGTCACAGCTGCCTGCTCTGGAAGCTGTGCTCATCATCAGTCACCCAAGAACTGCCGAGGAGAACGGGAGCTGCGCCCTCCCGGCACGCAGGAGGCCAGCGGGGGCTGCGGGGACCCTCGGCCAGCGGCACGTCCACCTCAGAACGGTCTCTCAGCGCCCGTGCTCAGTGGCGTCCTGGAGTGGACAAACCGCCAGGACGTGGCCAAACGGGCTACCCGGTGTCCACAGTGAAGCAAACGGTACTTTGGGAGGCGACGTGATCACCAAGGTCTCAGCCCACAGAGCCAGCAGGGGAGTAAGGAGGGAGGGGACGCTTTCGGGGCCCAGGGGCAGCTGTCCTCCCTCCCCCTCTTCTGCAGTTGATTTTGGAAGCAAACGTCCAGACGGCTCCAGACGGCCAGAGGGTGGGGTCTGCGTGAGGTGATCCGGGGGCACTGGCCCACCAACTGCCTGGTGACCTCCGGGGGCAGGGACACTGGCAGATGCCCCCATGTCTCCTGGGGGGGGGAGGGAAGGGGAAGAGGAGGCTCTAGCCCTGCAAAGCTGATCAAAGACAGAAGCTTGAGGAAAGAAAAATGAGGCCTCAAAGGACGCCGCACTGGTAACTGCCCTGTGTGTTCACCGTGCGCGGCGGGTGCCCGTCTGCTTCTGTGTGGAGGGAGACGGCTCAGGAGAGGTGGGGTGCCACCCACCCTCCCCGGGGGGCGCTCCGCACGGACACCCGTAGCACAGGTCTATGCACAGACTGCAGGGGCCCGGCACACCTCAGAAGGGGCTGTTGGGGAGTCTGATTGACCAAGAACAGCCCCTACGTGGTCTCGTAGAAGTGGCACCTTCTGAGGTGACCACAGAATTCTGCTGGGAGCCTGTGGAGGACGCTCCGGGAGAGGGGCCGCCGATGGGGACAGGCAGAAGCCGTAGCCCCGCCCAGAGACCCTGCCCAGAAGCGTTCATTCTCTGCCTTCTTTACCAACCCCGGGGTAGGAGAGACACCAACCTCCACAGCTGCTCAGCTCCACGTCCAAGATGCTATCCACAGTATTGTTTCCTTCCTTTCCCTCCTTCCTTCCTCCCTTCTCCCTTCCTTCTCTCCCTCCCTCCTTCCTTCCTTTCCCTCTTCTCCTCTTGGTTTTCTTGAGTTAGGGTTTCACTTTGCAACCCAAGTTGGCCTCAAGCTCATTCTTCTCCTGCCTCGGCCTCCCCAGTGCTAGGATTATAGGCGTGTACCACCACACCTGGCTCCAAGTGTCATTTCTGCCCCAACTTCTTCTGTGGGCCCATGCCTGATAAGCTCCCTCTGGTGCTGAGCCCGGCCCGATCGCAGACTCGCTAAAAGCTCCTGCCAGGACCCCATGGCTCAGGCTCTAAGGCCCTGGGGTCCCCTCCCTGTCCAGATACCTCAGAGCCTCCCAGCACCTCTCCCACTCAGACACAGGAGTGAGAGCCCCGGCAGCGGCGTCTGCACACTCACATGAGCAGCGAGGGACCCCCAGGAGCACACACACCAACAAGGAGAGCCCCGGCGGCGTCTGCACACTCTCCAGCTCTCGAACACTGCCCGCAAGCCCCTGCTCTCCCTTCCCGGCCAAAGCCATGTTCATCACACTTCACAGATGAGAAAACGGCACTTCCCCAGCCCAAGACGGCCTCACTTCGGCTCTGCCCCGCTTCCAGTCAGGGAAGGGCAGTGGGCATGGAGGGGCGGCCAGGGCTCCCGCGGCAGAGGGCAGAGCTGCGGCCCCGCAGGGGTGGGGTGGGGGGAGGTCACAAGGCTGCCTGAGAAGCTGCTAGAAAGACTTCCCTTAAGAGCACCGTCAGGCTGAACACAGCCTGTGGGGAGAAAAACAGAGACCCGCCCCGGAGCCCCTGGGCTCCCAGGCTCCGACACACCCCGCTGCAAAGTCCTTTGGGGTCTGGGGGAGGAAAGTGCTCGTACCCCCTGAGCAGAGGCCCCTGGCGCGCCAGGCTCCGCGGGGAAGGGACTCTCACCTGGATGACGACCTTGACCGTGGCGGCGTCCACAATGGTGGTGCACACCAGACCTCCCGGGTGCTGCCCGTCGGCGCTGCGGTTCTGCTGGCCCATGGTGAAGAGCATGGGCACCGCCAGCAGCCCCGACGCCAGCCAGATGGCGCCAATGAACTTCTTGGTGCGGCTGCGGGACATGAGGGTCTTGGCCTTGAAGGGGTGGCAGATGGCCAGGTAGCGCTCCACGCTCAGGCTGGCCACGTTGAGGGCCGTGGCGTAGGTGCAAGCGTCCCGCAGGAAGTAGTAGCCCCGGCAGACGGCGCCGCCGAACGCCCAGGGGTGGTGCACCCAGATGAAGTTGTACAGCTCCACGGGCATGGCCAGCAGCAGGGTGAGCAGGTCGGACAGCGCCAGGCTGCCCAGGTGGTAGTGCACGGTGCTCTGCAGACTCTGCAGCGACTTCTTCCGCGCCAGCGTGAACGCCGTCACCGAGTTGCCCACCGTGCCCACCACGAAAAGGGCCAGGTACACGGCGGTCACCAACGCCTTGGAATAGATGTCGGTGTTCACGTCCAGGTCGCTGCTGGGCGCGGCCAGGGCCGGCTGGGACGCGTTGCCGGAGCCATTGCCCACCCCCCCGAAGCCCGGGGCCGAGACGGCGGCCTCCAGCCCGGGCTGGGGCTGCGGGAAGGGCGCGACGCCCGGCACGCCCGCCCAGCCGGCCGGCGCGGAGCTGTTGAGGCGCATGGCTGGCGCCGGCGCGCGCGGCTTTGTCCCGCGCGGCGGGGAGCGGGCGTGGGAGTCCCGGGGCCGGTGGGCGCGGCTGGGGCAGGGCGCAGAGCGCAGAGCGCAGAGCCTGGGCGCCCGGGGCCGGCCGCTCCGCTTCGGACCGCTCCTCTCGGCTCGCGTCGCCCAGGGCTCCGCCTCCTCCCGACGCCGGGCTCCGCGCTCCGACTCCCGCTCCTCCCGCAGGCGGTGCGCGCCTGCCCCGGGATGCCTCGGACCGCGCTTCCCGGGACCCCCGGGGCCGCGCCGCTTCCGCGCTCGGGCTCCGCGGGGCGCTCGCCGCCCCGGCTCGGCTCGGCCGCCCGGCGCCCCCCGCGCACCCGGCCCGCGCCCGCCCCGCGCGCCCGCACCCGCTGCGCCTCCACCGAGCCGGCGGCTGCGCGGCGCCCCGCGGCGGGGGGCGTGGCGGCGGAGCGGGGCGGCCCCAGCCGCGTCCCCTCCCCACGCGGTGCGGGCCGGGGAGCGCGGGGCGCTGGGCAGCTCCCCCTCCCAACTTCTCCCGTCTCCAGGAAGGCAGCTGAGCCCCAGTTGCCATCATGGAGGGGGGGGCGGAGGGGGGCCGACAGGCCGCAGGGCCTCCGCGCAGCCCCCGGGGTGCGGGGCGCGGGACGTGGGGACCGATCCCCAAGCACCCAGGGGGCTCCGGTAGGAGGGGAGGCCGAGCAGGAGGACCGGAGGCGCCGCTCCTGGAGCCCTGGGCGCACACCCGGGAGGCCTGTGATGTCCTGAGTGTGAATGGCCAGGACGCTCCCCCGCTGTCCCTCACTGGGGCCGTCAGCGGAGGATCTTTGTGATCCTCCATGTCCTGCCCTGGCGAGAGTCCTGCCAAGGGTAACCAGGTTTGCCGCCCGTTTCCAGCTTGGCGCAGGATGCCCTCCATCGTCCTCCCCCCCTCGCGGAGCCCTCCCTGCCCTTTCCCCTGCTCCTCTCCTCTTCCCAACAACTCACACTGGATCCTGGGGTGTCGGAGGTTCCAGCCCAGGCATTGCAGCCTCAGCCACAGTCCCTGCCAGGCGCAGGGGCTGTGCTGGGGTCAGGAAAGACAAGACTTCACATGCCGTGGAGAAAGGGAAGTGGAGGCAGGAACTTTGGCCCAGACCTGCCATGGAGGCTGAGAAGCTGATGGCCAGGCGGTCCATGCCTAGACTGCTCTTGCCTGGTCCGGTTCTCCTGCTCCACCCACGCCTGACACCCAAGCCTGATGCTCTCCTTTGAGAGTCTCAGCTCATACAAATCAATGCTTCAACGTTCCATCTTCAAAGGCAACACAGTGGTCCCTTTGCTAGGAGGCAGCTCAGCAGGCCGAGGCGGGCAGGTGGGACTGAAGAGTTGGATGTAATGTCGTTGAGCCTCTGCTGGGAGGTTTGTAGAACAGCTGGCCCTGGAGTGAAGGTGCTGGGATGGATTGTGCTCTGACCCTGCAGGGCGGGAAGCAACGCTCACAGCCCAACCCAGCTCAGCTCGAAAACTCCCAGGTCGCGCTGGATTCGCACTCGGGAGGATCCACCTGCCAGGCAGGCCGGCGGTGGGGCTGCACCTGTCTCTGCAGCTTACCAGGCCCTGTCACGTCCAGGCGCCACCTGCACACCTCCATCAGCACCCACACAGGAGGCCGTGGCCAGTGTCCACTAGGGTCTGTCTCGTTGTCGATCAGAGCCGGCATCGCACCTCAGGCGGGCAGCAGAAATTGCTCTTGCTGGCTGTGTGAGCCACTGTTTGGTTTTCCAGCCTCTGACCTTTTGACTAAGCTAGCTAGCCTTCTTTCCAAAGCTTTCTTTCTCACTCAGCTAACCTAGGAGCTTAAAAAAAACACAATAAATGGCAACTTAGCACAAATATTATGACAAGGAACTCACTTAAAACCTTTCAGGAAAATGCCACAAAGTGCCTGGTCTGCACAAAGGGGCAGAGCCCTTGCTGAGGGCCCCAGTGACCTCTGGGCTGTGACAGACCACGTCCCGCTCCGAGCCAGAGAGACTGGATCTTTCATTTGAAGTGGTTTAGTTCTTCTCTCTATATACCCCCAAGACTCCAGTCCCTAAACAACAGCTGCTGCTGCTGCTGCTGCTCCTTGTCGTCATTCTCCTTTTCTTCCTCTCCTCCTTCTCCTCCTCCTTCCTCTTCTTCTTCCTTCTCTTCCTCCTTCTCCTCCTCCTCTTCTTCCTCTCCTCCTTCTCCTCCTCCTCTCCCTTCCTCTTCCTTCTCTTCCTCCTCCTCCTCCTCTTCTTCCTCTCCTCCTTGTCCTCCTCCTTCCTCTTCCTCTTCCCCTTCTCCTCTTTCTCCTTTGGTTCCTCCCACTTGCTAGGCTAGCACAGTGCCACTAAACTACACCTCCAGCCCTGGTTTTCGCTGATTTGTAGGATAGGGTCTTGCTTCCTGCCTGGTACACACCTGAGGTTCAAACCTCTCTACTTATTGTAAGCTTTCCATCCTCTTGGTGCTCCACAGTGTCCACTCTCCTACCATGGAAATGAAGTCTCTCCGGCTTTTCAAGCTGGCTCCGATCGCAGCCTTCACACAGTGTGGGATGACGGGTGTGAGCCACTGCCCTTGGTTATGATTTGAAAAAGGGGTCTCTCACTTTTCTGGCCAGGCTGGCTTTGAATTGCTATGTTCTCAGCTTCCCAAGCAACTAGGGGAAGGCGTGAAGCACTGGGCCCAGCTCAACAGTTGCTTCTTTGGAGAGGGGGGGGAGGGAGGGAGGGAGGAAGGAAGGAAGGAAGGAAGGAAGGAAGGAAGGAAGGAAGGAAGGAAAGAAAAGGGGGAAGGAAGGAAGGAAGGGGGGAAGGAAGGAAGGAAGGAAGGAAGGAAGGAAGGAAGGAAGGAAGGAAGGAAGGAGGGAGGGAGGGGGAAAGGAGGGAGGGAGGGGGAAAGGAAGGAAGGCTAGTGAGCCGCTCCTAGGAAAGCTAAGTCCAGGTACTGCAGTGTTTGCTGGTGACCACCGCCCTCCACAGTGGCGCTGGCATCGGGAATCCTGGCTCAGCTTACGTGGGCAGAGCCCTGGGGCGGTGTGTTTACTATGAGCGGCTCCGGCTGGCTGCAGCACCGTGGGGACCACGTCTTCGCCCCGTGTGTAGTAAGAGCCAGAGCCGTTGACGGGCTGTGTTTCTTGGGCATAGCCTGTGTGAGGAGTGACTGGCTTCTGTGATTCCCGCCTCTGTTCTGTAGGTCAGGTCCACCACACAGGCTGCGGCAGAATTCCGTGCCGAGATGAAAATCAAAGAGCCGTCGGCAAAAGATTACCTGAATGGAGACACTGAAGGACGGGGTCCTCGTTTGATCTGCTAACTTACCCTCTTTCCTCTGGTCCCAGACTGCTACTGCACAAGAAGAAGTCTTACCACATTTAAAAAATAAAATAAAGCTGGGTGCAGGTGGCTCACACCTGCGGTCCTAGCTACCCAAGAAGCTGAGATCTGAGGACCGTGGTTTGAAGTCAGCCCCAGGCAGGAAAGTTCTCTCCAATTAATCACAGAAAAAAGATGGAAGTGAAGCCATGGTTCAAGTGATAGAGCCCTACCTCTATCAAAAAGAAGCTCACAGACGGTGTTCAGACCCAGAGTTTGAGCCTCAGGACCAGCAACAAAGTAAATTAAATAAGTTCACAATAATACCTATATGGGTTATTGCTATATAACAAAGTGCCCCAACATTTGGTGGCTTAAAGCGGCAAGTATCTATTTACATATTTGCTTGTTTACAGGCTGTGGCACATAAGCACGTGCCAAGTGCTCTGCCACTGAGCTATATCCCAAGTCCTTTCAGTTACACGCGGGGTTAGGAGTTAACGTGTGGACTGTGGGCACTTCCCGACCACTCGCCCTGTCCTGTCTGTTCCCACCCTCAGGCTTGCTTCACTTCCTGCTCTCCTCATCCTGTGTGTGTTGAATCTTCCAGCTGTGTTGGTCCCCTGTGCCCTTCCTCATCTGCTCAACACTCCTCCCTCCCCGCTGCCCCCCCCCCGCTGCCCCCCACAATCTCATTCCAGCTTCCTCATGTTCATTTTGTTACACTGTTAATTTTTGAGCCAGGACCTGTCTAAGATGCTGAGTCTGACCTTGTACTTGAGATCCTCCTGCTTCAGCCTCCAGAGTGCTGCGGTCACAGGCGTGCATGACCACGCCTGCCTGTATGTATTGCAGTGATGATGCGATGTCCCACACAGAGTGGCTGGGTGTAACTGCACTTGAGCCGAGGACACGCAGTCTGCAGGCTGTACAGTGAGCTGAAGATCTCCATCACACAGCGTGGAGATTGCACATGCTCAGGACCCTCCGCCTTCCAAGGAGGAAGCTTAAAAATAGCACAACACGTGTGCATGCGGGAGCCCCCCCCCTTGCCTGGCTGTGCGCATGGCTTGCTCCAGGCTGCTGGCAGAGCCCAAGTTCAAGCTCTAGGCTGTGAGGCTTCCGCAAGAGCCACGTGGCCCTTTTATCCCAGCCTGCCCCTCGGCCCTTGGCCCTTGGCGGGCACCTGAGAGCTGGGTCTGGGAGGCTGGGGGGGGTTCGGGGAGGGGGTAGCTGCCACCCGTGCCCCGCGGCTGCAAGCAGACGGGCCTCACCAGGCCTCAGGGTGCAGGGGTCTGCTGGGGACTGAGGCGGGGTTTGAGGGTGCTTTGAGTCCAAGCTCCATCACGTCCTGACCGTGGCTCTGATAAGGTAGACAAGCCGCCAGCCCAGGAGGGAGGAAGGTTGGACGGGGAGGGTGGTCCAGAGCTGCCCTTCGTACTGCACAGGGGGTGCTGCTCAGGGGCACTAGCTTCACCCTCACGGGTCAGCGGTGCAGGCCAAGCACACAGAGGACCCCAGGACTCCCCCCACCCTGGGCCATCTGTTCCGGGGACCCTGCCGGCGTGGAAAGTGGTCAGGCGGAGGGTGTGGGTCCTGGCCAGCTCCGCAGACACCGGGGAAAGCAGACGCGCTCCCCACCGTGTCCCCACCGGCCTCTTGGAGTGGGCAGGTGGCAGGTCACGGTAAGAGGACCCCAAGGAAATGGGGTGTTCCTGGCTTTAAACAGAAGCCTGGAGACTCTGGATCCAAGGTGCTCCCAGTCCCAAGCAGGGGTTTGCCAGTGCAAGTCCAGTCGTGAGGAGATGCTGCGGGGCCCCAGGTGCTGGTGACCCCCCCCTCGGCGGGCCCCAGTCCCGCGGACGCTGCCCCCCCTGCCCCCCTCTCCCCGGCCACCTCACTCATCTTCCTTCTAGGACCTTTCTCCCCCACCTCCCAGGCCCAATGCCCAGGGCTTCTTTCCCTGCTTGCCCTAAAATGCCCAGACCTGCTGGTTCAGACTCAAGGCAGCTCAGCCCACCCTGCCTGCCCCCAAACCGGCCCTCTAAAAATGCGTGTTTCTGCTGGGCACCGGTGGTTCTTGCCTGTCATCCTAGCTACTCAGGAGGCTGAGATTTGAGGACCACAGTTCAAAGCCAGCAGGAAAGTCCGTGAGACTCTCTCTGTGTCTCTGTCTCTGTCTCTCTCTGTCTCTCTGTCTCTGTCTCTGTCTCTCTGTCTCTGTCTCTGTCTCTCTGTCTCTGTCTCTGTCTCTCTCTCTCTCTCTCTCTCTCTCTCTCTCTCTCTCTCTCTCTCTCTCTCTCTCTCTCTCTCTCTCTCTGTGTCGGTTAGGGGCTTGAACTCTGGGCCTGGGCACTGTCCCTCAGCTCTTCAGCTCAAGGTGAGTGCTCTACTGCTTGAGCCACAGTGCCACTTCCAGTTTTCTAGTGGCTTATTGGAGACAAGAGTCTCATGGACTTTCCTGCCTGGGCTGGCTTTGAACCATGATCCTCAGATCTCAGCCTCCTGAGTAGCTAGGATGACAGTTGTGAGCCACCAGAGCCTGGCCCATGAGACTCTTACCCTCAATTAACCATCAGAAAACCAGAAGTGGTGCTTTGGCTCAAGTGGTAGAGCACTAGCCTTGAGCTGAAGAGCAGAGGGACAGTGCCCAGGCCCAGAGTTCAGGCCTCACGACTGACAAAAAACAACTCATGTTTCTCCTCCAAGCGTTGCACCTAACATTTACCACACCTGCACACACCTGCACACACCCACACACACCTGCACACACACACCTGCACACACACCTGCACACACACACCTACACACACACACCTGCACACACACCTGCACACCCCTGCACACACACCCCTGCACACACACCTGCACACACACATCCTCGCACACACACATCCTTGCACACACACATACACCCCTGCACACACCCCTGCACACACACACCTGCACACACACCCACACACCCCTGCACACACACCCCTGCACACACACCCCTGCACACACACCTGCACACCCCTGCACACACACCCCTGCACACACACCTGCACACCCCTGCACACACACCCCTGCACACACACCTGCACACCCCTGCACACACCCCTGCACACCCCTGCACACACACCTGCACACCCCTGCACACACACACCTGCACACACCCCTGCACACACACCCCTGCACACACACACCTGCACACACACCCCTGCACACACACCCCTGCACACACACACCTGCACACACACACCTGCACACACACACCTGCACACACACCCCTGCACACACACCCGCACACACCTGCACACACACACCTGCGCGCGCACACACACACACCCCTGCACACACACACCTGCACACACACATCTGCGCGCGCGCGCACACACACACACACACACACACACACACACACACAAGGTCAGACAGAGGTGGCGCTGGTGAGCACTTCACTCAGGGCCTGCACAGGGAGTCACCTTTGAGAGTCACTTTCCTCCAGGCAACTCTGCAGGCTGGTGGACAGAGCGTGTGTCTGACGGCCCCAGCCCCTCTGCGATGGTTTTGCTTCTCCTGACCCTACCCCAAGCCTTCCTGTGTCCAGCAGGACTCAGCCGTTCATGGCTTGTGGGCTCCTGGTGTGTGCTGGCAGAAGCAGCCTGCCCTGGCCTCTGCCCGGCCTCCTGCGCCCTGGCCTCCAGTGCCCTGCCGCAGGCCCCCTCCTCCCCAGGCCTAGGAACCTACCTTGCAGAGAGCACTGAGCCAGAGTGGGGAGAAGCACTCTAGGCAGAAGGCTCAGGATCTGAGGGCTGACGCAATAGCTTTGAATCTTGGCTTTTTATCACCCCCAAAGCAAGGAGGCAGCCTCAAGTGCCTCTGAGCCTCAGTCTCCTTGTCTGTAAAATGGCTAATGATGTGAATGTGGCTGACAACATGATGGCTGCCAGCGGCACTCACATCTACCGCTAGACCCGAGAGAGGGAAAGGCCACAGAACAGACCCTCTGGGGCCCCCACAAATGCAGGCCAGGGAGCAGACAGCTCGGGGGCCATAGAAGAGGGGTGTAGCCCCAGCCGCGGGCCTCGCAGCAGGTGCCCCCCTGTGTGGGGCTGGTGTGGGGTGTGGGAGGGGCCAGGAGACACAGCGAGCTGTGCTGGGGAGCCGGGCCTCTGAGCTGACCCCCATTCCTGGGGCCTCCAGTTATGCACCTGCTCTTGAGTGCACAGCTCCGAAGGCCACACTGGCCATCATCAGCCTCAGCCGCGGCCTCCACGCGGTCCCTTCTAAGACCTCGGAGGCGCAGGGAGGGACCCTGGGTATCCTGTGTGTCCTCCATCATGGCTCATGCGTGTCCTCATGGGCCAGTGGGACACACACAATGGGAGGGGGGTCCCGTGGGGACAGTGTCCACTGGCTGCAGGTAATGCGGGGCCAGGCTGGGCTCCGGGGCCCTTCTCCTGAAACCAGCCTCTTCCCATAGCCCCGCCAGTCTCCAGGGAAGGGGAGGGTCTGCAGCAGGCTGGACGCAGGGGGTTCTGCCCAGTGGGAGAGCCCCGAGGAGGAGCCTGAGTGGATGGAGTGAACGGGGGACCGGCCAGGCAGGAGGAGCTTGGGGCTGGGCACCTGGCCTCAGACGGCCTCCAAGCCAGGCGGGCTCAGCCTCTGCCCAGCCCCTCTCCTGGCCCGCCCCGGCCTTGCTCTATTTCCCAGGAGGAATCCCCAGGATCTGCTCCGGCTTTCAGGCCAGGAAGGCCAGGGCATCCAGGGACAGGGAGAGAGGAGGGAGGCCAGGTGGCCGCAGCTGCTGGACACCTGTAGGAGATGGAGAACGGCCCCCTGGGGAAGGGGTGGGGAGTGGAAGTGGGGTTCAGCCTCTCCCCGGGGCTGAGCTTCCTGGGGACCTGCTCCCAGAGGGACCGGAAGTGGAGGCCACCCCGTTCCATGACAGCCACTGCCCGCTTACAGAGTCCAGTGCCGTCTCCAGACACTGACTAGAATAGCACGTTCATGTGACACTAAGGTCCCGGGCAGGGAGCAGGAAGCCCGCCCATGCCCTCCGTCTGCCCCAGGGCATGCTGGGAGGAGGCCCTCGTCACCAAGCTCCAGGGAACAGAAGTTAGGGTTTGGGGGAGCATCTTTTGGGGGTTTGCGCCTCCAGCACGTGGGGTGGGGGGATCCATCTGTGCCGTTGGCAGAGGCGCTGGGCTGTGTCTGCGCTCGCCGGGGTGGGGTGCCCTCAGCGGTGCACCAGCCCGCAGAGAACCTCCCGACACCCGGGAGCCCCGCGGGCTGGCAGCCAGGAGGGCCATGGCAGCCTCCCTGCTGTCCCCAGAGCTGGAATGCATGGCTTGGGCTCTGTGGACCACATGCTCTGCCAGGCGGCCAAGCTGAGGCCCGGTGCTGAGAGAGAGAAACCCAGAACCTCCCGCCGGCCCTCCCCCCCCCCCGCCCTCCCCTCCTCCCCGCCCTCCCCCCTACCACCCTGGCACTTTATCCTCCAGACTTCTCTGAGGACAGCGTTTGCACAAACATGCACACTTCTTTACCTGCAACTTCTACCGTGCTTGGAAATATGTAAAGAGGAAGGCCTTTTCAGTAGCAGCTATGTGAGTTCCAAAAATAAAATCCTAAAAGCTTCCTCCTTTGTCCTTCTGGCTTGAATCTCAAAGCCCAAGGCTCTTAACGGCTCCTGCAACACCTGAGCAGGGTGAATGGGTCCCTGGGCGGTGACTCACCCCTTCACCACAGCTGCAGAGACAGCCCAGCCGGGGTCCAACGCCACCCTCATCCCTGTACCCTGGCTCAGCTGAGCGTGTTACCTCCAGAAGGGGTGCCACCCCGACATCCCCCCCCCACAGGTGCTCCACCGGTGGCCCCTGCTTGTGGTGGCAGGAACCCCAGGGCAGAAGCTGCCTGCTGAGCGGCACCTGTCGGAGCTGTGTGAACAGCGCCGGAGGCTAGGTGGCTTGTACTGACAAAAGTTGATTTCCACAGCTCTGGGCTGGACGTCAAGGTCAAGGTGCCGCTGCTTTGGTACCTTGTGAAAGCCCATGTCCCGTTCACAGATGGCTCTGTATCTGTGTCCTCCCCTGGTGGGGTGCAAGGGACATTAGGGGAGCGGCTGTAACAGTCACATTTATACTGTCAGCCCTGATTTCCTCCTGAATCTAATTGCCTCTAGACCTTGCTTCCTGACGCCAACCACCCTCGCCACTTCTGTCTCTCCTCAGGCAGCAACAGGAGAGGGCCCAGCCTGCTTTGAGATTGGTCCAAGGTGGCCTGGCCCACAGCCAGCTGCCTGCTGCCGGGCGGGCCCGGCTCAGCCTGGTCTCAGGTCTGTCCTAGGGGCAGATGTGCTGAATTTTGGCTCATTCACTTTACAGAGGGTGAGTTCTGTTAACACAGATAATTGAGCGTAAAAATTTCCCTAAAAATAACGTGCAGGTGCTGAGCCAGGAGTTGGCCTCCTCCTGTGCTTTCTAGACAGACTGAGCTCTGCCACTGGCCCGTTGGCCCTGGTTGGTCCTTCTTACCCTGGGTCTGCATCCCCCCCCCCCCCCCCCCCGCTGCGGGGGCTGAGCTGGCGAGGCTGGGACTCAGAGGCTGGGCATTGTGGCCCGCCCTCTGGCTCCGCCCTGCTCCCCCGGCTTCCCACCTCCTGGCTGAGCAGGAGAGGTTGCTTGGCACTCCAGAGACCAGAGGTGTGGACCACCAGACGCAGCTGCTGTACCCACTCCTCCCACACAGCACTCCGCCCTTGGCACCCCACCCCCCATACCTCAGCCTGTCTGGATCCTTCTAGAAGTCCTTCCAGTAACTTGGGAAATGTGAGCCCTCTCCAAGTCCGGTGAGCCGGGCGAGCACATCAGATGAGGGGTGGGGAGTCAGGAGATGGACATCTAAAGTGGGGAGCATGTGTGGGCCCCGAGTCTGAGAGTCTGCATCACTCCAGTGGATGGCGTCAGAGATGGGCTGGAGTGGAGGCCACGGCCTGGGCCAGCTGCAGAATTGGTGCAGATGTACAGGGAGACCCCACGCATCTGGTGTTGGGGGATCCACACATCCAGGGTCTGGGGGGCCCACGCATCGGGGTTGGGGTGCCGTGCTGGAAGACGTCTCTTCTGTCCTCCCAGCCCACCCTACCCGGAGGCCCATCCCCTCAGGCACACCTGCTGTTCATGGGGCTGTGGATGGGGGTAGCGCTGGGGGCTGTGGATGGGGTTAGCGCTGGGGGCTGTGGATGGGGTTAGCGCTGGGGGCTGTGGATGGGGGTTAGCGCTGGGGGCTGTGGATGGAGGTTAGCGCTGGGGGCTGTGGATGGGGTAGCGCTGGGGGCTGTGGATGGGGTAGCGCTGGGGGCTGTGGATGGGGGGTAGCGCTGGGGGCTGTGGATGGGGGGTAGCGCTGGGGGCTGTGGATGGGGGTTAGGGCTGGGGGCTGTGGATGGGGGGTTAGCGCTGGGGGCTGTGGATGGGGGTTAGCGCTGGGGGCTGTGGATGGGGGGGTTAGCGCTGGGGGCTGTGGATGGGGGTTAGCGCTGGGGGCTGTGGATGGGGTAGCGCTGGGGGCTGTGGATGGGGGTAGCGCTGGGGGCTGTGGATGGGGGGGGTAGCGCTGGGGGCCTGGCCAGCACAGTGCTAGGGGCTCACAGGACTGTCCATGGAGCCACCTGTCCACCTGAGGGTCACACTCGCAGGCCAGCCCTGCCACAGGCTGCTGTGGGATGGCTCAAAACCTCAGCTGCCGGGCTGGAGACAGACACACTGGGCTGGGGACTGCGCCCCAGACCCGCTGTGGCCCGGCAGCGGTGCGACATTGGCCGCCGCAGTCTGCCAGTCCCTCCTCTCCGTTCCTTGCTGGGTGCTCGTCTTGGCGATCCATTTGTGCACAGGCTGCCGGGGCATTCCCTGGGAGCCGATGTTGAGGACGCGGCAGCCTTGCTGAATGGATGGAAACATCCGGAGAGCCAAGCACTGGGGCCTCCGCCAGGGCAGCCTCAGTTCACGCACTTCCGGAGGCTCAGGTCTGTCGGGGTGGAGGCCCGAGTCCTCTGGCTGGGCTCAGAGGGGTCTCGGGCAGAGCTGCTGAGGATTCTTCATGGGGGCCTGACACATGTCCCCATCCTGGCAGCTCAGCCGTCCACAAAGCAGGGTGTGCGGGACAGCCAGCCCTCCTGCGGACTCAGCCTCGGGAAACTGACCTCACGGCGAGCTGGAGCCTCTTCCAACATATCCCCCAGGTCCGCTGGGCATCAGACCCCTGCCAGGGTCCCTGCCCTGCCCCGGGCTCGGGGAGCAGCGTGGGCAGGGCACCTCTAAGTGTGCCCGCTCTGTTTTGCAAGCTGGTTCTTAAGAATATCCCTGTGCGGGAAAAGGGAACCGTAGAGCGCGCCTGGAAAATGTGTTCTTGTGGAAATGAGCAGTGACAACAAAATCAGACGATCATAGCTTGCAGAAATCACATCTCCGCTTTGAAGCGCAGACCCAGGGACGGGGCGGGGGCTCATCCATCACCACCGCCACCGAGACCGGAACCCAGGCCCCCGTCCACCTCCACCTCCCGTCTGGCGGGCCACACTCAGCAGCGGCACCGCTCGCGATGCGCTCTTCTATTTTCCTTTCACCAAGCCCAGGGCTGCTGGACAGCCTAGGATGATTAATGTCACTGTTGACTTCCTTCTCAGCCCTCAGATCTCAGTCTGGCTCCACAATCTTTTCCAAATGCCACTTCTGTTTAACAAGCCTGGCCTCCGGAGGGAGGCTGGTTACAGCTTTGTTGGCCAATGCAACAAACCGGCAGCCCCACTCTGCCTGGACGCTGCGCCCATCAGGAAGGGACATCTGTCGGCCTTGCCTGACCCATCTGTGGGGTCTGAGGTTTCCTGTTCTGAGAGCAAAGCCTGCAAGGCCTGGGTTGCCCGGCCTTCCCCTCGCCCACCATGGGAACAGTGTCCCCCTGTGCTTGCTGGGGGCTAGGGGGCGGGGCTAGGGCATAGTTTGTACTTGTAGGATCATAATTTGAAGCCAGCCTGGGCAGGAAAATCCTTGAGATTCCTATTTTCAATTAACCACCAAAACATGGGAAGTGGGGGTGTGGCTCCAGCCCTCAGCACCAGCCTTGAGCAAAACAAACAAAAAAACTTCTAAGGGACGAAGCCCAGGCCCTGAGTTCAAGCCCCAGTACTGGCATTAAAAAACAAAACAAAAAAGAAACAAGGGTCTGGGGGGCTGGAAAGATGGCTCAGTGGTAGAGCACTTGCCTTGCATGCCTCTGAGGCCCTGGGTTCGATTCCTCAGCACCACATAAACAGAGAAAGCTGTGGCTCAAGGGGTAGAGCACTAGCCTTGAGCTGAAGAGCTGAGGGACAGCACCCAGGCCCAGAGTTCAGGCTCCACGACTGACAAAGAGAGAGAGAGAGAGAGAGGGAGGAAGGAAGGAAGGAAGGAAGGAAGGAAGGAAGGAAGGAAGGAAGGAAGGAAGGACATTGTGAGGCCTGAGTTCAAGCCCTGCATTAGCACAAACCAGCCGGCCACGATGTGGGAAGGACATGCTGTTGGCGGTGGAGGCAGAGGCTGGCGCTGGCCAGGCTGCGGGGTCACGCGCATCCTGGGGATGCCCTGCATGGGCTCCTCTGGCTGGCGAGTGTGGGCCTGGGAGCCAGTGGGGCGCTGCCTGCTCCCCACAGGAGGGGAGCCCTGGCTCGGGTGCAGCAATGCAGCAACGCCGCTCCGCTGCGGGGAGACAAATGGCAAATCTGACCCGATACCGGGCGCCACCAGATGTGCAGTGCGGAAGGGGGTCGGGAGGCCGCGGCCCTCCCTTCCTTTCTGGTGGAATTCTCCAGCATCTCCTGCCGCTGTGAAGCACCAAGCACGGAGGGATCCCCTGAGCCCCTCCAGCCACCAAAGTGACAAGGTCAGGCAGGGTGCGTGTCCAGGGGAGAAGGGAGGAGGGGTGAGTGGGGGTAGGGCTGAGTGAGTGCAGGGGCGCACCACGGAGGCATGGTGGACAAGGGTCAGGGGTCAGGTAGGCCCTGGTGAATCCCAGTGCTCAGTAGTGTGGGGAGCAAAGGGGCCTGGGGAGGGCTGGGGGGGCTGGAGGGAAGGGGCCTGGGGGAGGGGGCCCCTGCAGGGAAGGGGGGAGGGCGTCTGCGCCTCCCACTGCCACCACAAGGAGCTGCATTTCCGTCACTGGAAGCTTTGGAACATGACGTTGAGTCACACCGTGTCATTAGTGGGGCTGAACGCCGGCTCCGGAGCATCTGCGCAGATGGCTGTTTAGACGTCGCCTGTCATCCTGTGTGTGGGTGGGTGGGCTTCCCACTGAGACTCACAGCGCATCTCCCCCAGAAAGTCTGGGGGCTTAGCGAGGGCTCTGCCCTGAAGTGTGTGGCCAAGTTCACCCAGCCAACTCGCACCTTTCAGGCCCAAATCCCAGAAAACCTCCACCAGGGGGCCCTCCCCCAAAGCTCCGCCCCTCCCAGCAGCCTGGGAGCCAGGAGACCGAGGGGGACAAGAGGAGGGGGGGCGAGGAGGGGGGCACGGATGGCGGGGGAGGGAACATTCGCTGATGGGCCCCAGAGCTGCACCCAGAAGGGGAGAGAAGGGGAGGGGAGGGGAGAGAAGGGGAGGGGAGGGAGGAGGAGCAGGAAGGAGGAAGGAGGAGGGGAAGGGAAGAGAGGACAGAGGGGAGGAAGAAGGGGAGAAGGGTGCTTTGGCTCCTGGAGGGGTCTGGGGCAGCCCCTGGATGCCCTGCCCACCGTGCTGACCGTGCTGACCACTCAGGGCCTCCATGCAGCTCACGTTGTGAGCCAGCAGCCTGCTGGGTCCATCAGGTGGGGATCCGCAGCTCTTCCCCTCCCCCCCCCCCAGTTACAGGGAGCTTGACCCAGCTGCCCCAGAGGGCCCCTGGATGGGCATCCTGGCCCTCCCAGCTCTCCTTCCTCTCCCCCTCCCTTCCACCCTCTCCCTCCTCCTCTTCCTCCCCTCTCCCTTCTGGGCACCCCCCCCCCCCCCTGCCCATTCCTGGTCTGTGCTTCCTAGACAGGGCAGGGGCTGAACTAGAGGCCCTGGGGCTAATTAGGCTCCTAATTAACGCCCTCCAGGTGCGGTAATTGCCCTGTGGCCGGCTGCTGAGTTCATCAGCGGCTCCTCAACTGCTCTCCTGGAAATAAATGACTGGGGAGGGGAGCCAGTGGCTCCGTCTGAGGACTGCGTGGTGGGGCGTGCACCACGCGAGCCGGTCACCCGGCTGCCCAGCGTGTCAGAGCCCTCCGGGGTCCACCCACCTCCCCATCTAACTGGGGCAGGAGACGCCAGCTGTGGGAGGGGAGGCTGGCCACCCTACCGCCTGTAGATGCCGGCCTGGGGGTGGGGCGTGGCCTGTGGGCACCCAGGCTCTGAGAAAGTCTGAGTGTCCCGCAGGCCTGGAGGGGGTGTGGCCCCACAGGCCGCTCCACCGGGCTCCATTCCTCCTTCACCACACAAGAACGGCAGAGACTGGTCATCTCAGAGACACGCTGCACATGCTGCAAACCAGGCCCTTGGTGTTCAACCTCAGCAGAGCCAAACACTGTGGTATCATCCCATTTGGGAAGTGGGGAGACTGAGGCAGGGGGAAGCTGCCAGGACCCCTGGGATCTGCCTGGCGCCCGGGCAGCCCCACTGTGCTCTTGAGGAAGAGCGTGACCACAGCACACGCATGGCCGCGCGTGGTGTGATGGATTCCCTGTGACCTCCGCGGCCCTGCCACCCTCACCCGTCACAGAACCACGGCGTCCCCCCACGGCCGCAGGCCCCCCCCCCCCGGGGCAACCGAGAGGCCTGTGGCTCCTTCCCCTCCGGCGACAGGTGGAGCAGAGGCAGCTGCCCCAGAGAAGTTCTGAGAACTTGTGGTCTGAGCCCAACACAACTTGGAATAAATGATAAAATTATAAATTAAACACAACAAAATGTAATTACCGTGGGAGCCAGCTGAGAATAAAATGGATTATCCATAAAACAGCCATTAAGTTGTTTTCACATGTACCCATCTAATGTGCTGCTGATTAAAATCCATCTGCATGCAAACTATCATTTACGGGTGCTCCAGTCCCTCTTCCCCCGCGGGGCCGCCACGGGCGACCCTGGCACGCGAAGCCTCACCCGCCTGCACCGCCGGTGCCATTTCAGGACCGTCAGGCTCCACCATCAACCAGAAGGGACCCCGTGGCAGTAACCGGACAGCAGGATGACGTACGAGGCCCTGGGTGGCTGGGTCCTCAGAGCAGCTGTGTCCTGAGCTCCCTCATCATCCAGTGAACACAGTGCAGTGCGCACCAACAGGATGCCGGGCACCCATGAGGTGCACCAAGCAAAGATTTGGGCCGACACACTCAGCCCCGGCAGACTCAGTGTTCCTCACATTGTCAGGAGGTGGTGAACACGTGGGCGAAGTTCAAGAGCTAGAACACAGCCAGGGAGTTCCTACACTGGAGGTGAGCTGTGAGCTGCAATCCTGCCCAAATTACAGCTCAGAACTCCTGGAAAGCAGAAACTGCAAAGGTCTGCAAAGGTCCTGGGGCAGGGAGGGGTGTGTGTGTGGTGTGTGTATGTGTGTGTGTAGCACTGTGACTAGGAGACCGAGTGTTTCTGGAAGGACCAGGGGACAGATGGTCACTTCAGCAAATAGACAAGGGTGGGCTGGCCGCTTTTCAGGACCTCTCTAGCTATGGGTTTCAGGGTAGGATTACAGGCACCAGCCACTGGCTCCTGGCTTGTTTCTGTGTTTTGCCATAGTCCCACCGTGTAGTCCAGGCTGTCCTTGGCCATGTGATCTTCCTGCCTCAGCCCCCAGGGCTAGGACGGTGGGCCTGAGCCACCACATCAGCCTGGGGTCCCCCCTGTTTCCCTGCAGAGCTGGGGATGGAATCTGAAGGCCCTGCCCAGGCTGGGCAGGTAGATGCTCTACCTCGGAGCCACACTTCTAGGCTTGAGACCCCCTTCCCCCCTCCTCCCCACAGAAAGCCCAGAGGCTCCCATCTACCCTTCCTCTCCGGGGATGCAGCCTTTCCCCTCCCAGGGGTAGCCTGGCGGAATCCCTGCTTCCTGGTCCAGAGGCCCATCTGGAGCCCTCGAGGGCAGGCTTTGGACTGTGGCTGAGGAGACCCTGGCAGTGGTGGGCATGTGGGCATCTGCTGGGCAGGGTGCCCTGGGGCTCAGAGTGTGGCCAGGGTGATCATTGTGTCCTGTGCAGGGTGGGCTGAGGCAAAGCGGAGACCGGTGTCCCCTGAGCTGTGAGTCGTGCTCGGCTGTCCCAAGGACCCTGAGCCAGCTGGACCTGCTGTCGCACGCTCGGCTTGGCCCCGGAAGCCACCTGCTCTGCTCCTGTCCCTTCAAGTCTGCATTAGAGCCGGGCGGTCCCCAGCAGGCCAGGAGGAGGGACCCAGGACCAGTCGGCTTGCAGCTGCCCATCCCTGAGGCAAGTGGCTTGCAGCTTGATTGCTGGTGGCGAGCACTATGTGCTGTGACGGCCTGGCCTCGGCCACTGCCCCGCTGCTCAGCCTTCTGACGCTGAGAGGCCAGGCTCTTCTCTGGCCCCCAGCGTGGGGTGCAGCTGCTGGCTCCTCTCCAACCCCGTGTCTGTCCTCAGAATTGCTCATCTAGTCACGCCACACGCATGAAGTCCGTTCCCCTCCCCCCAACCCTCCAGGGCCTTCCCTCCTGGCTCCTGCCCCCCCCCAGCTGCCCCTCCCCTCCCCACACTTGCTGGCTAGCTGGACACAGGTGCCTTCCAAATGCCGCCTGGCAGATGACTGGACGCCAGCCGCACCTGCCCTCCCTCCCCACTTCATGTTTCGTTTTGCTCCCAGTGATGTGGTGGTATTTTCACGTCTAGTAACATTTTCCCAGCCTGTTTTTTAGGCTAGGAGACCAATCATGCAGGCAGCAGCCTTTCCTGCAGGGGAGGAGGGGGTCTGACTGTCCTGATGGTTGTAACTGGCATGGCCCACGGTGACCGTCCGTGGACAAGACCCTCGAGGTCTGTGTGTGGAATGTGGACATCCCGGAAGCCCGCCCCTCCAGCAAGCCAGAACCCAGAGCAGTGACAAGGAGGCCTGGACTCCCGGCTCCACCCACGGAGTGCCTGCACATACATCCCGGTCGGTCACCAGGTCTGGCTTTAGGGTGGACTTCCCTGCCCCCTGGTGGCCTCAGGGGAAAGTTGTCCCAGGAGAAGCCTCCTCTCCCGCAGGGCGGCAGCTGGAGTGACAGGTCATCCAGTTAAATTTGAATTTCACATAAACAATGAGGCTTCCAGTGGGAGCCTCAGGGTCTGCCGCGCCCTGCAGCCGAGGGATGACAGCACAGCGCGGGCGCTGGTGGGCTGGCTCCTCCCCAGGGGACGTGTGGACCTCAGCCTTTCAACTAAACACACAGAAAGGACTGGGACCCTGGGAAGTACATGCCTGGCAGTTGGGGTGCAGACATAACAAGTGGCGGTGGACCTCGAGGAGCCCAGCAAGCTGGGCAGAGAAGGGGCCCTGGGGCCCTGGTGGGGGGCAAGGGACTGACAAGGAGATGTGGGCGAGGCCGAGGGTGCCGCCCCTGTGTGCACCCCCCGCCCCCCATGTTACCGCCTCCTGCCAGAGCTTGGGCCCTGGAGGCCGCCAGGGCTCCCCAGCTGAGCAGCTGTGGACTTAGAAACCAGGAGGCAGGAGAGGGCAGAGTGTGCCGGCATGGTGGGCTGCTGGCCCTTCAAAACCATGACTGCTGCCTAGAAATAAGCCCCAGAGCGCAGCGCGCTGGTGTTTTCTAGCAAGCAGTGGGGCATGGCCACGTGGCAAGGCAGACGCTCCACTCCTCATCTCGCGGGTCTGGTCCTCCACTGGCTGTGGGTTGCTGGCAACAGGTGTCATGGGCTGGGGTGGGGTGCACAGCTGGCCTTGGCCCTCGGAGGGAGGAGGGAGGCTCTGTGTTTTCTGTGTGGCGCATATCTCTCTGTGCTGTGCTGTTTGTGTGTCCGAGTATCTGTGTGTATTTGTTTGGGGTTTTTTTGGGGGGTCTGGTCATGGGCCTGAACTCTGGGCCTGGGCGCTGTCCCTCAGCTCTTCAGCTCAAAGCTAGTGCTCTACCACTTGAGCCACAGCGCCACTTCTGGATTTTTTCTTTTTGCTTATGTGGTGCTAAGGAATTGAACCCAGGGCCTCATGCATTCAAGGCAAGCGCTCTACCACTGAGCCACCTTCCCAGCCCCCATCTGTGTGCATTTGTGTGTGCGTGTCTGTCTTTCTCTGTGTGTCTATTTGTGTCTGTCTGGGTATCTGTGTGTCTGCGGAACTCTGTGTGTGTGTGTGTGTGTGAGTGTGTGTGTGTGTGTGTGTGTGTGTGCGCGCTCGCGCAGAGCCTCATGACCTCCTTGGAGATCCATCATTTTCCCTGACAGAGCCTCAGAGGCAGTCTGAGTCCTGTGGCTAGAGGGTCTAACCTGGGCTGGAGGGTCTAACCTGGGCTGGAGGATCTAACCTGGGCTGGAGGGCCTCACTGGGCTGGAGGCAGGCTCAGGGCTGTAAAGAGAAGTCGGTGGGGGCAGCGAGGCCCGGCTGGGCTGAGTGGGATGAGGTGAGGAAGCGCCTGGGTGACCAGGTGACCAGGGGCTGTGGCAACACGGCTGCCGTTGGTGGAGTGTGAGTGTGAGGTGTGAGTGTGAGTGGTGTTGGTGGAGTGTGAGGCCCCGCCGGGAGGTGGCCAGGGGTCTAGGGCTTTTCCTCTTGCCCTGGAATGTGGCACACACCACAGGACCATCACGCCAGGGGAGGGGGCAGTGGCTGAGCGGGGGTGTCCTGTGGGGGACCCCCACTCTACCCAGCAGAGCCGAGGGAGGAGAGGTGGTGGCTGTGCTGGAGCACAGGGCATCTGCCGCCGGGGAGGCCCGGCACTAGGCACACACAGGCGGACCTGCCACCGCCGGGAGGCCCGGCACTAGGCACACACAGGCGGACCTGCCACCGCCGGGAGGCCCGGCACTAGGCACACCAGGCGGATCTGGGGCCCCCCTGCTGCTGGGAGAGTGTGAGTCGGATAGCAGTCACCTGTCTTTACTATCTGTATTTCGTGTGAACTTGCATGTGTACGTTTGTATCTTTTATACTGCAGCCTTGGTCACACGATGAGCCCAGGGAAGCCGGCCTGGCCCTTGGTGTTGGCTGCAAGCCTTCCTGCTTGCGGCCCAGACACACGTCCCAGATCCTCGGATCCCAGCTCTCTAACTTCTGGCCTGAGGCAGTGGCTCTGGCTGGGTGGGCTGGTTTCTCCCAGTGTGCTGAAGTTAGGGAGTGTCGGTTCTCTGCCTGTGAGGGAGTGTGGAAGTTAGGGAGTGTCCTCGGTTCTCTGCCTCTTAGGGAGTGTCGAAGTTAGGGAGTGTCGGTTCTCTGCCTGTTACCAGCACAGGGAAGGCATCTGAGGGGAAGAGGGAGGTGATGAGAGCCACAGCAGGCCCCTGTAGGACCTGAGAGGCAGCACGCTTGGTGAAGGACAGACAGTGTCTGTTGTGGTTCCCACCCAGGACCCCTGTACTAGGCGGTCTTTTACTGGAAACGTTCATCCCTTCCTCAGGCGTCTGCTCAGATGCTCCTTTCCCTGGCAGCTTCCCCCTCCCGCTCCCGCCTCTCCCTCTCCTTCACTGATGGGTTCACCGGCTGCATCTCTTTGGGACACACTGCTGTTGGGAACTCACACGCCCATGGGTCAGAGCACGGGACTCATGCCATACCACCCCTCCACCCTGCTGGGCACACAGAGATGTGCGCACACAGATGTACACGCTCACGTGTGCACAGCCTCATCTGCAGATGGCAGTCCACCGTCCAGCCCTCCAGGTCGTGCCCGACGTGGGTCAGAGCCAGGCCATGCAGGCCCGTCCCCACGGCCGGGAGCAGAGCCCGTCGGGTCCACCGCTGCTGTGGCCTCGGGAGGAGCGGAGGCGCTGGGAGGCAGTGCCAGGGACTCCCAATGCCATGGAAACCATGGGAATCGCAAATTCAACCGAGGGAAACACACACACTGCACAGGATGTGTACTTTAAATATTAAAATATATTACATACGTGGTTTTAACGGAAGACACATAGAAACACGCTGGCCACTCATTGCTTGGTGCAGGACTCGGCCCTGGCTGGAGTTTCCCTGACCAACACCAGGTGACCAGGTAGAGACAAACCCCACAAGCACAGAGATGTGAAATGTGGGTCCACAGACATCTATTTACAGCTGCTCTCGCAGCCCCGCTGAGGACAGGTGGCAAGTCTGAACACATCAAGTGGGCTGCCCAGATCCGGCCACCCCGGGGCCAGCCCTGGGCCAGGAGGGGCTGTGTTTGGTGTGTCCCATATCCCTTCTCCTGGCCCCCAGAATCCAAGATGAGCTTGTCCCCGGGTCTTCAGCTCTCCCGAGAAGGGCTGGGCAGGACGGTGGGGCGGGGCTGTTCTTGGGAGAGGCAGAGGGCGGCTGTGTCCCGAGTCAGACGCGGCTCTGCAGCTGCAGGTCTGCGGGGCCATCGGAGGCAGAGGACTGGCTGGGCAGGGAGGTGCTGTCCAGGCCCTCTGGGGAACCCGACGGCGACTTGTACAAGAAACAGGCAGTGGTGAAGAAGAGGAAGCCGAGCACCTGGGGAGACAGAAGGCTGCTAGGCCTCATCCCACACTCGGAATCAGACCCACGCAGGTGTGAAGACACGGGCTCCCCACAGGGCTGGGCTTACGGCACCCATGGTGCTTTAAGGGGAAATGAGAGCCACCCTTGTCTGAACGACAGGGGGTGGGGATGGGGCCAGGGGGAGGCCACCATGTCAAGTCGTCAGCACAGGCTGAGAGGCACGCGGTCTGCCCCGTCAGGTACCGAATGAGCTGCAGCCTGCAGCCTGCACACCCCGTGCCAGGTCTAAACACAGGCAGACGGCAAGGTGGCAGAAAGCCCAGGTGCCAGCCCCAGCCCTGGGCACCTGGGAAGGGAAACAGCTGGTATAGAAGTCCACATGGAAGACAAGGTCCCCCTGGACGGAAGGTGGCCCTAAACCTGCCGTCCTGACACGACAAGGGACTGTGTGCTGCCCGCTGCCCACGGACTCAGCCTGGGCATCAGACTGCTCCCTTGCTTGAGCCTCCGTGTCTGCAGCCGGGGCCACACCGCCCCTCTCGGTGCCAGCGGCCATCCGTGGCCTCCGTGTCTGCCCTGGTGTTTTCTGGGGTACCTCTGCTTATGGGTGGAGGCTGCACACAGGGCTATTTCTACAGGCTGTGCAGGGATCCAAGGCTGAGGGATCGAGGGGGAGCCCATGTGCACCTGCTTCTAAAATGATCACCCAAGCACACTCCCTTGGCGCCATGCCCCCCCCACGGGCCCCGCAGGACGGTGCCATTCTCAGGAGCCCAGCAGGACGGTGCCATTCTCAGGACCCCGCAGGACGGTGCCATTCTCAGAGCCCAGCAGGACGGTGCCATTCTCAGAGCCCAGCAGGACGGTGCCATTCTCAGGAGCCCAGCTGGGGGCGGCTGTTCCCCACTGGAGCCATTCTGGACCTCTCCAGGGCTTTCCAGCCAGGGCCAGCAGTCACGCAGGGGTGGACAGCGCAGCGGGGGGGCGGGGGAGGGCGGGGAGGGAGAGAGCTGCTCCCAATGCCCAGCCACCATCCTTCTGAGGCCCAGTTGTCCCTTGGCTTCCTTGGGCTGGGTCACATGCGGACAAGGATAGGGAGAATGACCCTTTGCAGACCAGGCCAAGAGGCCTTCGTGCGCTGGGGTTGGGCCCAGAGCACCTGGAGCCCTGGGAGCCGGAGGGGGCCTTGCCGTGCCTCACCTTGTAGGAGAGCCCTGCGGTGAGCATGTACCGGCTCATGGCTGCGTTCTGGTACACAAAACAGGAGCCCTGGTGGCCACACTGGTCCTGCCACAGCAGACAGGCCTTGTCAATCACCCAGCCGAAGGCGATGGGCCCGGGGATGCTGCCTGTGGAGAGAGGCTGGCTCAGCGACGGGAGGAGATGCCAGGCAGGGCTGGCAGCGGGAGGCACCCGGGCATGTGGGCTCTGAGCAAGGTGGCCTGGCCACTGCCTGGGGCCAGGAAGACAAGCACCGGGCAAAGAGCGAGCAGTGAGCCCTGGCAGCGCGCAGCGAGGAGGCGGGCTCCTCCGTGGGCACAGGCTCAGGCTGGCATGCGCACGGCCCGCTGGGAGGGGGCTCAGGCTGGCATGCGCACGGCCCGCTGGGAGGGGGCTCAGGCTCCTGGAGCAGAGAAGGAGCCACAGGCGTGCACACGCTCCCTCCCACAGCCACAGGCGTGCACACGCTCCCTCCCACCACACACCCACAGGCGTGCACACGCTCCCTCCCACCCCACAGCCACAGGCGTGCACACGCTCCCTCCCACCCCACAGCCACAGGCGTGCACACGCTCCCTCCCACAGCCACAGGCGTGCACACGCTCCCACCACACAGCCACAGGCGTGCACACGCTCCCTCCCACCACACACCCACAGGGGTGCACACGCTCCCTCCCACAGCCACAGGCGTGCACACGCTCCCTCCCACAGCCACAGGCGTGCACACGCTCCCTCCCACAGCCACAGGCGTGCACACGCTCCCTCCCACCACACACCCACAGGGGTGCACACGCTCCCTCCCACAGCCACAGGCGTGCACACGCTCCCTCCCACAGCCACAGGCGTGCACACGCTCCCTCCCACAGCCACAGGCGTGCACACGCTCCCTCCCACAGCCACAGGCGTGCACACGCTCCCTCCCACAGCCACAGCCACAGGCGTGCACACGCTCCCTCCCACAGCCACAGCCACAGGCGTGCACACGCTCCCTCCCACAGCCACAGGCGTGCACACGCTCCCTCCCACAGCCACAGCCACAGGCGTGCACACGCTCCCTCCCACCCCACAGCCACAGGCGTGCACACGCTCCCTCCCACCCCACAGCCACAGGCATGCACACGCTCCCACCACACAGCCACAGGCGTGCACACGCTCCCTCCCACCACACAGCCACAGGCGTGCACACGCTCCCTCCCACCCCACAGCCACAGGTGTGCACACGCTCCCTCCCACCACACAGCCACAGGCGTGCACACGCTCCCTCCCACCCCACAGCCACAGGCGTGTACACGCTCCCACCCCACAGCCACAGGCGTGCACACGCTCCCTCCCACCACACAGCCACAGGCGTGCACACGCTCCCTCCCACCACACAGCCACAGGCGTGCACACGCTCCCACCACACAGCCACAGGCGTGTACACGCTCCCTCCCACCCCACAGCCACAGGCGTGTACACGCTCCCACCCCACAGCCACAGGCATGCACACGCTCCCACCCCACAGCCACAGGCGTGCACACGCTCCCTCCCACCCCACAGCCACAGGCGTGCACACGCTCCCTCCCACCCCACAGCCACAGGTGTGCACACGCTCCCACCACACAGCCACAGGCGTGTACACGCTCCCACCCCACAGCCACAGGCGTGCACACGCTCCCTCCCACCACACAGCCACAGGTGTGCACACGCTCCCTCCCACCACACACCCACAGGCGTGCACACGCTCCCTCCCACCACACAGCCACAGGCGTGCACACGCTCCCTCCCACAGCCACAGGCGTGCACACGCTCCCTCCCACCCCACAGCCACAGGCGTGCACACGCTCCCTCCCACCACACAGCCACAGGCGTGCACACGCTCCCTCCCACCACACACCCACAGGGGTGCACACGCTCCCACCACACAGCCACAGGCGTGCACACGCTCCCTCCCACGGCACACCCACAGGCGTGCACACGCTCCCTCCCACGGCACAGTACCTAGCGTCCTCACTACGACCCACTGGATCCCCAGGGCGAAGGACCGCTGCCGATCACAGACACACCTGCAAGGAAACACACAGCAACATGGGCACCGGAGGGCCAAGCCACCCAGCACCCGCGGCCGGCAGGCGTCTTGGCCAAGCCTCCTCCCCAGGTGGCCAGCACCCCACCAGACGCCAGTCAGTTCTTTGCTGCCCGGGGAGCCCCACACGCCGGGGCCTGCAGAGCGCCACCTGCCGGTGCTGCGGGAGAGTGCTTACCGTAGCGTGGCAGTCAGCGCAGGAATGCTGCTGAGGAATGTAAAGATAATTACAACGAACACCAGAACCAGGAAGAGGGGCTTCCTCTGACAGGCTGAGGTGCATTTCCCTGTGGTGGCATGGCCAAAGCCAGAGGAAACATTCGAAGGGACACAGCTACAGTCTCGGTACACCTGGGGAGCCCAACAACAGCGCTGATCACACACAGAAGGCCCGGCTTCCCGGTCCCAGCTGGGCAGGGGCCGGGGCAGGGGCCACACTCACCTTCAGGCCTCCCGGGCCAGTGCTGTGGGCCCTGGCGCAGCCCGCGTGACAGGGGGAGTAGTAGGTGAGGCCATCCGAGCCACACACGGGGGCGTAGTGCTCCGGCTGGCAGCCACAGGCCACGTTGCATCTGGCCGTCAGGTTCAGGTGGCCCTCCCGCCACAGGCTGCAGGGGGACGGGAGGCCGGACGTGAGGCCAGCGCCAGGGCCCCAGGGCGGCCCGGGCCTCATCCCCACCCAGCGACGTTTGGGGTCTGCAGATGCGCCAAGCCTGTGCCCACAACTCGAGAGGCCCACCAGTGTTCTACTTCTGAGGGCAGCCAGGGCGGCTGGCGTGCCCACCATCTCCCTTGGTTTGTTTCTGTTTCGGGTCCGTGGAAACCCATGTGCATTGCCTGAAGGCAGCGTCAGGAGTGCCAGCTTCCGTCACCTGCAGTCACCTGCAATCCGGCCCCGTTCCCAGCACGGGCCAGCCTGTGTGCTGCAGCCACAGCCTGCATGCATGCGTGCGTGTGTGTGTGTGTGTGTGTGTGTGTGTGCCAGCAGCCACCAGCCATCACACCTCCTTCCTCCAAGCAGAGCATGCTGTGCTGCCATCACACCCACCATCCCATCTACCACCCGACTCTGCCCTCTGCACCCACCCAGCGTGGACCAGCTTCACCCACAGCGGCACCAGAACACCCAGGCCACTCTCTGCCCTCCCTGCTGCCACAGTCAAGGCTTCCAGGCAGCTCCGTGCTAGCCAGGCTGACAGTGTGGGCACAGGTGTCCCCAGGGCCAGGCCAGGCACACATCTGACCTTCCCCATGGGTGCTTGCATATCCCACTGCACACACATGCACACACATGCACACACATGCACGCACACACGCATACACACACATGCACACACATGCACGCACACACGCACGCACGCACACACGCACGCGCGCACACACACACAAGCGCCTTGTCATGTCCACCTCAGCCTAGGACCCTATGTGCTGGGGCTCTGCCTCCCTCTCATAGAGAAGACAGACCAGGCAGGGCTGTGGCTCCTGTGGCAGAGCAGGTCGGACAGGGAGCTTCGGAAGGGCTTGGAGTCAGCGGTGCGCAGATCCCCTCGGGGTCTTCCCTGCCCGTGCGCAGCCACTGCGACCAGAACAGGACAGGGGCGCCGGGCCCCTCCCGCAGGGCCTGCCGCGCTCACCTGCCACTGTAGCCGGCCGTCACGCCGGCCATAGGCACGCTCTCGCAGTGCGTGAGGAAGATGAAGAAGGCAAGCAGGCTGGTCAGGGTGCAGAGCAGGCAGAAGCGAATGATCCCGGGCCCACGGAGCTTGAGCCTGTTCACCAGGAAGCCGCCCAGGAGCGTGCCGCCGCCTCCGGCCGGAACCACCAGGTACCCTGGGGAGGGAGGGCTGTCAGTGTCGGGGTCACTGAGGCCCGTGGCCTCCACGGGCAGCGGGCAGCCCTGAGCACTCAGCACAGCCCTGCAAGGGCCTCCGCCCAAGGCCCAGGGGGAGGAGGCCCAGAGATCAAGGACAGCAGGCACGCGGGCACCGCTGGAGGGGCCAACCCTGAGGGGCACTGGGGAAGCCTCTCTGCCCAGCGCCTGGGGACAGCCAGACCCCAAAACCCTTCTATAACACAGTGGGAAAGGTGGGAGCCTGGACGAATTGGTCAGCTGCGGGCCTCCCTGCAGTGCCCCCCAAGACTCAAGTCTTCTCACCGAACAAGGTGGCGGCCTGGGAGGCGCTCAGGCTGAACTGGGCCTCCAGGAACTTGGGGCCGAACGTGGACATGCCGGCAATGAGCGTGGCCTCGGTGGCGCCAGCCAGGCAGAGCAGGACGAACGTGGGGTTCCTCAGGAGGAGCCAGATGGAGCTAAGGGGGAACAGAGAGTGGAAAGAGTGGGCAGGTCCTCAGTGTGGAAAAAACCCAACAAACCTCACAAGGCTACTGCCTCTCCTTTTGAATCCTGGGGCTTGAACCAGGGCCTGGCCTCCTTGAGCTTTTCTGTGCAAGGCAAGCGCTCTACACTTTGAGCACAGTGCCGCTTCTGGTTTTCTGGTGGTTCACAAGCTAGGCACTGGTGGCTCAGGCCTGTCACCCTAGCTACTCAGGAGTCTGAGATCGGAGGATTGTGGTTCAAAGCCAGCCCAGGCAGGAAAAGTCTGTGAGACCTTTATCTCCAATGATCCATCAGAAAACTGGAAGTGGCGCTGTGGCTCAAAGTGGTAGAGTGCTCTCCTTGAGCAAAAGAGCTCAGGGACAGGGCCCTGGCCTGGAGATTAAGCCCCAAGTCGTAAATCTAATCCAGGAGAGCTGAAGCGGCTTCTCCCAAGCCTGGCGCGGTACCAGGTGGCTCTTCTGTGCGTCCAGAGGCAGGGGTGCTGGCGGGCAGGTCTTGGAAGCAGAGGCAGGGGTGCTGGTGTGCATTTCTGCTTTCCAAGCCCCGGCCCTGGTTCTGCCAAACCTGCACTCCTCCTCTCGGCGGTGGACAGCGGCCTCTCCCCCCTCCCCATCACCTCGGCAGGCAGAAAGCTGCGTGCCTTTCAAGGTACTCACTGGCACGCTCTACATCTTGAGAACAAAGGACAAAACTGAGGCCCATGAGGAAGGAGGCGCGTGCGGCGCGGCGCGAGGAGCTCTGGAGTGGTCCCGGCCCGCGGGCACAGCCAGCAGGCATGGGCCATGCTTATGTGGAAGGATGGCTACCAGCGGCCTGACCTTCACACCTGGCGAGGTCATGGGCGGTCCAACCAGGCCAACAGTGCTCATAGAGCTCCAGCGGATCCTGGCCAGACTCTAACTTTGGGTTGCAGTGCTTTTTTTTTTCTTCTATTCTCCTGGGATTTGAACTCAGGGCTGATCCTGGCAAGCTAGCCTTTCTACCACTTGAGTCACCCTCCCTCCCCGACAAAGAAGAGAACGAAGAGGAAACCATGAGCAGGTGCTGGCACGGGGTGGGTCCTTCCCCAAGTGGTGCCCACCCTGGTGCCCAGACCTGCTTAGCTTGTGCTGCCTGGCTGCACAGCCCTGCTCTCCCGCCTGAGCTGCAGACCACTTGTCTGGGGCTTTAATGGGCATGGGTGCGGAAACGGGGCCCAGAATTTGCTAAGCAGTAGCCAGTTTAGGAGATCCACTGTGCTCAGTGCACGCGAGCCAAGGGTGCCTGGGCTCTCCCCTGCACCAGGCTGCACTGGGCTGCACTAGGCCACGCTGAGCTCTGGGTCCAGGCCAGCCAGCCTGGCAGACAGGAGTCCGGGCCAGCATGGCTGACTCCCCTGGGGGAGGGGAAGGGCAAAGCCCTCAGCACGGCGACTCTGCCCCACAGAGGAGGGACGCGGTGGCGGCCAGCGGCGGCTCTCGGTCGCTCCTCTCCCTGCACCCAGGAGGGATGGGCACCCATCACGACAGCCCTCCAAATGGCGGCATGAGGAGGGCCTGCAAAGGGTCCCGGAACCCAGGGCGCCGACTGCCAAAGCCCACAGCTTCCCTGGGGAGGGTCTGCACCCTTGGCCTGAGCGAGGGGGGGGGAGGGGAGGCGCTGCTGCTGGTGGGAAGTTTCATTTGAGGTTCAGGAGCCTCAGGGGACGGCTGAGACCCGCCAACAACCCGCAATGGCTGCAGCCTTGGGGAGGGACTCTGCTGCTGCTCCCCACGTTTAGGGGTCAGCGGTCAGGGAAGAGGTCCCCGGGCTGTGGTCTACGAGGCCGTGGTGGGCCGGTGCCCCACGCCCAGTGTGTCCTTACAGGGGCAGGTCTCTGGCAGTCTTCCCGAAGGCGGGGTTGCTGGCCGACTTGTGGCCGTTGTCTTTCAGCCGGTGCGTCTCGGCCGCTTTCACCACCAGGTAGCGCTGGGAGCCTAGGAGAGAAGGGGCAGGTTCCCAGAAGGCCAAGGCCCTGTGAGGCCGGCCTCCCACGAGCCCTGCCCCTCTGCTCTCCCAGCAGGGCTGGATATCGCATCTGATCCACACAGGGTCTGTGGCCCGAGATGGAGGGACACGGGGGACGGCTGCAGTGAGGGGGAGGCCCACACAGGACCCTCGGGAGGGGGGAGGGCTGCCTGGGGAGGGGGCAGCAGGCTCCATGGGGTGAGGACAGCGGCCCGGGGACGGTCACCTCTGCCCCGTCCATTCCGGAGTCTTTCCTCCCAGCGGCAAAGACTGTCCCCCACCTCACTGGTGGGAGTGGCCAGAAGGAAGGGGGCAGGGCAAAGGGCATGTCCTGTGTCCTAGAGGGTACGTCCGGGCTGGAGCAGGGGCCTACCTGGCAGCTGCCGAGGGTAGCCAAGGATCGGGATGGCAATGAGGAAAGCCACCGTCCCAGCACCAAGGAAGCCAACCCACCAGGCACCGACCCACAGTGGGCTTTCTGTGGTCAGCTCCTTCCTGTTGGGAAAGGCAGCGGCCTGAGGTCATTTCTTGGCCCACCAGGGTCCTTTTCAGTACACATACAAGTGGGGCGTCCAAGCTGCTCCTCCTCTGCGCAGACCTCGAGGTCCCTCTGCACAGGGTCCGCAGAGGCCTCTGGCCCTGTGGCCGCCTGCCCACACCTCCCTGCAGGCTGGAGACTACGGTGGGCGGGGCCTGGGAGGGGAGGCCCTCCGAGGAGCAGCAGCAGGGGCTCCTCTACCCACCAGTGCCGGGGGACAGGCGGTGTCCCCAGGGCGATGGAGCTCAGGGACAGAGTGTTCAGCCGGCTCTGGCTGAGAGCCCCGCAGAGGGACCATTAGGCTTGTGACTGCCATCTGCACATGGGTGAGCTCCCAAGTGGAAAGAGAAGAAGGGAAAAACCACCAGGAAGGCAGAGGCCGTCCAGGCTGTGACTTCCGGGTGGTCATCAAGGAGAGGAAGAGAGGAAGAGGAGGAGGACAGGGCCAATGCTGGCAGGCAGGAAGGAGACAGAACAGAAAGGGACGCCCAGCCAGGCAGCAGCACGAGGTCCTGCTCTGTGCTCGCAGGGAACAGCTGCAGCCGCCCCTCAGGGCCAGGAATGCGCTCTGCCTCCCCCCAACCCATGAGGAACGTGGGTAGAGCCCCAGAGCCCCAGAGGGCAGAGCGAGCGAAGCGTCCAGCCCGGGACACGAGCCCCAACCTACCTCCAGGCTCTGCACAGAATGCGCACACTCGACCCCACATTCTCAACCCAGGGCCAGAGGTGGCTTTTGTGAGAGGGCAGAGACGGGGGCGCCATCTGCAGAGAGAGTCTCAAGGTGTAGCGGTGCCCAAGACACAGAATGACCATCAGGAAAACGTTCACAGGAGCTGACCCTCCTCATGCAGGGCAAGGGCTGCAGCCGCCCGCACGGCCTGCAGTCTGCGGTCAGCAAGGGCCACCTCTCCTTCCCTCCCCGCCGGCCCCTCCCGTGCTCTCTGCCTCTCCCTCTTCCTCTCACCCTCACCGTCTGTCTCTGGCCCTCCCTCTCTGGCTTGCGTCCTCACTCTCCTGCTTGCATTACCCAAACGAGCATCACAAACAGAAGACAGGGAAGTGAAAGGTAAGAATTTCCACATGGCGGCAGGAAAGGGGCTGTCAGCTCAGGTGCGGCGTGCAGAAGCCCGCAGCCAGGGCTGGAGAGCACTGGGCTGTGCCTGACAGCCCTTGGCCCTCCCCCTTTCCACCCTCCCCCCCCCCAGCTGGGCTCCTAAGGCCTCCCACCCACCGACCTGAGGGGCCCATCCCACAGCCAGCCCTGATTCCTCCTGCTCCAGCCAGCAGCGCCGCATGCCGTGGACACCACCGGGCAAAACCACCTCTCGGGACTGCAGGGCCCAGGCACCAACATGGACAGGTGGACAGGCCAGGTCACTCACCGTGGGCCCATATCTGTGTAAATGTTCAGCATGGCGCCTCCTATCAGGTAGCCGGCTGCAGGGCCGAGAATGGCGGCTGTGTAGAAGATAGCTGGAAGGCAAGCAGAACATGGCGGTCAGTCGCATCCCGAGCCCTCCCGAGAGAGCCACGGTGTCCCTCCAGGTCTGGTCCACCGCACGCAGCTGTGCTGGGTCTGACATCTAGTTGTATCCACTCACACGGGGCTTGTCGGGGGCAGGGCTCGTTGGGTCCGGTTTCAATCCCCCTCCCCCTACACCCCCACACACTGTGGGGCCCTGTGGGGCTTCACCGAGGACACGGTGTCACCAAAGGCGTCCTTTGGTGCTCAGATGAAACCACGGCTGGCCTGCCCCTCAGGGAGCAGCCGGTGAGGCCGTGAATAAGAAACGCACAAAGAGCAGAGCCCCGCCAGATGCCCGCAGGCACAGGCTCAGTGCCAGCCGCCATGCTGAACCCGTGCTGGCCCCAGCCCCGCCAGCCCCACTCACCGATATAGATGGGCGAGTAGCTGGACTTGACGTTCTCGTCCAGGTAGGTGACGCCCAGCGTGTAGAGGGGCGTGGCACCCACGCCGTGCAGGAACTGGCCCAGCATGAAGACCAGCCGGTAGCTGGAGAGGCCCGAGGTGCGGTCGGAGCACGCCACGCTCTGGTTGGCCTGGCATGTCCCCACGCCCTCATCCACCGTCACCTCGTAGCGGCCGGCCATGAAGTGGGGCAGCGTGAACACCAGCGAGCCGGCACCCAGGATCAGCACGCCCCAGCCCAGCCAGCGCGGCTTGTGACCGTTGCCCCCAAAGTAGCTGACAAACGTGAGACAGAGGCAGGCGGCGATGTCGTAGGAGCTGGCGATCAGCCCGCTCTCGTAGCTGTGCAGGTCGAAGCGGCGCTCGATGGAGGTGACCACCGTGTTGATGAAGCCGTTCACCGTCATCCCTTGCAGGAAGGAGGCGGCGCACAGGAAGAACAGGAAGCCCTTGGGCGTGTTGAAGGCCTGCAGGCAGCGAGGCGTGAAGGTCCGCCAGCCACACAGCAGGCCCTGCGTCCCCGAGGACGCGTACCGCATGTCCCCGGCCCCCTGGCTGCCGGGCTTCTCCGCCGGGGGCTGGCACAGGGGCTGGCTGCAGGAGTCCAGGGGACTGAGGTCGGCGGAGCGCAGGGAGGCCGGCGATCCCCTGCTGTGGGGCGGGCTGCGGCTGCAGCCGTTCTCGGTGGCCAAGGGCTCCGTGAAGAGGAGCCGCGGCACCGCGAGGAGGCGCTGGTCACCCGTCATGTGCTGGGGCATCTCCGGGACGGTGGGGAGGGCGTCACGGCTCGGCAGGGAGGGAGACGCAGCAGGAGAGCCCACTCTGTGAGAAGAACGTCCGGTTAGCGACCCTCAGCCTGTCCCTGTCCCTGCACCTATCCCCAAGCCCACCCAAGCCCACCAAGGCCTGGCCCGGGCCTTCTGACACAGCCCATCGCCCGGCCTGAGAAGGGGCTCCACTCTGGTGGTTGTTAGGACTGTGGGAAGAAGAGCTTGTTACCAAGACATGGGGCAGGGCCCCGGCAAGGAGAGAGCCATTGGGTGGACGGCCACCATGCATGGTGGAGTTAGACACCACAGGACTGAGCTGGGCCCCAGACCCCCTATCACCGTGACCCACACTGTCCCCCATGGCTTTGCTTTGTATGTATGGGGCAAACACCCCAACAGTCCCCTCGGGAGGTGACCCTCAACCCAGCCTGGATCTTCCCTGAGGATCAACCAGCCATCCAGTGCCTCCTACCCCATAGGAAAATGAGGAAGGGGAAAAGAGTCTCCCAGAACTCTCAAGAGCCATCCACGCCGGGACAGAGCCCGGCCCCTGGCCCAGGTCTCCCTGACTCTGCACCAGAACACTTCACAATTCTCCCTCAGCTCCAAGAACCAAACTGGTCCCACTGGGCTGGAGGTGGGCCCAGCCCTGGGGCCTGGCTCAGCCTCCCGGGGCCCATTCCCCAGAGCCAGGCTGGGTGAGTGACCAGTGCACCCCAGAGCCAGGCTGGGTGAGTGACCAGTGCACCCCAGAGCCAGGCTGGGTGAGTGACCAGTGCACCCCGGGCTGGGCGCTCTCCTCCAGTACTGCCCCACACTCTTTTTAGAGGGGCTGCAGCCAGGACCAGAGCCGTCCAGGCCCCAAGGCCTCCTAGGAACCTGTGAGACAACTAGCTTCCCAGGGGGACGAAGCAAACCCATCCCAACACACACACTGCCTCAGTGTGCTCAGGGGGGGTCCTGGCACGGGTTCCCTAGGCCGAGCCCACCTCAGACATTCACAGGATGAGAAGAGGCTATCAGAGGGCCCTGGTCCCATCTGACTCGCAGTGAAATGTGGGCTCAGATGCACTGGGGACAGGACAGGTGTCCCCAGGCTGAGAGGAGAAGCAGGGGGGCCGCCCCGGGGACACCTTGGTCCTAGGCCTCCAGGCTCCAGCACCAGGAGGCCACACGCGTCTGCCAACTAGCCCTTTGGGGTCTGTACCCCCCCACCTCCCTGGGGAGGCCCAGACAGGGCCAACAGGCTACAGGCCAGGCTGGGGGTGGCCATGGGTGGGGCTGCGGGCCCAGCACCACGATGGCCCTTTGCGGATCATCGCAACACTAGGTAACAGCAAACTGCTGACTTATTTGTACAAGCACAACTTCACTGGAAGGCCAGTCAGCTCTCGGCTTCCTCAGGTGGGGTGTCCCGGATGGGGCGGGGGCAGTGGATGGAGGGTGATGTGGTCCTAACAGCCACAGCACATCGAATGCCACCTGATGCCAGGTGCCGCTCTAGGGTGATACAGGTCAGGAAGGGGCCCACACCACAGCCAGCGGCAGTTAGGACCGACTCATTCTGAGCGGCTCTCCAGTCCTGTGTGTGACAGATATGGATCGAAAGAACTGGACTGGAGCCTAACACACAAGGCCCCGTGTCGCCCTGGAAGAGGCAGGGCTCAGCACAGGCACCTGTGAACCGCAGAGGTCCCATCAGTCATACTCCGGCCCATGACCCTGTCCGGGTTTCATTCACAGCACCAACTCCACTCTGCCAGCTGGTGACCCCTGGCCGATCTGAGCAGTGTGGCATCAGAGAGCACACAAGAGGGACGCCGTGTAGAGTATGGAAATAACCTCAAAGTTCCCAGAGAAACCCAAGGGCCAGGCTCCACAGGCACAGAGCAGGCCAGCAGTGAGCCTGTGAACACACACACAACACACCTGCTTGATCCACAGCCGGACAAGCCAAAGTGGGAAACACAGGACCCAGACAGGTCAGGGCAGATGCAGCAAAGCCATGACACATTGTGGCCTCAAAACTCAGGTTCTGACATGAAGAACAGCCTCAAAGAGCTGGGAGCATGGAGAAGACTCAAGGCAACAAGAGACCAGAAGAGCAGTCTGCCATGTCGCCATCAACCAGAAGCTCTGACCCAGGCGCTCATGGGCCCCTGCGGCCTGGCCCCAGGACCACCCCCTGGAGGCAACAAGACAACAGAAAGACTTCCTGCTTGAAAACTCACAAAGAATCCTGGCGTCTCTTGGCTCCTAGTTCACAGCTCTTTCACCCGAACCCAAAGCTCTGACCCAAGTATATGAAGCACAAGCTAAAATTAGACTTATCACTTACATTTAAGTCAGCAATTTAAAATCCTATTTTAAATAGGAAGCAGGCTATTTTCCAGATGTCCACCAGGCCATGCAGGCCAGCCGGGGACACGCTCCAGCAGCCAGGCCAGCCGGGCAGGGTGGCCCTGCCTGCTGTCCTTCCCCTGGAAGCTGAGGCAGGAGGATTGCAAATTGGAGGCCAAACTGGACTACAATGACAAGGCCCTGTCTCCAACGACAAACAAAGTGGGGGCTGGTGGCTCACGCCTGTAATCCTAGCTACTTGTGAGGCTTAGATTTAGGGATCATAGCTTAAAGTCAGTTCTAGAAGGAAAATCCATGTTGTTTTTTTTTTTTTGTCAGTCTGGTCATGGGGTTTGAACTCTGGGCCTGGGCACTGTCCCTCAGCTCTTCAGTTCAAGGCTAGCACTCTACCACTTGAGCCACAGCGCCATTTCCGGTTTTCTGGTGGGGGCTGGCTTTGAACTGTGATCCACAGATCTCAGCCTTTTGAGTAGCTAGGATTATAGCATAAGCCACTGGTGCCCTGCTTCCATGAGAATCTTATTTCCAATAACCACCAAAGAGCTGGAACTGGAGCCATGGTAGAGTTCAAGTGGTAGAGTTCCAGCCTTGAGCAAAAAAGTTGGGCTCTGAGTTCAGTAGACATGTGCGTGACGCAGACGGACAGACACTCTGCCAGCCTGCTCCCTGCCTGTCACCAGCCCCCTCGCCAGCAGTCCTGATGAGGACAGGCCATTTCAAAAGGTGGGACCATTGTGTGCTTCCTCCAAAGCTGGGCTCCCACAGCCTGGAGATGAGGAACCTCATCTAGCCACATGACCCCCAGGGTGGAGGCATCCAGGTGCCGGGCCTGCGCAACCCCCTGAGCACAGGCCTGAGCCCTTTGTTATCCGTGGCATCACAGCCTTTACCCAGAGAGCACCTCTGAGACCAGGAGAGCCGCCTGGGGGGGCCCAGGAGGCATGCTTACCCCGAGAAGACACTGGCACCCTCTACCTGAGAGTGGAGACTCCCCAGCCTCTCTGCCGGCTCCACCAGACGGCCCAGCAGGGTGGAAGAGGCCACAGGGATTAGGCCTAGCTGATTAGAGCTGGGATGAGCTAAGGACGTATACCCTGTGGAGGGTTTGTGTGTGTGTGTGTGTGCGCGCGCACGCGCGCACATGCACACACATTCTACCTGTGTCCTTTGTTTGGGGGAAGGAAGTTTCTGGGACCACACTTTCCATCAGGTCCTACACATTTTGTCTTGAAAATGGCAGGCATTGATTTTTCCATCCGTGCCCCAGACCATCTGCCAGCGTGTTTTGGGGTGGAATTCCCCAGCCCACGCCCACCTCGTTATAGGAGCCCTAAGGTCAGTGGCCTTCGGATGGGCCACCCACCACTTAGTCCTTAGAGGGTGAGGCCTTGGTTTATGTGTTTGCATATTCCTCTCGCCAACCTATTTCCTCCAGACAGTCATCTGTTTCCTCAGTCCCTACCTGGGCTGGCCCCAGCAGGTGCAGAGCATAGGAAGTTTCTGGAATACTTAACCCTCCTGTGTGTCCCTCTTCCCCAGATGGCCAAAGTCCCTGCAGGACACCCGGGACCCTCGTGGAGGCCTGGAGCTCTCCGTGTCACTTCTGTTGGATCCCCGCGAGCGGGGTTCCTGGGTCCACTCAGTGGCCCACTGCCGGGGGCATGGGTTTCATTTCCCCCACACCCAGGCTCCAGCCAAGACTGAGGAAGTAAAGCCACGTTCTGTCCCGCGGCACACAGGTGTCCTGGGGCAGCAGCCACAACCAGGAGAGCTGCAGCCTGCGCCCCAGCATCCCCCCCCCTTCAGCCCCAGTGCCCGCCCCCTCTCTGTCCTCACACCAGCATCTCCTCCGGCTCCGGACTAGGACACTTGCACTCCTGTGTGATGCCAGGGCAGCTCACACGGCCCAGCAGGCACTGTGCTGACCACGCGGGATGAGGTGCAGAAAGCCAGCTGCCTTGCATGGAGGCTGGCGGATGCGGAGCCTGGGTGTGGGGCACCAAAGACCTGTCCGCTAGCTCAGTCCCCCACCTGCCTCCCCCTTCCTCCCCCCTCCTCCATCTGCTCCTACCTCCTCTCATCTCCTCCCACCTGTTCCCCCTCCTCCCCCCTCCGCTTCCCTGCTCCCACCCCCTCCCACCTGTTCCCACCCTCTCCCCTGCTCCCACCTCCTGTCCCCTGCTCCCACCCCCTCTCCCCTGCTCCCACCTCCTCTCCCTTTCTCCCCCCTCCTCCATCTGCTCCTACCTCCTCCCACCTGTTCCCCCTCCTCTCCCCTGCTCCCACCTCCTCCATCTACTCCTACCTCCTCTCATCTCCTCCCACCTGTCCCCCCTCCTTCCCCTGCTCCCACCTCCTCTCCCCTCCTCTCCCCTGCTCCCACTTCCTCCTGCCTGCCTCACCTGCTCCCACCTCCTCCCACCTGTTCCCCCTCCTCTCCCCTGCTCCCACCCCCTCTCCCCTGCTCCCACCTCCTCCCCCTTTCTCCCCCCTCCTCCATCTGCTCCTACCTCCTCTCATCTCCTCCCACCCCCTCCCCCTTTCTCCCCCCCATTATCCATCTGCTCCTACCTCCTCTCCTCTCCTCCCCCTTTCTCCTCCCTCCCCCCCCTCCTCCATCTGCTCCTACCTCCTCTCCTCTCCTCCCACCTGTTCCCCCTCCTCCTCCCTCCTCTCCCCTGCTCCCATCTAGGAGCCTGGGGGAGAGGGAGGCATGCACATTTCTTTCTCTTCCTCCTTTGCCCTTTCAGGCAGATTGGTGAAGCAGAGGGAGGCAGGGACTGCCTCTCGGCCAGTCAGGTGCTCAAACGCTGGAAGGTCCTGGGTCTCTCTAGGCCTCACTCCCCCCACATATACTATGGTGTCATGCACCTCTCTCTGCACAGATGGGCCCTGGCGCTGCTGGGCTGGATGCACAGAAGATTACCGGGTCTTCCGGCAGGTCTCGGTGCCGGCTCCCAGGTCGTGTGGCAGCCGGAGCAAAGCGGCTTACTTTGCCCTCACACCTGGCTCCAGCTGCTCCACTGGCTCCTGTGAGTAAACGTGGAAGTCGTGTTTATGACCCTGTTTGTCACCTGCAGGACGTGGCCCTGTTACAACACCATGGACTTTACCTGGCTCAGCCCAGATGAGGAAACCCAACTGGCATGGCTGGCCCACCGCCTCCAGAGTCTGGGGGAGGGGAGACCCCAAGAACTAACTGCAGAGGCCCCAAGCATGCAGGGGTAAGGAGTGGAGCTGATCCCAACACGAGTCTGTGGCTTGGATCACAGGGGTGATCTGGGTACCCCCCCCCACAAACCAAACTTGCCGGATTAAAACCTCACTCAGACAAGGTGAAGCCTGGGTGGAGGATGCAGATGGAGACTCGCTGGAAGGGTGGGGAAGGAAGATGCAGTTCTTCATTCAGGGATCTGGTGTGGAAAAGCAGCGTGCTGCCAGCCTTGGAGGCCTCACCCAGCACTGCCTCCCTGGTTTCTGGCGTGAGTGGCTTTTACAAAAGGCAAGTGGTTTGAAAAGGCATCCAACCTCCCCCAGAAATGTGGTCGAAGATTCAAATCTGATGAAATCCTGGTGGGAAGGAGGCCATGCCGTGGCCGCCAGGGGAGATGAAGGGTGTGAGGGAAGTCGGACCCCTCAATAGATGAGATCAGCAGTCTGTAACACAGCAGGGAGAGCAGAGGGGGGCACGTCCCCAGCCAGGCTGCCCTGCCCCGGCCCTGATCTACCTCTGCAGGGGCCCACACGAGGCATGACCAGGCCCACCCTACAGGCAGCAAGCCTCAGACCCCCTTCCCAACAGCAGAGGCAAAGGTGTCAGGACAAAGCAGGTGACAAGGTCCTGAGAAAAATCCCCTTCCAGAAGGCAACGGCCTGGGCACTCTGGAGGGCGGAGGCCGTGTGACTCAGGAACTGAAGATACTTTTCTTTTCGGTGGTACTGGGGTCTACATTCAGGGTCTTGCTCTTATCAGGCAGGTGCTCTACCACTTGGGCCGCATCGTTGGTACTTTATCTTACTTAGTTTCCAGGTAAGGTCTTAGAGTACCAATCTCCTAACTAGGCCTCCCTTGCCACTTGGATTAGGGGACACAGCACCACACTTGTCCTATTAAGATGGGGTATCTTACTAATTTGTTGTTGTTATTGTTTTGGTCAGTCGTGGGACTTGAACTCTGGGCCTGGGTGCTGTTCCTCAGTTCTTCAGCTCAAGGTTAGCGCTCTATTCCTGGAGCCACAGCACCACTAACGGTTTTCTGGTGGTTAATTGGAGATTAGAGTCTCATGGACTTTCCTGACCAGGCAGGTTTTGAATCATGATCCTCAGATCTCAACCTCCTGAGTATCTAGGATTACAGGCCTGAACCACTGGTGCGCGGGCTATCTTACTAATATCTAGCCTGGCTTTGAATCTGAGATTGTCCTAATCACTTTCCTGAGCCAGGCCACCAAGCTCGGCTGAGGAATGTTTTTATAGCCTGGCCCACACCCCATTAGATATAGTCTGGAGGAAGCTGGAGGCATAAGGGCGAGGCTCCCCACCCTGCGGTCCTGGGGCTGGAGCCCTTCTCTCTCCCCTCTGAGGTCAGAAGCTGACTTTGTGGTTAGTAGATGTGCTCGCAGAGCCAGGGTTACCTAGATCAAGGATGGTCCAGCCCCTCGGGTGGTACGAGGGGCTGGGTTGGGACTAACTCAGCACCAGCCTCAGGGACCACACCCAGTGATCCACCTGAAAGGAAGGAAGTAGCTGGAAGGAATTTTCCAGGCCCTACCTGCTAGCCTGGCCTGGTGGGAAAGCAAGAGGTCCCACTCCAAGGTATTCAGGACCAGCTAGCTCCAGAGACCTGCTCTGATGAGCCACCGAATCTGAGAACATCCAGAGGCAGCCTTCCTCCTGTCCTGCTGTCCCTGCCCCTCCCAGCCAAAGGCCGTGTTCCTTGAATTCCCATGTCTTAGGCCCTGGTTCTCCTCCTTGGGAAGAGTAACACAGCTTAAATGCCTAAAAGTGGGTCCAGGTAAACCTGGCCCTCACTTCCAGCTCTGCCATCCTGGGCAAGGCACAAATGTTCCGGTGCCCTGGCCTTCTCCTCTGTGCGTTGGTGAGAACGTGGTGAAGCCACGGGCACAGGGCCAGCAAATCTCTCCCGCTGTCCTTGTTATCACGACTGTCAAGACTCACACGGGAGTCTGATGTGGTGGCTCCCACAGGAAATCCCAAGGAGGCCTGCTTCACTAGCTGGCCCCAGGTTAAAACAACAACAACACTACGGAGTCTCACTGAAAAATAAGGAAAGCTAAAAGGGCTGGGAGGGGCAGGGTAGGGCAGCTCTAATGGGAGAGTGCTTGTCTAGAGTTCCAACCTCCATGGGGGGGACACAAGTAAGGAAGGAGAGGGGGGGAGGAAGAAGAGGAGGGGGGATGAGGAGGGAGGGGGGATGAGGAGGGGGAGGAGGAGGAAGAAGAGGAGGAGGAGGAGGGGGGAGGAAGAAAGGTAAGAATGGAAGGAGAGGAAGGAGGAGGACAACGGGGAAGGAAAGGAAGGGAAGAAAGGCGGCAGGCACGAGGGGGTTGGCCGGAGGAAGAAATAAAGACGGAAGAAAGAACGAGCGAGGAAGAGGAGGAGGGCGGCGGGCAGGCAGGGCCCAGTGACCCCGGCGCGCGGCCGGACCGGTGCTACCCACGCGTGGCGGCGCGAAGCCAGGCCCGGAGACGGCGCCGCGGACCTCAGACCCCGCGCCGGGGCCCCGGCACCTCCGGGCCGAGAAACTCCGGTGCCCGGCGATTTCCTCGCTGGCTCAGCCGCCGCCGCCGCCGCCCCCGAGCCCGGGCTGGGAGGCCTCGGCCCGGCCACCCGCCTGCGCCACCCCGTCCGCGCGTCCGTCCGTCCGAGCCCCGACCCACTCCCACCTTGCCCTCCACGCCGCCGGAGCGGTGTCCCCGGCCCGGCCGAGACGCGGGGCTGCAGCCCGGCGCTGGCAGCGAGCAGGCGCCAACTCAGCGCCCGCCGCCCCGGCCCCGCTCCCCGGCCCCGCGCCACCACCGCCCCGGACGCGCGCTCCGAGCTCCCGGGCCGGCCGCACGCCCCGCCCGCCCCGCGCCGCCGGCTCCCGCAGACACCTGCCGGCTCCTGACGTCAGACGGCCCGAGCTCCGCGGTCGGGCGGCCCCGCGCCCCCGCTCCGCGCCGCTCACCGCGCGCACTCACCTTCCCAAGGCCCCGGCCGCCGCACTGCGCTCGGCGCGCTGCACTCTAAGCCCCGCGCGCGGCCCACGCCCGCTTCATTCATCGCCGGGCCCCGCCCCCGCCGCCGAGGCCGCGCCCCTGCCCGGCGGCCAATGGCAGCGCGGTCCGGGCGGGGCCGGGCCCGAGGCTGACAGCGGTGGGAGTACGCGGGGCGGGGCCTGGGGCGGGGCGGGGCCTACCCTCCGCAGGGGACCAATGGCAGCGCGGTCCAGGTGACGAGGGCGGGGCGGGGCCGGGGCCGGAACCTCGTCCCTCCGGGGCCCGCGCTGCCGGCCGCGCGTGAGGACCGCTCTGCGCCGGGGGCACCCGGAGACCGCCGGGCGGCGGGGGCCTGGGCCGGCCTCAGCGTCGAACTTGCGCCGGTGCGGGGGGACGGGGCGGTGGAGGGGAGCGGGAGAAAGTAGCGGCTCCCACGCCGGGGTGCGGCCGCGGCCCCAGGCCGCCGCGTGCGCCGGAGCCGGGGCGGGGCGCGCCCGGGAGCGGGGCCCGGCCGCCCGGCGCGGGGAGGCCGCCGCGCCCCGCCGTGCCAGGCCCGCTCCCGTGGCCCTGAGCGCCGTGGCGACCCCGGGCCTCGGCGCCCTCAAAGTGGGGCGATGGGAGCGGCCACGCCGGCGCCGCCGCTGACAACAGCGGCTCCAGAAGCTTCTGGGGAGGGGGGGGGGATTCCTTTCTGAAAAACGAAGCTTTCCGGGGCTGGGATGGCAGCGCAGTGGAAGAGCGCCTGCCTCGCATGCCTGAGGTCCTGGGTTCGATTCCTCAGCACCACATAAGCAGAAAAGGCCGGGAGGCGCTGTGCTCAGGTGGTAGAGCGCTAGCCTTGAGCTGAAGAGCTGAGGGACAGCGCCCAGGCCCAGAGTTCAGGCCCTGACAAAAAAAGAAAGAAAGAAAAAGGTAATTAAAAAAAATTAACCCTCTAGGGGCTGGGAAGGTGGCTCCGTGGTAGAGCGCTTGCCTTGCATGCCTGAGGCCCTGGGTTTGATTCCTCAGCACCACATAAGCAAAAAGAAAAAGCCAGAAGTGGCGCTGTGACTCAAGTGGTAGAACGCTAGCCTTGAGCTCAAGAGCTGAGGGACAGTGCCCAGGCCCAGAGTTCAGGCCCCATGACCGGACTCAAAAAAAAAAAAAAATTAACCCTCTGTACATCACCTTTATGGTAACAATAAAAAATTGTTAAATACAACATAAGCTTGGGGCTGGGAAGGTGGCTCAGTGGTAGAGCGCTTGCCTTGCATGCATGAGGCCCTGGGTTCGATTCCTCAGCACCACATAAGCAAAAAGAAAAAAAAGCCAGAAGTGGCGCTGTGGCTCAAGTGGTAGAGCGCTAGCCTTGAGCTGAAGAGCTGAGGGACAGCGCCCAAGCCCAGAGTTCAGGCCCCACGACTGGACCAAAAAAAAAAAAAAAAAAACAAATAAAACATAAGCTGAGGAAGTGGCACTGTGGCTCAAGTGGTAGAGCGCTGGCGTTAAGCACCCAGGCCCAGAGTTCAAGACCCACAACTGACAAAAACAAAGCTTACAAAAGCCAACCCAGTGTGAGAGGGAGACGCCCTGGGTGAGGGGAAGGGAGGCCTGAGGGAGGGCCCAGAAGCCCCAGCTGTCCCCTCCCTTTCCCAGTGTGTGCAGGCAGGCCCGTGCAGGCTCATAGCAGAGAAGAGAAGGGGGTGCCAGCTGATGGGGAGATGTATATACCAGGTCCCATTGTTTGTGCAAGTGCTTCCTCCCCAGAGCCCGTGTGGTTGTGCCACTGATCATCCTAGTGATGCTCTCAGGCCCCAGGTCCTCCTGCTGTCTACTACTCCACGCCTCAAAGCTAGTGGAAGTTGGGCTGCCTCTGTAGGCCTCCATTCCTGACACTGCACTTAAGAGAAAGGTGCGGAAATTGCAAGGAAACCAGGCTTCTCCACCTGCAAGAGGAGGAGGGGCTGCTGGAAGCAGGCTGGAGCAGTCTGCAAACCCTTCCCTGAGGGTAAGGAAGCTAGCTCCGTGCAGCTCTGGCTCCGGTGTAGAAGCAGATGGAAGGAGGCAGTCAGCCTGGCACTGCTGCGAACACAGCAGCTGTGTGTGAAAACCTTCCACGGTCAGACACAGGGCGGGACTTCGGCTCCCAAAATGTATCCCCTGAAATGGCTACTGGCACGATAGTTTTCCTTTAGGCAACTTACGTATTTACAGAAAGAATTAGTTTATTTTAAAGAAGATAATCTGGGTCAGTTATCACAGAGAAGTCATAAATAGACAAAATGAAGTGGTATCAATTCTAGCCAAATTGCCCACCTTTGGGGACTCCAAACTTCAGTCTTCCTTGGACCCCACCAGTAACTCCACAGAGTCTAAAGGTAAGTCAGGGCAAACATTCAGGGCTGTGAAGACAGAGCATAGGCCTGGTGCCGGTGGCTCACACCTGTCATTCTAACTACTCAAGAAGCTGAGACCTGAGGATCCAAGTTCAAAGCCAGGCTGGGTAGGAAAGTTCAAGAGACTTATCTCGAGTTAACCACCAAAAAGCCAAAATTGGAGGTATGGCTCAAATGGTAGACCACCATCCTTGAGCAAAAACAGCTAAGGGACTGGGCTCAGACTCTTAATGTTCTCATCAGTACTACCACCATAAGCGAGTGCGCATGCATGCGCGCGTGCGCGCGCGCGCGCACACACACACACACACATTGGACAAAGCACAGACTCTGTCCTGCCCTCAAGGGCCCCCAGGGCACCTGTGTGTGCAGAGACCTAGACACGGGCCATAACCTGGGCAAGCTGCCCACAGGACTTCGCCTGAGGGAGCTGGGGGGGACAGACAGATCTGGCAGAGCAAGGACCCGTGGTGGCCTGCTTGAAGAGGCCGCTCTACCCTGTCCTGCCAGGGAAGAAGGAAGAGGCTCACTAAAGGTCAGCCACAGGGCACCGTGGTGACTTGGAACAAGGCAGGCAAATTGGATTGTGTGCCTAGAACATTCTGAACTAGTAAGTTTTATCCCCGCCGCCAGGGGCGGCGGCAACAGAAGTTCTTAAAGAGAAAATAATTAAAGGAAAACTAGCCCAAGTCACCGGCGCTCCTGTGGGCTTCGGGGGATGTTTGGAAAGTGGGGCCTTAGGGAGACTGAGCAGTGCTTGATGGCCTGATGGCCAGTTACTGCCCTGACCTTGGGTTCACAGACATCCCCAAAAGAATAAAAGGTGGTCACTTTGTGGTTGCAGGTCCCCTCTCCCTACAGACTTCGCTGCTGTAGGACAGTGCCGCTGCCCAGGGCCCTCACCACGCCTCGGCCGGCCTCGCCTGCAGAACCCCACGCAGGCTCTGCTGTCAATGTTTATTTTTGGAGAATGCTTGGACTCCAGTTGTTGAAGACTGCCCTGTTGTTCCTTTGCTGGCTTGGAAAAAAGGCCATGTGGTCCTAAAGCAATTGGTCTGCAAAATTTTGAAAATAGGCTGGTGGCAGAGTCCTAGGCTCAACCAGAACCTGCAGGTGCCAGAGAAAGTTATTTTAAAGAGCCTAAAATTAGGATGTCATTGTTTTGCATGCAAGAAAGAAGGTCGTGGGATTGGGTCCAAGGTCAGAGCGGGCACTTTTGATTTGTTAGGCCTGCTAGGTCAGAGTAATCTGCTCTCTGCTTTCTTGGTCGTTGTCAGACACTTTATCACTTGAGCCACACCTCTGTGTCTGGCTTTTTGCTGGTTAGCTGGAGATAAGAGTCTCTTGGGTTTGGGTTTATCTGGGTTTGGGTTTGTCTGCGTGGACTGGCATTGAACTGCAGCCTCCAGATAGCTGGGATTCTAGGTGTGAGCCACCAGTGCCCGCCACCCTTATGAGAGGGTCCTACTTCCTCAGGGATTAAGACTGTTGAGTAGAGATATGCCATAGGTGACTGTGAGCATCTTTGATTCCATTTTGACTCCTCAAAATCCGAATTCCATCCTACACGCCTTTGAAGTGGGGGCGTCCTGGGGACTCCGCTCGCACCCCGCAGCTTCCCGAGGCCTCGGGTGCCTGCCCTCCCACAGGCCTGTGTGGCCCTGCGCACACAGCAAGCCCTCTCCATGTCCTTGTCTCCCTCCTCGTTTCTGCTGACATCTCTGCGGAACCTGCCATGGATGTGAACCGAGACTGGCCCTGAGCTGTTCTGTGTAATGCCGTCGGGTCCTGTGACCTCGGCCCTGACCGGCCTGAGCAGCCCACTCCCAGGAACAGCTCTCCTCACTCCGCTGTGACACTCTCAGTGCCAGCTCCAGCGGAGACTCCGCTGCCCCACACAGCAGCATGGGCAGGGACTTGCTCCAGTAAACAGCTGAATTGAACATGCCACCCAGGCTGCCCTGGGTGGGTGATGAGCACTCGTGCCTGGAAGAACAGAGTCCAGCTTCTGCCCTCCGCGTAGCTGGGGCTTTAGCAGTGGGCAGGTGGCTACATGCAGTGTGTGTTCTCTGCAGAACACACAGCTAGCCCGTGCACTGTCATGATTGCGGCTCTGCCGGGGCCCTGGGGGTCTGATGCTGAAGATTAGGCAGGCTCGGGGAAGACGGTTAGGACCTGAGCTCCCCGAGCTGGTTCAGCAGCTCCAACACAGGGCTCTGGGCCGGGTGGGGAGCCTGAAGCTCCCAGAGGGCAAGGCTGCAGAGGCCGTTCATCCTGGTGTCAGGCTAACGGGTCTGTGGCTGTGGCTTAGCGTACCTCCGTGCGTCACAAAGGCCCCTGGCCCTGCAGAGCTCCCTACCACGGCTCCTGCTCCTAGCCGTGCCTACAGAGTGCCAGCCCTGCCCCTCCTCAGGCCCTTGGCTCTTCTCCCCAGACTCATTCGAGTTTCATTCCTGACCCACTTGTGTGGTCTTCGCTTGCTTTGACAGAGGCAGCTGTCCTTGCCAGCTAGAGGTTATGGGGAACTGCGCAGGCCTGCCCAGCCTCGACAGCCAGGAGGATGGAGATGGGCGGGGTGGGGTCGTGTGGCAGGAAGGCCTCCGCGTTAGGCGTTAGGGAAGCATGCAGCCCGCACCCTGAGGCTGACAGGCCCGGTCAGGCCTGGCCTACCTACCTGTAGCTGCCCGGCACCTGGCAAGGATGTGTTACATCCAGGATGCTTTTATGTTAAAAAAAAAAAATTAGCTGCAAGCACTCCAGATTACCGCCAACTATTTATAGGCTGTTTGGACATTTCTTCACACTTCTGCAGGAAGCTCCCGCTGGCTGGGAGGCCTGCGGCAGCCCCTCCACCACGCCGCTGCCTGCCAGAGAAGACTAGGGATGCAAGAGGTTTGGACTTGGCCTTCTGCCCCAGCCCCTTGTCCTCCCTGGCATGGGGGGGGGACCACCGGCTCTGCCTGTTGGGAGCTCCCTGCTGTGTGCAGAGCTGGTTGGCTGGGGGGCTGGGGGGGTCTCTGGGAAAACTCGGGGGCATTCACACACGAACGAACCCACTGTTCCTGTGAGATTCCTTTCTGACAAGCGTGCGTTCCCGAAGGCGTGAGGACGGACCCACTGAATCTGTGCTAGAAGCTCAAACCCAGGGGACCAGAGGAGCTCAGGCATATTGTCCAAAACAAAGGATGAAAGGGAAATTGCTAGAACTCCGGTTAGCTGCAGAACCAGGAAAAGTTTCCTGCCCCGGGGTAGAAATGTGATTTTCTAGCTCACCCAGAGGCCAGGGTGTTCCGGCGGGGGATCTTGAGATTTGGAAGGGATTGGGAGGCTCAGCTTCCGGTTCTGAGGGTCTGTTCTGTCCCCAGGAGGCCCAGCGGCTCAGGGCTTTGCCTGGGCCTGGGGGTGCAGGTATGAAGGCTGGGCTTCCATTGGGAACTCAGCATGACCACGACCAGCCTCTTTCTCATCTCCCAGACTCTTCCTCCTCTGCCTAGGCGCCAGCATCCAGGGTGGCCTCCCAACAGGCACCTCCTTCCCTCTGCGCAACTCCCTACCACCCTGCCCCTCCAGATCACGCGTGCCCAGCCTCGTCCAGGCTCCCGTCCTGTACATGCCATTAGCTTGGTTTCTTCTGCCCCAGAGAACCGTCCTCTATCCCCACTGGCCAGGTCTGAGCAGAACGGCTTCTGGAGCCATTTCTGATGTCTCTGTCCTCCAGGCCTTGCTCTTGCTGGGGCCTCCCGCCGGGAGGCACTGCCGGGGCGGGCGCAGGGCTGGCCTCTCTGTCTGTGCTCCCAATCAGAGGCTCCCACTCCCTAGCCTCCATTGCCTTCTGTGTCCTGGCCAGCTCTAGCCATACCCAAAGCCCAGCTTCTCCACAGCCAGACCTTGGGGGCCTGCTCCAGAGGGCCCCTGCGAGCGTCATGGGTCTCGAATCTGCCCCAGGAGCCTTGTGGCCCAGGGCTTCTTTCTCAGTCCCACTGGCTCTCTCCCAAGCTCAAGCACAAGACCTGAGCATGATGCATCCCTGCTGCTCACTCCCAGTCTCTGGGAACCTGCAGTGCTTTTGCTTCCAAATGCCACATTTTTTCTTAGTAGTGCCAGGTTTGAACTCAGGGCCTGGTACTCTACCTGCAGAGCCTCGTCTCCAGCCCCTGCCCAGTGGTCTGCCCTCTCTGCCCGTCCTGCTCTCCCCCTGCATGCTACAGCCCCCCGTGTAGCATCTGCCTCCCATCCCCGCTGGTCCCCTGGCCCTGGCCCCAGCCGGAAGCCCATTCTCCACGCAGCCGCAGAGCCAAGTTGCTCTCTGGAGGCTGTGGCTGTCCTTCATTGTCTCTGAGGGTCACACAGGCCGCCCCTGCCATCAGCCCCCCTTGATTCCCTCCAGGCCTGAGCACAACTTCCCACAGGGCTGTCCCGTCTGTGCAGCCGGGCCCGGCTGTGTCTCTACTTCCCCAGTGTCTTAGCCAGGGCTCTTGGAAGACCCAGATGTTCTGAGACATCCCAGGCCCCTCCTCGGGCCTACCTCGCTTCCTGACCCCCTCCCTCAGCTTCCTGCTTCTCTCTAGCAGCTTTGCCTCGACCTTTGAGGCCAGCACCTACCTGCTCACCGCTGTCTATTTCTGTCCCTGACTGTCTCATTTCTCTCTCTTTTTCCTACTCTGTGCCAGACATTTGTGTAGTGCAATATTACAGGAAATTTTTAGAGGAAGGATCTTTGCTTCCAGCAACATGAACACGGGGTCTTAGGGAGAAGGGGGCTCCCGCTGCAGACTCGTCTGCGTTCTCCTCACGGCTGTGTCCTCTTCACGGTCCTCTCACTCACAACGGTGACTCCGCGCTCCTGCGTGCATACACGCTCTGCAGCTGTTTCTATGTGGTCCGTTTGGTCAGTGCAGAATGTACCTGCTCCTGCATTTTGTCCTAATCTTAAGAAATGTCCAGGAGGCCCAGGAAGGAGCCAGCAGAGGTGATATCAGCAAAAGATGGGCGGGGGTCACCCCCAGAGCGGATACCTGGCCTCACCGCACTCCCCCCACTGGGGAGATATGGGGGTTGGAGTGGGGAGCAGCTGAATAATTCACAGACCAGAGAGGTTGTTATTGAAGGAGGAATACACAGCCACCCAAAGAACCTGTGGCAGCCCAGCACCCCTGTGCCTGTTTTAAGAAGGGCAAGTGGGAGGGGGCTGAGAGTGTGGCTCAGCAGTAGAGCGCTCACCTAGCAAGCATGAGGCCTGGGGTTCGATTCCTCAGCACCACATACACAGAAAAAGCTGGAAGTGGCACTGTGGCTCCAGTGGTAGAGTGCTAGCCTTGAGCAAAAGAAGCTCATGGACAGTGCCCAGGCCCTAAGTTTGAGCCCCCCCCCAAAAAAAGAAGAAGGGCAGGGGGCCCCCCAGGAAGGCGCGTGCTAGGAGCGCTGAGCGCGCTGCGGTGGCTCATCATACGGGCCACTTTGCAAAGGGCGCTCCACTCACGCCTGTCATCCTAGCTACTCGGGAGGCCGGGGTCTGAGGATCACAATTTAAAGCTGTCATCCTAGCTACTCGGGAGGCCGGGGTCTGAGGATCACAATTTAAAGCTGGCCTAGGCAGGAAAGTCCATGAGACTCTTATCTCCAATTGACTACCAAAAAGGCAGAAATAGAGCTGTAGCTCAAGTGGTAGAGCACCAGCCTTCAATGAAAAAGTTAAGACGGGGCCCAAGGTCAAGCCCCAGGACCAGCATGTGTGTGTGTGTGTGTGTGCGCGCGCGCACACACACACACACACACACACACACACACACACACACATTTTCTAGGATGCCCTCCCAAGGTAGAGGCGCTGTTGTTACCACAGACACCTCCCAGGCCAACCGTGGGGTCAGACCCCAGCCATGGTGGGAACCTCCTGTGGTCCTCCGTGAGCACGTCCTGGGAGGAGGCTCCAGCTCGCTTGCGCCTTCTGTCCCTGTCCCGTTGCTCTGTCCCGTCTGTCCCTCCCTCCCAGTTGTGACCTAGCTCCCTCCCTCACCTGGCCTCAGCCCCTCAAGCTCCAGTTCACTCCCTCCCCCTAGACCTGTCCAGCCACTGCCTCCTCTCCCCGAGCTCCAGGTCTGGAAGCCCTGTCCTCCTTGAAATTGGGGAGCAAGGCCACCAGGCAACTTCCAAACAGGGGTGCATCACCCAGGGGAGGGGTCCCTTCCCAGGGGAGGGGCCGCCCAAGAGCGCAGAGACAGGGTGAAGCTCCAGGGCCAGGCTGGGCCTGGGCGTGCACAGCAAATCCTTGTGCCAGGCCAGGCACTTGGCTCACAGCGGCTCCCCACTTCCCCCCACGAGGAGCTGGGCCCACAGCACCTTCCTCCCTGACCCAGGCCCAGACCCTCTTCCCTGTGAGGATCCCGGGAATCTTGAAGTGACCCGTGGCCCTTCCTGTTTATTCCTTGCTGTGCACTTCCGGGGCATTCTCGCCTGCGTGGCTCCCTGTGGGTGGTGAACCTGGGGCTCAGCCGGGCCTACCTCGTGTTCCGCGCTGGCACGAGGTCTCCCCAGCCCACGTCTGGGAGAGTATACCTCCCCCCAGCCCTTGCCCACTTCCTTAAATCTAAAAATCAACTGCAGAGACGGACGTTGTTTAATATGATATTTTGGTTTATGTCTCTAGGTACACATTGTAAAGTGATTAAAACAAGACAGTTTATGTGTCTGTGAGCTCATGGTCTCTGTGCCGGGTGAGTGGGCTAACGTCTAGGTTTCTAAGATGTTGACAGATCTGTGTAAGAGCTTCCACACCAGGGGTTTGGACTCAGGGCTTCGAGCTTGACAGGCACGTGTTCCCATCTTATAACTGAAATTTTGTATCCTTTGACCCATGTTCTCCCTCCCCCCCTTCTCTCTGTGGAAACGACAACAAGACTGTTTTTGGGAACTTGGCTCTTCAGATTTCTCAGGTGAGTGAAATAATTCCCATAGTTTTCATCTCCCTGCACCTGCCTCTCCCTCAGCCTCCCGCCCTCCAGGCTGCCTGATGTCACTAAAAGGACAGGATTTCCTTTGTGAGGCTGAATACTATTCCACTGCTTTTCTTTATCCACTCAATTGTTGGCGGACACCTAGAAACTTCCATTTCTTAGCGACTGCGGAGAGTGTGGGTGCGCGAGTTCTCCCCCACACGCAGCCTCTGCTTCCTGAGCAGACTCCCCAGACCTGGCCGCAGGGCCGCACAGAGGCCAGCTGTCCCTTGCTTACCTCTTCTGGCACCTCCACTGTGATTTGCATAATGACGGTATTGATTTGCATCCCACCAACTACCCTAAGGGAAATAAGCCACTCACAGGAACAAGTACTGGACAGTTCTGTTCCTAGGAAAACCCTAGGTATACACCTTATTGTTCAAAGGATTTTGAACAACTGCCTAGGATGGTAGGCCCTTGTTCTGTGTCTGTTGTAGGGAGAGGGGCAGGAGCACTGTGGGTGAGCAGACCTGGGCCAGATCATTGGTTTGGGGAGATGGAGGCCTGCTGTGTGACCTTGGACTAACTTCTGGACTTCCCTGAGTCTCAAGCTTTTCATCATAAAGTTAAGGAAGTAAGAACACAACCAAATGAGACTCTACATGGAAAGGGCTTTGCCACAGCCACGGAAGGACGGTGGCCTCCTGTAGTGGTCACCCACTCTGAGGGGCGTCTGGCTGCACACCAAGGCCGAGGCCCTGGGACGTGGCTTTCCCACAGAACTTGGGTCCCACGGGAAAGTGGACGCACGCGGCACACACAGCCAGGCGGGCCTGGGGCTCTGGCTCTCCCATCTTCTGCAGAGTGGGCACCTGTGCTTGGCCCTGGCTGGCTGAAAAGCCGCCACCAGACAGCTGTGCCCAGTGGGGCTCCTGACCGCAGGTTTCATGCCTGGCTGAGCCGCCGGGGCCCGGGGCCCAGGCCTGTGCAGCCAGAGCCTGCTGACCGGTGCCTCACAGCTGGTTTCATCCATCAGGGAAATGGAAAAACCCGGGAGTATTCTGAGCCCTCATTAACGCTGCCCCTGAATGCCCCAAACACGTTTCTGGTGATGAAAGCAGAGGCCAGGGCTGTTCTGCGTCCTGTGCTGCTGCCAGCCGCTTCCCGGAGGTTTACCTGAGCTGAGCCCCTCTCTTGCTCTGTAAGCAAGTGTGGATGCTGGTGGCAGCGATGACGAGATGATGTGGTGAGAGTCCTGGTGACATCATCATGACGTCACGGCGCGGGTGCTGGTGACGTCACCACGACATCACGGCGCAGTGCTGACCACATCAAGGGCTTGGCCACGGGACGTGGTCCTGACGGCGCTGCTCCTCTTCCTAGCGTGTAGCAGAGTTTGATGTCATCAGAGAGTAACAGGAGCCACGTGTGCCCTGCTTTGGCCTGCCATCATCCCAGGAGACCTTGCTGCCTGCCGCCCTGGTTGGGCCGGAGACCAGGATGGCTGCAAGGCAGGCCAGCGAGGGTGATGGGGGTAGGGGGCAGGGGGCAGCAGGCTCTGGAGGTGTTGGAGCTCAGGTCCTGGACTCCCTCGAGGCAGTGCCTGGGAACCCCCGGGTGGCACTGGCCTGCCGGGTGCTTTTGCCTGGGCCAACAGAGCGGAGGCCGACAGGACTCTGTACCAACAGGAAGCACCTGGATCCTGCCAGCCTCGAGGCTGCCTGGGTAGAGCCATCTAGGGCCTCGGGATCCAGGTCCTCAGGAGGGGCAGGGGGGAGGGCGGCCTGCGGGGGCGGGGCTGACTGGGAGCTCCGCCTCAGTCCCTGTTTGACCTCCAAGGTCCCAAGAGGCCCCAGCGGGTCGCAGCCTCCTCAAAGCTCGCTTTGGCTCTCCTGAAGGGTAAAAGGGACCCAGAGCTGTCACTGAAGACAGATGGGGAGGCGCCAGGGGCCGCGCTCACAGGCTCGCCCAGGCCGCTCATCTCTAAAACTGCCACCCCCCATCCGGGGTTCCCGTGGGCCCTGAGGCCCCCAAGGGAAGGAGGGGGCGCTAGGGAGGGCTGTCCTGTCCACGGGACCCCTCATACCTGCCCACCCCAGCTTCCCCCAGAACCGAGTGGCTCGCGTGGTGCACACACCCCCGCTGCTCCACGGCCCCCAGCCCCATCCAGCTGGAGGAGCCGTGCGTGGTGCCGCTGAGTGTGCAGGAGCGTTGCGTTTAGATCTTGTCGCTGTACTCATGCCACAAAGACCTTTCTTGACTCTTGCTTCACAGCCCTGTGTCTCCAGATTAGACACCCAGCAGTGTGTGTGTGTGCGTTTGCACCTTTGCGCCAGGCATGAGCACCAACCATGCCACCCTGGAACGGTCTCCTCAGGCTGAGCCTTCGCAGAGCCCCGTCCAGGGCGGCTGTCCGGGCTTGCCACTGCCCCACAGAAAGTGGCCAGCCCTGCATGCTTTTCCTTGTCAGGTGTTGTTTGGGTGCAATGTGAAGCAACATGAGCTTATAAATAAAGAATGGAAAGTATTTGGAACTTTGTCCTGCCTGATGATGTGGCATCCCCCTCCCCCTCCCCCTCCTCTCCCCAGCCATGCAGGAGAGCAGAGTGGCCCAGGACAGTGACATGACCGCCTGGCCCTCAGCCTCCGGGTGACAAATTCCCCCAGCTCACTGGCTGAGTCGGAGTTGCTTGAGAAGGTTCCTTCTTCACTCCTTAGCGTCCTGGGTGGCTCCCTGAGAGCGGGCTGGCCAGGTGAGGAATTGCATTGCATTCTCTCTTTTTTTTGTCGGTCCTGGGGCTTGAACTGAGGGCCTGGGTGCTGTCCCTGAGCTTTTGTACTCAAGGCGAGTGCTCTATCACTTGAGCCACAGCATCACTGCCGGTTTTCTGGTGGCTTATTGGAGATCAGAGTCTCATGGACTTTCCTGCCCAGGTTGGCTTTGAATCGTGATCTTCAGATCTCAGCCTCCTGAGTAGCTAAAATTCCATGTGTGAGCCACCAGCCCCCGACTCTCCTCTCATTTCTGAGGTGGCAAAGGCATTCCTGTGTTGCACACTCTGGTCAGAAGTCCAGCCCCAGGGCACGCCGGCCGGCCTGCTGACCTTTGTGTGCCCCTTTACCCCATATCAGCGCTCACATCACTGAGGCCCCAGCATCTGGGCAAGCTGGCAGACGGCTCTTCTTGCCGGTCCAGATTAGAGGACATACTCTGCCCTTGATGCACCAGTTTTGTAAGACTGGCGGGGCTGTGACGGCAGGGTCATTTCCCTTTTATGAGAGTTGATGGATTTGAATAGTAATAAAGAGCTTTCCTTGAAAATATTCCAATGCAGAATTTCCTGGAAGCTGCTTAGAATGGGGACTGATGGGAGGTGCTTCCAGGCTCATCCTGGCTTGGTGTGTGGTCAGAGCCACACATGGCGCTGTGTGAGAACCAGGGCCCACCCAGGGCCAAGCGAGTGCATGCTGGTCCCCAGGGTCCTGCCAGACCCCAGACCTGGCGTTCCTGCCACTTGCACATTGGCTGGGCAGCCACACGGACCTCCTGCATCCTGGGGCAGGGGCAGAGTGCCACCTGTGCCCCAAGGAGAAGAGACACAAGTGTGGTGTAAGATTCCGCTTCTTGTTGGCTTTGGATTCCCGCATGCTTCACTTCAGGCTTCAAACCACGAGCACAGTTTGCTCCCCAGCATCTGGAATCTGCGCCATCAGACACGGCCGCTCCCACGCCGTGTCTTCTCCCCTTGGCTGATCGCTCAGAGTGAGGCCCCCTCTCTTCTTGGGGCCCGGGCTCTTGAGTCTCTGCCCCTGGGAGCTCCCTGCCTGTGGACTCTGCTTAAGCGTGGCCAGAAGGGCACCTGATAGGAAAGGGGGTCGGGCCGGACACCCAGCCTCCCGGCCTCTCCCGCCCTCCCTGGCTCCCAGAGCTAGGCCTGCAGCGGCCCAGCTGCCCACTCTGGCCCCAGGGTCGGTGGCGTTTGATTAGTCAGAAATGTTTCTCGTTGTACTTTCTATAGCTGAATGGGCTTCCTGCCCCCTTGAAAGTTTCAGCTCTGGAAAATTACTGGTCCAGTAAGCAAAGGAAGTTTCTGCCCCAGAGAGGTTTAAGATCAGTTTCCGGGATTGGTCTGGGCCTGCTAAGAGAACCGCATGCTCCCTGACCTCTTTAGAAACTGCTGCCCAGCCGTGGGCAGCTAGCAAAGCCCTACACGCGGCTGTCCTGCTCCTCAGAGACCCAGCCCGGCTCAGGGCCACAGCCCACCCCCTCCCCAATCCACCTGAGGTAAACCCCTTCCAAAACACGCAAACACAGGAGGAGGGGCACTTCCAGGTAAACCATTAAAGCTGAGAACACAAAGGGCCCACCTGCCCCAGCAGGTTTGGGATTCTGGGAAGGGCGGGTCCAGAGCCCCATGTCCCACCTGCCCAACCACCCCTGCGCCCTGTGGCCTGTGGTGATGCATTCTTGCCTGTAACCCTCATTGCTCTAAGCCCTGGCCCCCTGCTCCCCCTTTCTGACTGGAGCAGAGACTGGACTGACCTTCAGCTCTCTGCTTCCAGCGCTGTCCCCTGGGTGCAACACACAGGTTGGCTACACCCTGTGTGTGTGTGTGTGTGTGTGTGTGTGTGTGTGTGTGTGTGTGTGTGTGTGTGTGTGTGTTTACTGGGGCTTAAACTCACACCTGGGTGCTGTCCCTTAGCTTTTTTGAGCCATAGCTCCACTTCTGGCTTTTTGGTGCTTCACTGGAGATAAGAGTCTCACAGACTTTTCCTGCCTGGGCTGGCTTTGAAGCATGATCTTCAGATCTGAGTAGGTAAGGTTACCAGCGTGATGGCAGCCACCTGGGTTTTGTCTTTCTTTCTGTTGTTTTAACTGTGGCTGACAGAACATGACAGTCACAGGCATAGTTCCTTACACTCACTAGCGTCACCCTGGGCCCCCTGCAGGGCTGAGGTCCTGCCTATGGGAAATGTAGCAGGTGGTGCAGCCCATGACCACACAGCAGCTGAGCATGGCGAGCGGGCCTGCAGAGGAAGGGTGTGGGCTTGTCTGCTCGGTGGGTGCCATGAATCTGGGGTGATGGGTGCAGGGTGCTGGCCACAGAGCCATGAGGTCCCCGGTCTGCCCGAGGGACGCTGGAGTAACGGGTTCCCGGCAGCAGTGGGACCTCTCCTCTCACCTGGGAGCGAGGCTCAGACAAACGTGTTGAAGGAGGGAGTAGACCTCTGCCCCTCTGCCAGTGGTGGGGAGAGGCGGGCCTCACGTGGAAATGGGGGCCCCTCATTGGTCTCCCTGGGTCATTCTCAAGCTCCACCATTGGCTGGAGTTTTTGGGGGGTGGGTCCCCTGGGGTCAGGGCCTGGGGGTCCCCGAGGTGAGGATGTAGGGTCGCTGGGGTCAGAGGGAGTGGACACAGGGGTCAGCTTGCAGAGTGCTCCTCAAGGCTGGGCGAGGGGCCCCCAGTGGCCTTGTGAGGAAGGCCACCACCCGGGCCTGCCTGCTTGGCCATGCTGTTCGGGCTTCTCTGGCCTGGCCTGCCCCGTCAAAGGCTTTGTCTCGGGGCAGTAAGGAGTCTTACAGAGCCCCACCTCTGAGCTCAGGAAATGGCAGGTCAGCAGGGTCACCACGACCTGCCATGTGAGCCACCGTGGAAGTATTTGAAAAGCCATAACTCTTTCCTCCCGCCTTTGCCACGGGCAGCTTGCTCGGCTGTAGGTTTGGAGCTGGGCCCCTGCAGCCGGGTGAGCTGTGGCCTCTGGCTGTGGACCAGGGTCTCAGCTTTGTGTCCAGGTGACGGGCCCCAGCCCCCCACTTCCTGGGCTGTGGGGTGGGTGCACAGATGGCCCCACCAGCCGCCCCCCTCGGGGCCTGCGGTCGCTGCTCAGCGCCGTCGTCTGCCCCAGCTGGGCCGCGGGGCTCTCACAGGAAGTGCGTCGTGGGGGCCCCTGGACCACAGTGGAAAAGTTTAGGCGATGATAAGGCAGGGAGCCGCCCTTCCTTCTGCCCCCACAGTGGGCGCCAGAGCCTGCTCCTGAGTCATGGCAGAAGCAGGCTGGCTGGTGGAAAATTCCAGGCCTGAACTTCCGAGGACCGGGTGGCTCAGCATTCCCTCCTGCCGAGCCTACCCTCAGCCCTCCTGCTTCTCCCCAAGTTCACTTGCCAGGGGACCCCAGGAGGAGGCCGCAGCTGAGACCGGAGGGCGCGCCCCGGGGAGAGGCGGCGGCGATGCGCCTGAGGACAGGGGCATGGCTCTGCAAACCCCAGGGCCAGGCCAGTGCCACGGGCCAGCCTGCGGCCGCCGGCCACCCAAGACCGCCGCGCTCAGCATCTCCTCCTCCAGCCCGCTCTTCTGAGGCCAGCAAGGACGGCAGAGGACGGCACCCCGGGCTGATGCCGGCGCCCCCCCCACCCCCCCCCAGCCTGCCCGGATGCTTTCTAATCGGATCCCAGGGTCTAATGATCACCCACTCTACTTCCGTGCTGCATTGCTTTCCACAAGCTTTAAACAGCACAATTCCGCCCCCAGCCCACACTGAGGACGGCGGGTCGGGGGATCCGCAAGCCCATGCGCATGGCCCGTGCGCCGTAAAGCATGGCTGGCTGTTTCTTTTCCGTGTGTACTGTTTTTGGTTGAGGAAATGGAGTCTGCATGCCCACAGGCGCCCACCGAGGCTGGGGTTGGGCACAGCCAGCAGCCGCCTGTCCTTGCCTCTTGCTTGCTTCAGAGAGGACCCACGAGTTAGCTCCTGGCATTTTGGGATGACATTGAACACGTCACCCTCCTCAAAGCTCCTCCGACAAGCCTTCCTCCTTGGCTCAGACCCAGGGCTCCTGCGTTCTCCTCCTGGCCTGGCCATGTGTGGCTGCCCAGCCAGACGCTGGTGCCCCGGATGCTTCGGGCTCTTCCACCTCCACCAGACCCGCCAGCCTGGGGCCTTCCCCCCCCCCGCCCCCCGTCCTGGCGCCTCCACGCAGGTTTATCCCATCGTAACTTCTGCGTGGCCACAAACACTCTGCACGCACACAGATCGTATCTGCCAGTGTAGGAAAGGATGAAAGGAAATGCGCTGAGCCGGCCTGGCCCTGGTTCCAGGCCGGCTCTTTCATAACCATCTGTAAACAGCCCACGGCGTTGTCCGGCCCGCTGAGTTCTCATGGCTCATGTTCCTGTTGACCAGGGTGGCAAGACCAGGAAAAGCAAGAATGTCGCCTGAGGGTGCCTGCCCCAGGAGGCCAGGAGACAACTGCCGATGGCTGGCGGCTGGGGTGTATGTGGGACCCACGGCAGGCCACCCTCTCCGTGGCCATGTGGGAGTGGGGGCCTCCGCCCCCATGCCCCGCCCGGGCTGGGGTCTCAGTAACTGGGACCCCTTAGGACCATTGAAACTGGATGTCGCTTCCCAGCCGTTTCCTCTTCGTTCTGGGGAACGGGGTCACTCTACCACCCCAGGGAAGCGGCAGAAACGGAGGGTTTGGGGCCTGTTTTAAAAACCTTCGAGGTCAGGATGTGTCTGGGAGCACGGGCTCAGCCTGCACGAGGCGCTTCAGAAGGGGTCTCCGGGCTGTAACAGGCTCTGTGCTGGGGAGTCCAAGCGTGCCCCTGCCTCCCCCAAACTGGTCTCAGGGGCATCCGCTGCACCGTTAGGTCCAGAGTTGTGTGAAATCCTGTGTGCCCAAGTGCCGCGGACCGGGTTCTGTCGGGACGACAGAGGACACCTAGGGAGGAACCTGGAATAGGACGGGGAGATGGCAGACAGACAACTCACACACAAGAGGAGTGGATGCTGAGTGCGATTTAATGCAGAGGATAGCAAACTTTTATAACAGAAGTCTTCATAAGAAAAAGGGGAAAAGGTTACACAATCTTGCTGCAGGGCTTCATTCTTAGTGGTCACCAGCTGGTCGCCTGAAAGGCACTTGTTTCCGGCTTATCTCTAAGAAATATAATGGGTTTCGACGTTTGTCACCATCTCACCATTACCTTATTTCTATAGAGGCCTTAATTATAAGGTTATGGAGGCCTAGATCTAGCAAGTCTCTTAGTAAATGAGAGTACCAGGAAGTTCTTTCTCCTAAGTAGTTATCTCAGCAACTGCCATACATTCCTTCTGTTCTAGCCGCGCCTACAGCTTCTTGTAAATTTCTTACAATTCCTTCTGCTGGAGTGACTTTGTGAAACCTCCAATACTTTTATATTTACTTATATTTGTCTACTAGCCTCCATAAGAGGGGTTTCAGGGTAGCACTTAACTCTGGTGAGTTAGTCATATTTTTAAGACACTCATCAGATATTGGAGTCGTCAACACTCTTAAGAAAGAGCTTTGAATAAGGGAACGTTGACAATGAGTAAGTACAATGAACAGCAGAAACAGTAAAAGATTAATAGGCACTCTTATGAGGAAAAGATAGGCAGAAACACATCTTTTCCAGGGGTTTTTCCAGCCTTTTCCCAGGAGTAGGCCTCTTAAAAGCCCTATTCTCCGAGGTAGACTTCGGTGAAGTCCCAAAACTTGGAGATAGGTTTCTGTAAAGCCCCATTCTCTGAGGTAGACTTCGGTGAAGTCCCAAAACTCAGAGATAGGTCTCGAGGCCCCTATCATGGTCTGATAGATGGTTTCCCATGCTAAGCAGACTCTACTGGGGTCGGCGTGGCACCCAAGTGTGCTTCTGATGGACTTGTCTTCCCCGGAGGCCAGGGCTCGGCCTCCGTCTGGGAGCACGCCGACGGGGGAGCACTCACGCCATGTCTGTCTGTGGAGCCTGTGCTGCTGCGCCCTGCTGGCTGCCACGGTCAGCCACGGCTGCCTGCAGAGCCACAGCCCAGGGACGCCTGGGGTAAAACCGGGCCTGGCTGCAGCGGGGGAGGCCGCGAGCCTCCAGCGGAATCCATCCACGACGTGCCATGACGTGCCTCTCGATTTGGCACGGTACTGGGAGACGTGGAGGGGCTGCACCCTTGCTCCAGCCCAGGATAAGGGCTTTGCCTAGCGTGGGGTGGGCACCAAGGGGTGGGCCTCAGGGTCCACAGGGACCCGGAGGCTTCGGGTGTAGTGAGGACTCTGATCCAGCACCCCACACCCTCTGGGGGAGGGGGCTGGGTCTGTGGATGCACCGGTGCCAGGGGCCCAGACCAAGCAACACAGCCCACATCTCCTGTCAGGTGCTTCCGTGTGCAGGACAATCAACCACAATCAAGGACCCACTTCCCAGCCTGTCCCAGCACCAGCGCCCCGCCCCGAGCCAGGCCTGAGAGGCTCCCTGCCCTCGAAGCCTGCTTCCCCAACTGGGGAATCACAGTGCCGGACCCTGAGGTCGCATCTATTCATGCTAAAGTCTCCTTCTGTGTGTTCTGGACGATGGAGAGCCCACCGACCTGGCCCGGGCCTGGTCCTGGCCTGGCAATCCTCCCCTCCCTGTTGATGCTGGGACCCCCCACCCCAGCCCCTCCTCACTGGTGTCCCAAGCATCCTCGGCCCTGGGGACCCAGTGAGGTCCTGAAGCTCTGCGGACCCTCTGGGCATGTTCTCTGCTTTCCTGCAGCGCTGCTGAGGCCAGGAGAGGGCGACAGAGCCCTGCTTGGTTACTCCACGCCCTGAGGCGTGTGCCGTGGAGCCCATGGACGCAGTGGCCACCCTGAGGGCCTGGCAGAGCCTCCCCGCTCCCCACCCCCAGCCAGCCCCTCTCAGGGGAGGCCCAAGGGCTCAGATTAGCTGTGTCTGCCACGGCTGGGCACTTGAACAAGGACAGCTCCACCTCATCTTCTGTCCCACTGGCAAACACTGCTTTCGGTTGTGAAAGCGGATTCCAGCCAGTGCTGAGGACAGTGGTGAAGAGCCGCTGGGTGCGCAGTACTTGGACACCGCAAGCCAGGCCAAATCAAAGACATCTTTCCCAAGGAGATAAGTCTTCCTATTCAGCATGGTTGAACCAATCAAAGTGTGTTCCCTTGGTTCTGGAGGAAGGAACCGTGCTGGGATTTGCAGGAAGAGCTAAAACTAGTCATCGTATACAATGTGTGCAGCCGGGAACCGTCTACATGTTAAATAAATGGCAGCAAGAAGGCATACTGAAAATGTCACTGACGTGGAACAGTATCTTGAACGTCACATGCATGCCCTTTTGTAGGACAGCGGTGGACAATTAACCAAATGGATCATTCCGGACGCCAGCAGAATGTGCGCACTGCAGCGGAAGGGACTGGCCGGCCAGCGGTCCCTTTGCCAGCATACTACTTCCATGCTCCCGCGTCTAGCCAATCATCTTCAACCAAGTACTGTTGGGTCACAGAGCAAAGAGCGACACAGTGAGAGAGCAGGGGGGAGGGGGCGTGCTGGGGAGGGGCAGGCAGGGGTCCCTGCAGCAGCACCTCAGGGAGCGTCCTGGGGAGGGGCAGGCGGGGGTCCCCGCAGCAGCACCTCAGGGAGCGTCCTGGGGAGGGGCAGGCGGGGGCCCAGCAGCACCCCAGGGAGCGTCCTGGGGAGGGGCAGGCAGGGGTCCCCGCAGCAGCACCTCAGGGAGCGTCCTGGGGAGGGGCAGGCAGGGGCCCTGCAGCAGCACCTCAGGGAACGTCCTGGGGAGGGGCAGGCAGGGGCCCAGCAGCACCTCAGGGAGCGTCCTGGGGAGGGGCAGGCGGGGGCCCAGCAGCAGCACCTCAGGGAGCGTCCTGGGGAGGGGCAGGCGGGGGCCCAGCAGCACCTCAGGGAGCGTCCTGGGGAGGGGCAGGCAGGGGCCCAGCAGCACCTCAGGGAGCGTCCTGGGGAGGGGCAGGCAGGGGTCCCTGCAGCAGGCCCAGGCATGCAGCACCTCAGCTGAGGCAGGTTGCTTCTCATCAAGACAGACTTTTTCAAAAGGTGACACGTAAGCACGGAGCGGCGCTCGAGTGCTGCGCCCCTGCCCCCTCTCCAGACAAGAAGCAGGATGGGGCGTCCTAGGGGCGGACGGGAGTAGAGGACACGCTCTGCGATCACCAGCATGCGGCTTCCCTTTCTGCTCTGAGCTTACCCCTGCATGCGGGGAAAGTGTGGAGTCTGCCTGCTGGCCTGTGCACAGCAAATCAAAGCCGGGGAGCATGCAGCTCCCTCAAAGTTAAATCGAAGCTCCCACCAAGCCCTGCTGTATAGAGATCTGCTCACCTGTGTCCATCACCACTTTGTTCATGATGGCCAAAGGGCAGGCGCAGCACTGGCGGATGAGAGGGCAGCAGCATGCAGCCCATCCGTGCAATGGAATATTACTCAGCTCTCAAAGGAAGGGCCTTCACCTGCTATGCTGGGGTAGGCCCTGAAGATGCGATACCGACGGGACACAAGCCAGCTACACGAGTAAATCCATGGACTCGCGGTCACCAGGGCTGTAGGACTCCTAGAAGGGCAGCGTCAGTGGCTGGGGAAGGGAGAATTAGTGTTCTGTGGGGACTGGGTCTCAGTCGGGTAGATGAAGAGGTGGATGGTGGTGATGGTTTTATACCGATGTAAATGCACCTGACATCACTGAAGTGTATCCTTAAAACGACTGAAAGAAAACAATTTTTTTCTGGTCCTGGGGCTTGAACTCGGGGCCTGGGTACTGCCCCAGAGCCTCTCTGTGCTAAAGGCTGGCGTTCTACCACTTGAGCCACATTACCACTTCCAGCAGAATTTTTTTTTTGCTTTTAATTTTTTTTATTGTGAACATACTGTACAGAGGGGTTACATTTACATGGGCAAGATAATGAGTACATTTCTTATCAAGCATTGCAGCCTCCTCCTCTGTTTACCCTTCACATCCCTTCCCAACCTCCCCCCACCCCCCCCAGCAGAATTTTTTTTTATCCCAGCTTCCAGAGGAAAATTTTTTATGCATGTCTTACCATAATAAAAATATATTAAGAGCCAGCACAGGTGGCTCACTGCTATAATCCTAGCTACTGAGGAGGCCTGAGATCTAAGGATTGCAGTTCAAAGCCAACCTGGGCAGGAAAGTCTGTGAGGCTATGATCTCTAATAAACTACTCAGAAAAAGCCAGAAGTTCTGGGTGCTGGTGGGTCACGCCTGTAATCCCAGCTATACTCAGGAAGCTGAGATCTGAGAATCACAGTTCAAAGCCAGTCCAGGCAGAAAAAGTCTCTGAGACTCTTATCTCCAATTTGCCACTAGAAAACCAGGACCTGAGTTCAAGCCCCAGGAATGACAAAATGTGTGTGTATACATATATATAATTTATAGTATATATTATTTGTGTATTTATTTATGAAGAGCTCTGGGCACCAGTGGCTCATACCTGTAATTCTAGCTATTTAGGAGGCTGAGATCTGAGGACTGCAGTTTGACCCAGGCAGCAAAGTCCCTAAGACTCTCATCTCCAACTAAGCACCAAAAAACTGGAAAAGAAGCTATGGCTCAAGTGGCAGAGTGCTAGCCTTGAGTGAAAAAGCTAAGGGACAGTGCCCAGGCCTGAGCTCAAGCCCCAGAAGGGCTGGTTCAAAGCCCAGATCTCCTGGTATTAGCTGCAGGTGGTAGGCCAAATTTCTCAGCTTCCAGACCCTTGTCCGTCTGTCCACGCTGGCAGTGAAGGTCAAAGATCAGACAATGCCTTCTAAGTGCTGAGTTCAGTGCCTGGCCCACAGCAGCCCTGTCCGAACTAAGCATGCAGGAGGGACTCGGGGCTCCGTGGCCCTGTCTGAGTAGCAGCAGGTAGACGTTGGCTTTGGTTCTGCATCTGTGAACTGAAGTTTCAACAAAGAACTGAGTCATGTGCTCCACTATTTTTTTTTTTTTTGCCAGTCCTGGGGCTTGAACTCAGGACATAGTCACTGTCCCTGAGCTTCTTTTGCTCAAGGCTAGCACTCTACCATGTGAGCCACAGCACCACTTCTGGCTTTTTCTGTTTCTGTGATACTGAGGAATCGAACACAGGGCTTCATGCATGCAGGGTAAGCGCCCTACCACGGAGCGCTTCACTCTGTGTGCTTCACTCTTGCAAACCCAAGAATGTGATTCTCGGCTGGGCATCAGTGTCCTATCGCTAGCATGGTCCTGAGTACCTGGGAGGCTGAGATCGGAGGACTGTGGTTCAGGGCCAGCGCAGGCAGAACTGTCTGCAGACAGCTGGGTGTGGGGGTGCACACCCCTCATTCTAGCCATGGGGAAGCTGAGATTGGGAAGCCAGAGGATCCGAGGCTGGGCTTGCGTCTGTCCCGTCTACGGGACACTGAGCACCAGAAATGCTGGGGCCTGGGCCACCTGTGCCCCATGCCTCCCCACACCTGGTTTGAGGGGACCATGAGTTAAATCCCCAGTGCTGTAAACGTAGATGAAATTCATAGAGAGAAACTGCTGCTCCCCGCAGATTTCCTCCGAACACCCCAGGCCAAGCGGCCGGGCAGCTTCCTTCACCTCAAGTCCCTGACCCTGGGCCCCTTCCAGGTCCACCCTGTTGAAGATGGACGTACCGAGAGGTGCAGGCAGTGCCTCTGGAGGCAGGGGCGTGGTGTGGCGGGTCCCGTGGGGGACAGGGCCGCAGGGACAGGGCTGGGGCCTTTGCTTGTGTCACTTCGTACCAGCCAGGAGGGACGTGGGGGCCCCGCTCCTCTTCGCTGCACAGGTCGGTGTGTGGGATTTCATAAATCACAGCTATTTTAGCTCTGAGCGCTGGAGATTGATTGAGGTCTGAGCCCTCAGCATCCTCTCCCGCAGGCCCCTCTTCCCCAGACCCGCGTCAGCAGTTTTCCGGGAAGCAATCCTCTTATGTTCAGCAGGATGGCAGCCAGTTACTGTAAGGAGGCTGAGGGGACCAGCTGGGGGAGGGCTGCGCCGGTGCCGCTGCCCCCTCGGCCATCCACACCCTCTGCCCCCCTCCCCCTGCACCTTAGCCCCCCACCCCTACACCCTCAGCCATACACACCCTCTGCCCCCCCCACCCCTGCCCCCTCAGCCATCCACACCCTCTGCCCTCCCCCCCACCCTTGCACCCCAACCACCTCACCCCTGCACCCACAGCTGCCCACACCCTCTGCCCCCTCCCCCACCCCTGCACCCTCAGCCATCCACACCCTCTGCCCCCCTCCCCCCGCACCTTAGCCCCCCACCCCTACACCCTCAGCCATACACATCCTCTGCCCCCCCACCCCTGCACCCTCAGCCATCCACACCCTCTGCCCCCCTCCCCCTGCACCTTAGCCCCCCACCCCTACACCCTCAGCCATCCACACCCTCTGCCCTCCCCCCCACCCCTGCACCCTCAGCCATCCACACCCTCTGCCCTCCCCCCCACCCTTGCACCCTAACCCCCTCACCCCTGCACCCACAGCTGCCCACACCCTCTGCCCCCTCCCCCCCACCCCTGCACCCTCAGCCATCCACACCCTCTGCCCCCTCCCCCCACCCCTGCACCCTCAGCCATCCACACCCTCTGCCCCCTCCCCCCACCCCTGCACCCTCAGCCATCCACACCCTCTGCCCTCCCCCCCACCCTTGCACCCTAACCCCCTCACCCCTGCACCCACAGCTGCCCACACCCTCTGCCCCCTCCCCCACCCCTGTACCCTCAGCCATCCACACCCTTTGCCCCCTCCCCCCACCCCTGCACCCTCAGCCATCCACACCCTTTGCCCCCTCCCCCCACCCCTGCACCCTCAGCCATCCACACCCTCTGCCCCCCATTCCCTCTGCCCCCTACCTTCTGCCCCTGTGCTCTCTACCCTCATGCCCTCTGCCCCCCATGCTCTCTGCCCCCTGTGCCCTCTGCCCCATGCCCTCTGCCCCCATGCCCTCTGCCCCTCACACCCTCTGCCCCCTACGCCGTCTGCCCCTCATACCCTCTGCCCCCACGCTCTCTGCCCCTCACACCCTCTGCCCCCTACGCCCTCTGCCCCCGTGCCCTCTGCCCCTCACACCCTCTGCCCCTCACTCCCTCTGCCCCCATGCCCTCTGCTCCTCACTCCCTCTGCCCCCATGCTCTCTGCCCCCTACGCCCTCTACCCCCGTGCCCTCTGCCCCTCACTCCCTCTGCCCCCATGCCCTCTACCCCCGTGCCCTCTGCCCCTCACTCCCTCTGCCCCCTACGCCCTCTACCCCCATGCCCTCTGCCCCTCACTCCCTCTGCCCCCTACGCCCTCTGCCCCCATGCTCTCTGCCCCTCACTCCCTCTGCCCCCATGCTCTCTGCCCCCATGCCCTCTACCCCCGTGCCCTCTGCCCCTCACTCCCTCTGCCCCTACGCCCTCTGCCCCCGTGCCCTCTGCCCCTCAAGCCTTCTGACCCCTGTGCTCTCTGCAGCCTGTGGAGGATTGTCTGCCAAGGCCTGGTTCTGCATGTCCAGCTCTCAGGAGCCCTGGAAACCAGTGCCAAGCCCTGCCATGGCCTGAGCCAGCAGCAGCCTAGCCCCCGAGCCACATTGCCTGAGGGACACTGAGCACAGTGCCAGCTGATGGGGCACCGGGATGGAGCACGGGACAGGGCCCTGGGAGAAGGGACTGGGTGCTGGATGGTAATCCTGCAGGAAGCACCCAGGAGGTCCCTGTTTGACACAGTGTCCCACGCCAGCAGGGCCTGGCTTAGGCAGGACACTCCGTGGAGATCCCCTCCTCCAGGCCGGCAGCGAGAGGGCTTGACCTGGCCAAGGGGCCCGCGCCTGTGCTCTGGGGCACACTGCCCGCACCCAGGCCAGCCCCTGCGGCACCGCGGAGGGCTGGGCATCTTCTCTTGGGTGGTGATGCTGCTGGCCACGGCTTTGGGCACAACTAGCTCAGGCCTGACGGCGTGGGGCAAAGAGCCACCCAGACCTAGGGCTTTCTCTCAGGAGTTCCAGCTCTGGGGTAAAGGCAAAGTGCACTGAAGGCTTTCTGCTCACTGACAGCATTGTCTCCCTCAGTGAATGTCCAAGGTTGTTCTGGTTTCCTCCCTTACATACTCTGGCGGGGGGAGGGGGGAGGTGTGCACACATGTGTGCCCTGTGCTAGGGGAAGGGGGAGGGAGGGCTGAACTCAGGGACTGGGCAATGTCCCTGTGCTAGACTCTTCCATGTGAGCCACAGCTGCTCTTCCAACTTTCTGGTGGTTAATTGGAAGCAAGAGTCTCATGGACTTTGCTACCTGGGCTGACTTTGAACTGTGATCACATTTCAGCCTCCTGAGTAGCTGGGATTACAGGTGTGAGCCACAGGTGCCTGACCCTTTACATATACTTTTCTGGGGGGAGGGGGTCACTTGTGGGAGCTGAACTCTGGGTCTGGGCGCTGTCCCTCAGCTCTTCAGCTTAAGGCTAGCATTCTACCACTTGAGCCACAGCACCACTTCTGGCTTTTTTCTGCTTATGTGGTGCTGAGGAATCGAACCCAGGGCCTCATGCATGCGAGGCAAGCACTCTACCACTGAGCCACCTTCTCAGTCCCTCTTACATACACTTTTAACTTCAGAATTGTTCTAGCCACCAGCAGTGAGAGTCCCCAGATCCACAACCCCTCCCCCCCAGCAGTGAGAGTCCCCAGATCCATAGCCCCTCCCCTCCCCCCCAGCAGTGAGAGTCCCCAGATCCACAGCCCCTCCCCTCCCCCCCAGCAGTGAGAGTCCCCAGATCCACAACCCCTCCCCCCCAGCAGTGAGGGTCCTCAGATCCACAGCCCCTCCCCCGTGGTGAAGGCTGGCTCCTGCCTGCACCCTGCTGGGCTGGGCCGGGTGGGAGCTGCTCACAGCCCCCCCAGGCGCTCTCCTGTCCCCGGAGCCCGCAAAATGTCCTGTCTCCTTGGGCTCCCCTGGTTTTCTGTGGCAGTGGCAGGTTTGCAGGCATGGCCAGCTGCTTGCAGGCTGCTCCTGTGTCTGAGGGTCCTCACAAGGAGACAGGCACATGGTGTGAGCCCCGGGAAGCTCCATGCTCCCAGCACGCCTGCCTGGGGAACTCAGGAACACAGGACAGAAAACCCAGCCCAGGGCTGGGGCTGCGCTGTAAGCAGTAGGGCACTTAATTAACCAGTGCACAGCCCTGGGTCCCACCACAGTGTCAGAGAGGAGGGCTGGAGGGAGGGAGGGAAGAAAGAGTGGGAAGGAGGGAGGGAAGGAGGGAGGGAGGGAGGGAGGGAGGGAGGAAGGGAGGAAAGGAAGAAGAAAGGTGGGTCCCAGATAAAACCAGGACCAGCAACTCTCTCAAATAACAGACACCATCTCCCTGCTGGCCCTGGGGTCCAGAACGTCGCCATGAGATACCACTGAAGCATCTTCTGGAAGTTTCTGAGCCTTTCTCTGAGCCCAGGCTGATAGTTGCGTGCAGGAGGCACGGTATTAGATCCCTACGATGATTTCCCAGGAAACGTGAAGACCAGTGGGTTTTACATGGTGGACAGAGTCTCGCAGTGCACAGACACCTGCTGTGCGGGCCGGGCGGTGGGGAGTACATTAGATTTCGTGTGCGACACGGAAGGCGCTGTGTGAGCTGGCCGTGAGGCCCGTCTGACCCATCAGTGGTGGGGGGGGGGGGGTAACGGCTTATAGGAGAGCCAGTCTCCTAAAATGAGCAAGGACGGGGGTGGGGGGTGGCGGGCCCGGGGTCCCCAGCTTGCAGGGAGGGGCCCTGGCTGGCCACCCGGGGAACTGCCCCAGATGGAAAACAGGCTTCCAGGCGGTGGCCTTTCCCCGGGCAGAGGCCGCGGTGCCAGGGATGTGCGGAGGTCAGCCTCTCGTGTCCAGGGTCCCTGACGCCTGAACGCTCCCCCCACCCTGCCTGTTGGAAGAGGTCCAGGCCTGGCATCTGTGAGGCTGGGCAGAGCCCTGGAGGTGGGCTGCTCTGGGGCGCGAGGCCCCCCGCGCACCCTCCAGGGTAGTGGCGTACCTCTGGATCTGCTTGTGAAGGAGACAGCCCCCCCTGTAGCCCGGATGGCAGCTGAGTTGGGGCGTTGCCAGCGGCTGAGTAAAGCTGCTAATGAAATCACACCAGTTTACAAATGGGCCCCACCGGGGCAGAGTGCTTCCCTGGCCCTGGCCCAGTCCCTTCCAGCAGGGTCTGGGCGGCCGGGCCCGCCGCGGCCAGCCCCTCCCCTCTGCGCGTCTGCCTCTCCCAGGGTCTCTATGACTCTTGTCTTTCCCTGTATCTCCCGCTTTGTGTCTCTGTTCCCCCTCCTCTCTCTCTGTCTGTCTTCCTCTCTCTCTCTGTCTTTCTCCCCCTTCCTCCCTCCCATCCAGCACCGTCTTCTCCTTGGAATTTCAGATGACGTCTTCCATTCTCACTGAACCCAAATGGCCTGAGCTTCACATCTAAATAGAGGTGACCCTGGAGTGCTGTGCCCTTCCGCTGAAGGAAGAGGCGCACCGGCCCTGGCCTGCGTCTTGAGAAGCCGCTCCAGCAGACGTGAGGGGCAAGGCTTTCTTTGCCACGATCGGAAGGTCCAGGAAGCTTTACGTTTCTCTCGGATGTCCATCCTGCGGTTCAGGCTGCGGGCGGCAGGGAGGTGATGGACACTGATCGTTGCGGTGGTCACGTGGTCCCGCACCGCCGGTGGAGGTCAGCATGACTGTAGTGCGGATACTGCAGGTGGGGGGCCCATGGTCCCCCTGCGGCCCCTGCGCAGCTCCCCGGGCCCCCAACTCCTTCCTGAGTGGGCAAGGCCCGACTGCAGAGTCTGCACTTGACACTAAGCGCTTGGACACCGGGTCGCAGGCTGTGCATGGAGGGAGGAGGGGGGACAGGAGGCCTCCAGAGGGGGGCCAGGGAGCACAGGGGGCCTCCCTGCCTTTTGTCGCCTTGGGCAAGGCCTCTCCCTGGCTCTGGAAATGGGGGTGGAGCAGGTGGTCCCTGAGGGGCCTGCGTCTCAGCCAGCCACCTCCACGCACAAACCCCCAGAGCTGTTGGATCCACCCTGTGACGTACCCACTTCCTAGTCCCACTCAGCCAGGAGCCCCGGGCCGGCTCGGCAGCACGGGGCCATCCAAAGCCAAAGGCACTCTCCATCAGCCAGAGAGGGGACACTGCAGGGTGACCTCCAGGCACAGGGGCAGGGTGACCTCCAGGCACAGGGCTAGGCTGCCCAGTGAGGCCGGGCAGAGCTCGGCCCTGCAGGGCAGTGCACACTCAGGGAGGAGTGAGTGAGGCGGGACCCCACCCCCCAGCAGGCAGCTTGCCAGGATGGCTGCTGTGACCCTAGGCTGCCAAGGGGCAGGGCTGAGGCAGGGGCAGGGGCGGAACAGGGGCAGGGCTGAGGCAGGGGCAGGGGCAGGACAGGGGCAGGGCAGGGCAGGGGCAGGGGCAGGGGCAGGACAGGGGCAGGGCAGGGCAGGGCAGGGGCAAGGGCAAGACAGGGGCAGGGCAGGGCAGGGGCAGGGCTCTCTGTTGAACTGGGAGGAAACTGCAGTGGCCAAGTGGGGACAAAGCCTGAGAATCACGTAGGCCGAACCAGAACGGGCCTACTATTCCATTCATGAGTGTGAGTTCTGACCCAACTCTCCAGTAGGTCCTGGAGTATTTGTGGTGTGTGTGTGTGTGCGCGCGCGCGCGTGTGTGTGTGTGTGTACACTCAGGCACCACCTCTGCTCTTCTTCTTGTGACCCCTCTTTTACCAAGCTCTGGAGGCCTGCTCCTCTGCCACAGGGCCTTGGCACCTGCCGGCCTATGCCAGGGAAGGTATGGGGGTGTAGAATGGCCCCTAGTATCTAAGGCTGACTGAGGTGCTGGGCTGCAGGCCCCTCCCCAGAGGAGCTGGGATTCCAGACTGTCTCTGTGATCAGGAAACAGCCCACCACCCATCTACTGGACTGTACATCAACCAACTGCTAACTCTGTGTTGAGACCCGAAATCCTTAACTTACTGGGATTTTGAGGAGCTAACTTCTTCCCTAGCATCAGAATCTAAAGAAAGGGCCGTCTGCAGCTCCTCCTGTGACAGCACTTGCACCTCGGTGACCATCCACAGGGGACATTCTTCCTGCCAGGCCTGCGTGTGCAGCCGCATGGCACAGGGAACACAGGGGGCCCGCGGGCACACAGGCCGGCCCCTGGTCTGTGCAGTTGGCAGGTGTGCCTGCAGGAATGCCCGGCCGCGCAGCCTCGAGGCGCCGGGTGGCAGCCACCGTGCTGAGCTGGCCCCGTCTCCCTGCCCGGCCTCCCCTGCCCAGCCCTTTCTCGTGGCCTGCAGAGCCCAGGCCGCGATGCCAGTCTTGTCCGTGCCCCTCAGCCAGCAGCCAAGTCCTGCGAGTCTCTGCCTTTGCCCCCGCGGAGGGCCCTGCACTCGGGAGGCCGTGCTGGCCGCAGTGGCCGTGCTACGGGGGCCGGCCGCTCCCCCGCCCAGCTCGTGCTGGCAGTTCTGGAGGGGTGAGCAGGCAGGAGGCCCAGGTGGAGCACGGCCAAGAGGGCCGGAGAGGCGCTGGGGAGGCGCCCCCAGTGGGTCTGGGCCTCGGCTGCCGCTGGAGCGCTGTCCCGCCCCTCCTGCGCACGCGCTGAGCAAAGGCCATTAAACAGCGTGCGCCTCTCGCCCCTTCCCACTGCCGGATGGCAGGTGGGTGAGGCGCCCCCCTTCCCGTCTCTTCCTCCCCACTGAGTCACGCCGTCCGGCCGCACCGGCTCTGAGCTCATCGGCTCTGTCATCAATCATCCGCTGTGGGGACAAAGCATCCAAGACTAGGGTCTAACAAGGGCTTCGCCACCCTGAGGAGCCGAGCTGGCTCCGGAAGACCGCAGGCTCCGGCCCTGCCCCGCTCACGGTGCGAGGGCAGCGTGGCCTAAGCACTTGGAGCCACGCGTGCTGTCCTTGGCCCCAGGACTCCATGGAGAGCAGCTCCTTCCTTCGGCTGCAGCTGAGGACCGCACCATGTTAACAAAGGAGAGGACTCCTGGCCCGTGCACCTGCTGTGGCTGGGGCCCCGGGGCCGGCTGTGCCCCCCACAGCTGCTTGCCAGCCTCACCAGCCCCCAAGCCAGCTGCCCAGCGTGACCCAGCCAGGGTCACACACCGTGGTCAGGAGCCAGGGAAGTGGTGTTGCATCCACAGAGTGTGACCGGCCCCCCAGCGTGAGCTGCTGGCTCAGCCTTGGATCTGGATAAGGTGCAGACGGCTCCTGAGGAATTAGCCCAGCCAGCCGCCCGAGTCAGGAGGCAGGGCAGCAAATGCAGGTAACACAGGAACCCCATCTTCTTGTCCAGGCAAAGGAACACTACCGAGCCAGGGTGAGGTCCAGGAGGGGAGAGCAGGCCTAGTATAGTCCACACAGGGTCCATGGGACAGCCAGCCAGCAAAGGCACTTTGAGCACCTGCAAAGACATGAGCTTTCTCAGAGGCCAGGACCGGCTTTCAAGTCTGAGCAGCAGGATTTTCCCAGTTCTGAGTGCAAAACCAAATCCTCAACAGATAAAGATCCTGGGAGAAAATAGTGACAAGAGACCAACCCAAGGTGACCCAAATGCTCATGGAAGCACTATGACTTCTGAGCCTTGTGCAATGCCACACACATGCGTAGACATACGTGTGCACACACACATGTATGCACAGACATAAGCACACATAGCCACAGGACCTGAGTGTGACAGGAAACGAGTAAGAATTAGCAGAGAACTAGGAAATAGAAGAAATAAATGACCATATTAGACCTAAAGCCAGGATGGCTCTCTGCAGTGAAGACTGACTGAAGGACTCAGCAGCAGAATGGAGATAGAGGAGGAAATTCGTGAATGTGAAGCCAGCCTGGAGAAGAGATGAGGTGAGCAGAGACCCCTGGGACAGGGCAGGAGCCCCCAGTTATCTGAGGAAATAATGGTGGGGACTCCTCAGACGTCAACTTAATCATCACGAAGCTCAGTGAACCCAAGGATAACCTTGAAGCCTTGTCATCAAATCAAGGGAAAGCTGAACGCGGCTGGGGAAAACACGCGTCTCCTTTAAGGAAACCATGATGCAGGTGACAGCAGATTTCCCACAGAAGCCATGGGGGCTGGAGGTGATGGGACGTCTCTTTGAAGGAAAGGTTTCAGTGCCCCGGGTGCTTGCTTGTCCGCGTCTTCTAAGAAAATTGTACACAATATTTCCTGCTTTTCTCTTAGAGTCTTTGGTCTGTGGTCATGTTCTTTTCTATTCCTATATTTCCGGAACTATAATCCTTCTCATTTCTGTGTTAAACCATAGACACAGGTGCCGCGGACCGGGTTCTGTCGGGACGACGGAGGACACCTAAGGGAGGAACCTGGAATAGGTGGGGAGATGGCAAACAGACAACTCACACACATTAGGAGTGGATGCTGAGTGCTGAGTGCTGAGTGCTGAGTGCGATTTAATGCAGAGGATAGCAAACTTTTATAACAGAAGTCTCCATGAGAAAGGGCAAAAGGTTACACAATCTTGCTGCATGGCTTCTTTCTTGGGTGGTCACCAGCTGGGCACCTGATAGGCATTTGTCTTCGGCTTATCTCTAAGGAATACAATGGGTTTGGGTTTCGATGTTTGTCACCAATTAACCATTACCTATTTTTATAGAGGTCTTAACTTTCCCATAAGATCTTTCCTGTCTCTTCTTTAATAGTAAACTTTAAGGAGACCTAGCAATTCTCTTAGTAAATAGCAGGAAATTCTCTCTCCTAAATAATTATCTCAGCAATTGCCATACATTCTTTCTGTTTTAGCTGAGCCTATAGCTTCTTGTAAGTCCCTTACAAATAATTCCTTCTGCTGAAGTGACTTTGTGAAACCCCCAATACTTTTATATTTACTTATAACCTTGTCTACTAGCCTCCATAAGAGGGGTTTCAGGTTAGCACTTAACTCTGGTGAGTTAGTCATATTTTTAAGACACTCATCAGATATTGGAGTCGTCAACATTCTTAAGAAGGAGCTTTGAATAAAGGAACGTTGACAATGAACAAGTACACAAAGAGCAGTAGGAGCAGTAAAAGATTAATAGGCACTCTTATACAGTGAAGAAAGGCAGAGACACATCTTTTCCCAGGGGTTTTTCCAGCCTTTTCCCAGGAGTAGGCCTCTTAGAAGCCCTATTCTCCGAGGTAGACTTCGGTGAAGTCCCAAAACTTGGAGATAGGTTTCTGTAAAGCCCCATTCTCTGAGGTAGACTTCGGTGAAGTCCCAAAACTCAGAGATAGGTCTCTGAAGCCCCTATCTTGGTCTGATAGATGGTTTCCCATGCTAAGCAGACTCCACTGGAGTCAGCGTGGCACACAGGTATTTTTTTTTAATTGAAAAGCAATGTGGCAAGTTAAAAAGCTGCTCTGTAGTTCTTCAAAATGGTTCCTCTGTGGTGCCAGCCAGCCCTGGGCTCCCTGCCACGCTGTTCACACCATGTCTCCTGCAGGTTGGGTGAGAGTGCGTCTGGTCTGGCTGGTGGTAGGAGCACACCTTGCTGTCTGGGAACTTTAGGACTAGTGAAGGGGTGGTGCTGGGCCCGAACTGGTGGTGGATCCTGGCTGGACACCGTGGATAGACTCCCAGCATGGGACGAGTCTCAAAGCACTGTGCGTGCTGGGAAGGTGGCTCAGTGGTAGAGCGCTTGCCTTGCATGCCTGAGGCCCTGGGTTCGATTCTTCAGCACCACATAAGCAAAAAGAAAAAAGCTGGAAATGGCTCTGTGGCTCAAGTGGTAGAGCGCTAGCCTTGAGCTGAAGAGCTGAGGGACAGTGCCCAGGCCCAGAGTTCAGGCCCCACGACCGGACCCCCCCAAAAAAATACTGAAAAAGCACTGTGCGTCCTGTCTCCAGGAACTTCTGGAGCCAAGAGTAGTCCTAGTTGCTTGTATATGGAGTCCTGCCAACTGCAGTCCAAGCAGGGCTTGAACTTCCAGCCTGATGCTGGAGTCTCCTGATCTCACCTGAAGTCTGAGGACTTGCCCCAAAGGTTGATTCTACTGTATAGATCCACTGCGTGAAGAATGGATACTCACCTTTGAAACTCACACAGGACTGGGGGTGTAGCTCAGTAGTAGAGCATCTGCCTAGTAAGCACAAGGCCCCAGAACTACAAAAAAGGAAGAGCGAGGCATTCACAGATGCAAGTTGTTTTGTTTTTCATGCTGGGGAAGGTGCCTCACCCAGGCTGGCAGGGCTCTACCCCAAGGATACCCACAGCTCCCTTGTATTTTGGAATTTGTACCTTCCTTCATTACTGACTCTGCCTGGGGGGCAGCTCTTTGTCCCTAGCCTGAGGTTGTCTGCAGGAGTGAGGTCTGCCTTTGTCACCACCGTCGTCTCCTCTCTTCATCTCTTGCCCAATCTGGCCACGACTTTGGTTATGGATCATGCCAGAGAACCAGATCTTGCATTCATTGATTTTCTCTTGTTTTTCTGTTTTCTACTTATCTGATTTCTACTCTGATCTTTATTATCTCTACTTTCTACCTGTGCTGGGTTTGCTTTTAGCTTTACTAGTTTCTTGAGCCATGTCACAGTCAGCACACTGAGGATTTGGGGCCCATGAGCCACTGGGTTTCAGCTCTGCAATAGAAAAGGTCTAAATGGGCAAGTGTGGCCATCTTCCAGTGAAACTGATCCTAGAGAAACCCAGAAAGGCCCAGGTTCAGCCGCAGGCTGGAGTTCCCTGATTGGCAGCTTAGATATGAATTTGTGATCTTTTATCTTTTCTATTGAAGCAATCGATGCTGTAACAGGTATTCTAAGTGCTGCTTTCTTTACACTTCGTAATGTGGACTGTCTTAATCATCACTGGACTGAAATTATTTGATCTGTAGTAACCATGTATTTTTAATGACCTTTGGGGTCTTGCTGACCCTGAGGGATAACCCCTCCCAGGCTGCCCAGTCCCCCCAGGGCTGCCCAGGCCCCTCCCACACTGCCCAGGCCCCTCCCACACTGCCCAGGCCCCTCCCAGGCTGCCCAGGACTCTCCCACACTGCCCAGGCCCCTCCAGGGCTGACCAGTCTCCTCCAGACCACATGACGTCAGGTCTGGTTCACTTAGCTGTGTGCTCCGCTGGGAAATGCTTCATGGCTGCTTGTTATTCTCTGCTGAAGGACCTGACTATGCCTAGAACTGTTCCTGGAGCTAGTTTACAAAAACATGGACACTTGTTTCAGCGGACCTGCGGGAACATGAGCCCCTGACCTGCACTGCCCCCCCCTCTGCTGACCCCCATTTCTCAGCAACTGTCAGTGGCCTGGAGGAAGGAGGTCACGGTCTCAGAGCCCTCGGTCTCCTCCTGCTCTGTGCGCAGACCTGATTGCGCCCCACGCGCGGGGGTGGACCCTGCAGGGCCTTGGTCCTGCTGAGCAAGTGGCCTCTGGCCTGGCCAGGTGATCTTGGACGAGCCACCTTTGCCTCTGTCACTTGTGAAATGGACTGTGATGACACCCCTGTCACCAAGCCCCCATCCCGCTTGCCTTCCTGGGCTTCCGGAGCCCCTGGCTCTGACCCTCAACTTGGGAAGGTGGCTCTGCTCCCATTCTGGCCAGAGGGCCGCATGGCTGGGAAAGCTCTCTGGGGTCATCCGGGGCCACAGTCCATGTGCGATGAGCACCATGCACAAGTCGGGAGATACTGGACGTGGGTGACTGCGGCTGCTCCGGAAGGTGGGCCTCATCCCTGCCACATCTGCCTGTCACCCCGGAGTTCCCTTCGGCAGAATGAGCGTGCTCGCTGCCCAGCTCACCACGGCCTCTTCCGGGAAGGTGTTCCCAGGGAGGCGTCCGGCCCTCACTGCAGGACACTGGCTGCAGAAACGCCCAGAGCCGGACCCAGGCGGGGTGGAGTGGACCGGGCTGTGGCTTCCTGCCAGAACATGGCCTCTGTCACATCCGATGTCAGCATACAGCAGGAGGGGCCCCGTGTCAGCAGATGGAGGCAGACGGGAGAGCTGGCTCTCCCAGCAGGCTGTCAGGACCCCGGAGGTCTGCGGCTGGCCTCCGGCTGTGTCTTCAGGAGGCTGCAAACACACCCTCCACCGGGTCTCCTCTGTGGGCAGGAGAGGGAACAGGCACCCTGGGCTGGTCCTCTGCAGCCCCAACTACCCCCCAGCTTTGCCCTGAGGCCTCATGGGAGGCCTGGGGTGCTGCGGGTCAGCCTCCCTCCTCAGGAAAGGCCAGGCCCCTGCACAGTCCCCGGCTGATGGACAGTTGCCCTCTGGCGTGGGTACCGGCACCGCTTGCTCAGTGTGAGACCCTACTCAGCTTATGCTTGGGTCCGGCCTTGCCCTGTGCCAATAGCCACCTTTGTGACCAAAGGCCCACGGACTGCTGGCTGGTTTTAGAGTGGACACCAGGATGACAGATGGGTGGGATCATCCTTCTGGTGTGGCAGGGCCAGAGGGACCCTTTGTCGTGGGCCCTGAGGTCCAGACAGAGGCTGCGAAGGGCCACATGCATGGACGCCCTGTGGCCAGCCCATGCCTCGCTTCTTCTCCTTCTTCTGGCTGTGCTGTCACATGAGTTGTACTTACACTGGGAGCGAGGCCCCACTGTCTCCCAGTGGTGGATAACAATAACTGTAGAGAAGCTGAAACAAGAGCAAACAATAAAAGTCATTGCTCTGCCTTTAGGATTGCCAGAGAGGCAGTTCCAAGAGGAGCCAAGCGTCTGACCCCGTGCCCACCCTTGCACCGTGGGATGCCTCAGGAAGGAGCAGCCTGTGCGCCTGCGTGCGCCTGCCCGCGCTGCGTGCGCCTGCCCGCCCTGCGTGCACCTGCCGGCCCTGCGTGCACCTGCCCGCGCTGCGTGCACCTGCCCGCGCCTGCCCGCCCTGCCCACCCTGCGTGCACCTGCGTGCGCCTGCCCGCGCTGCATGCGCCTGCGTGCGCCTGCCCGCCCTGCCCGCGCTGCGTGCGTCTGCGTGCGCCTGCCCGCCCTGCCAGCCCTGCGTGCACCTGCGTGCGCCTGCCCGCCCTGCGGGTGGGGCTGGGCCACACTGCCAGCCTCGGATCGGGCTTGGGCTCAACCCTCCACTCACCTCTGTGGCTCCTACATCCGCCACCAGCAGACCTCCAAGGGGATTCAGCTCCAGCAGCGGCCACAGGCCCTTGGGCTAGGAGGCTCTGGTCCCTCTTCTGATTGGTGCTTGGTGGTGTGTTCACACCTGCACCCTCACCCCTACCCCCTCACACACCTGTGCCCTCACCCCTACCCCCACACCCCTGCGCCCTCACCCCTACCCCCCACCCCTGCACCCTCACCCCTACCCCCACACCCCTGCGCCCTCACCCCTACCCACCACCCCTGTGCCCTCACCCCTACCCCCTCACACCCCTGCGCCCTCACCCCTACCCACACACCCCTGCACCCTCACCCCTACCCCCCCACCCCTGTGCCCTCACCCCTACCCCCTCACACCCCTGCGCCCTCACCCCTACCCCCCACACCCCTGCACCCTCACCCCTACCCCCTCACACCCCTGCGCCCTCACCCCTACCCCCTCACACACCTGCGCCCTCACCCCTACCCCCTCACACACCTGCGCCCTCACCCCTACCCCCCCACCCCTGCACCCTCACCCCTACCCCCACACCCCTGCGCCCTCACCCCTACCCCCCCACCCCTGCACCCTCACCCCTACCCCCACACCCCTGCGCCCTCACCCCTACCCCCCCACCCCTGCACCCTCACCCCTACCCCCCCACCCCTGTGCCCTCACCCCTACCCTCACATGAGAATGGGCTGGAAACTGAAGACTGCCTACCTATGCCCTCTCCATTCTTCCAAATCCTCCTTCTGAGATCCTTCGTCTCCTTGGCCTCTCTCTCCAGATGACTTTTCCCTAAACAGTGCCCTCCCTCGCAGAGATGCACACTCCCACTGCACAGATGCACACTCCACCACCAGACCCTGACGGCTGACTCAGAAGGCCCCTCGGCTCCTGTCTAACCAGCTCTGAGGGTCAGGGACCTGGGAATGGAGCCAGGACCGTGGTGAGCATCTCCGAGAGAGGGCTGCAGCACCGGGTGACCGCTGCCTGCCCGGAGAGGTGCGGGCACGCCCGGAGAGGTGCGGGCACGCCCGGAGAGGTGCGGGCACGCCCGGAGAGGTGCGGGCATGCCCGGAGAGGTGCGGGCACGCCCGGAGAGGTGCGGGCACGCCCGGAGAGGTGCGGGCACGCCCGGAGAGGTGCGGGCACGCCCGGAGAGGTGCGGGCACGGCCGGAGAGGTGCGGGCACGCCCGGAGAGGTGCGGGCACGCCCGGAGAGGTGCGGGCACGCCCGGAGAGGTGCGGGCACGCCCGGAGAGGTGCGGGCACGCCCGGAGAGGTGCGGGCACGCCCGGAGGCCTGGGGCGAGCAGGCGCCCAGCCCCGGGGCCCGTGCTTCTCCCCTGCTGAACTTTCTAAATCAGAGCAGTCCTGGCATCTGGCATGTCCTTCAAACTTGGGGGGACATGTGAAACCAGTGGAGCCAACTGTCCCTGCTCTGGCCTTGGGCCTGCCCAGAGGTGGCGTCGAGTGTAGCTGCGGTTTGGAAGGAGTCCTCTGCCCGCCTCCCTCGCGGCCCCCCGGGCGGTGACTGTGGGCAGGCAGCCGAAGCAGAGGCCTTCCTGCAGCCATACCAGATCCCTCAGGGCTCCACGCCCTGCCCTGCGGGAAGGAGCCCCACCTAGGGCCGCTCCGTGCAGCCGAGGCCGGGGGGCCACACGGGTGGCAGCAGCCCCATAGGGTGTTTGTCCAGGCCTCAGGGCCCCCAGAGCCCCACTTGCCTGCTAGCTCCCATGGGTAGGAGGCTGGCCTTCACAGCACCTGCTGCCCTGCACAGGGGCAAACTCCTCCCTGTGCTGCCCCACAGATGACCAGTGTCACCTCAGTGTGGTGACCCCTGTGCTGTCCCCAGCGTGGTGACCTCTGTGCCGTCACCACCAGATGCAGCTGATCCTGAGCAAGGCTCAGCCCCTGCTGCCCGGTGGTGGCCCCGAGCCCCTCGAAGCCCCTCGGTCCTGCCTCCACCGGCCCTGGGCTCAGCCACGGGCGGCAGTGAGCGGTGAGTGCTGGGAGCTGTCCACAAGCTGGGTTCTGAAAACTTCCACGCTGCAGCGGCATTTCACTGCCCGGCTTCATAGGAACGCAGCGCCACGCCCTCACCATGCCGTTGCCCCTCTGGGCCAGTCTTCCACAGGGGCAGAAGGCAAACGAGTCGCTCAGCGCCCCTTTGGAGTTCCAGCTTGGAACATACCAGCAGCCTTCCAGGCCCAGAGCCTTCCTGGGCTACCCCCTCTTCCCAGGCCAAGAGCCCCCCACGCCGGGGTGGCAGGGCCTTTCCATCGAGAGGTATTGGTGACGAATAAAGGAAGCGGTCAACTGTATCACTATGCTGCCAGTGTAATGCACAGGACTGGCTGGAAGCCACACCACACCAGAAGCTGGGCCACACAGGAAAGGCTGCAGTACTGGGAGTGAGGCCTTGGGCCGGGGAGGAGGCGGCTATGCAGGCCCACAGCTGCAGAGGGCACAGCGGCCCCAGCCCCGGGGCTCCACGGTCTGCCCTGAGGCTCCCATCTCCCCAGACAGGACCCCACTGCCCTCCCCCCGGTGGAGCAGCCCCTCCTCCACAGGAGCAATCCTGGCAGACTCACAGAGACCGCGCTTCCCAGCACGGGACACATGCCAACATCGGCATATGACAAAGCACACGCAGGAGCACCGGCGCCCTTGTCTGAGTTCCAGGAATTAAAGTGACTCTCTAGGGGCGGGGGTTTGCCACTGTCCTGCACACATTGTCCCTGGTCACCTGAGACCTGCTCTCTCCAGCCTGCTGGTCTGCGGCACAGCTCTGAGTTGTTCTAGATGGTCAGGGTGTTTCTGTGTGTGCACGTGTGTGAGCATGTGGAGTGCGTGTTTGTGAGTGTGAGCCTGTGTGTGTGCTCCAGTGTATGTGTGTGAGCCTGTGTGTGTGTTCCAGTGCATGGGGCCACTGCACATGGGCAGCCAGGCACAGGAAGTTGTCTGCTCACAAGTGACTCAACAGGAGCCCCAGGACCACCAGCTTGACACACAGAGCCCAGGCCTCCAGTCCACCATGCAGCATGGGGCTCTGCATGCCGGGTACTTGTTCTTCACAGCAGGTGGACACCTCCTGGCTCCCACCAGCCCCGGCCAGCCCCTGCTGACACCCTGAAGCATGCTTTTCCAATGATGACTATGAGGAGGGTCCGGGCTTGGATCTCCTTGCTCCTTTGCTGGCCAGAGCCCACGCCCTACCCTAAGAGGACTCCCGGCCCAACCACGACCACACAGCCTTCAGACAACGCTGCGCTTCCCTCCATCACTGCCGCCACCTTTTCCCATCCACAATCGGAGCGTCCCGCATCTGCCTCCAGGCGCCTCCAAGGCTCAAAGAACCACAGTGTTGTTCTGGCATGCTCCACTGCTGAGCTGGGGTGTACCACACACTGGGGACACAGGACGCCCTTCCCTTTAGCACAGTCCCGGGATTCCTGGTGCAGTTCTGATGCTAGTAACCCCCAGACTCCACTCTGCCATGGGGTCACTCACAGAGCAGGAATCCAGAGGGGAAAATGCCAGTGCACAGCAGACAGCGGCCGGAGACACCACACGGCTGCTCAAAACTTTCCTGCGATCTGTTTGAGACTGTTTTCTGCTTGTTTGTTTGTTTTGTTTGTTTTTAAGACAGGTAGCCCAATAGCTCAGGCTGGCCATTTCCTGCCTTCTGATGCTGGGGTTACAGGTGTGTACTGCCATGCCTTGCTTTGATAATCTGACACTTCTAAGAGTGATGAGCACTTAGAGAAAGGGGAGATCTGCAGATTTATGGGCTCCAGAGCCAGAGCACTCAGTGATAACAGCCTCTTGTTTAGATGATATGGGTTGTCAATTTGTGTCCACATTGGTGCGGAAAACGACTACATCACCTGCAGAAGCCCACCCCAAGCCTACCTCCTCCACACCCCAAGTCCAGACCTACCTGCCTCCATACCCCAAGTCCAGACGCACTCCTCCACACCCCAAGTCTATTTCCAGCAGGAAGCCGAGGGCCGCAGGAAGCCTAGAAAAGGCTTTGTAAGGCTTTGTGACTGCCAGGAAAGGATCATTTCCATGGAATCACATCTGCTACTGCTTTCCACAGAGACTCTGAAGTGAGCACACACCGTGGTTGGCTCCCTGAGACTCTGAGGTGGAGCACTGAGACTCTGAGGGGAGCACTCTCTTGGGGGTGGAGCACACACCGTGGTTGGCTCCCTGAGCCTCTGGGGTGGAGCACACACCCACGGTTGGCTCACCGAGTTCAGTGGTGAAACCACTGGTTCGCATGGGATAAGCCCATCACAGAGGGGTCCCCACACCCACGTGCACCATGTATGCCTTGGAAGGCATGCAGGTGGCACGAAGCATTGCCCACGTCAGATAGGTCATCGGGGTTTCCAACTCCACTAGGCTCGGCACATCCTCCCGTGCATCTCAAGGTGCGCACGCGCACACTGAACGCACGCGTCTCTCCCTTCCCATCTCTCCATGCGCATGTGCACACTGAGCATCCTGTTTCCCCCGCTTCTCGCCCCTCCGGTTTCACAGTGCGCACGCGCACACTGAGCGCACTGTCTCTCCCTTCCCATCTCTCCATGCGCATGTGCACGCCGAGCACCTGTTTTCCCCGTGCCCCAGCTCCGGTCTCACAGCGCGCATGCGCACGCTCTGCTCCTGGGCACTGTCTCCCCGTAGCCCACAGCCCTGGACCGCTCCCAACTCCACTGCCCGGAAGTCAAACCTCGAACCCATCTGACGGGTGTCTGTTCCCAGAGCCACCGTGCACGCGCGTGGACAGACCCACCCAACACGGCGGCTCCCGGAGGGACGCCTGTAGAACCAAGGAGGGCCCGTCCAGCCGCTGCCCTGAGCACGCCGGCAGCTCAGACGAGCTCCCGTTCCTGGGGTGACACTGAACATCTGCCTCGAAATCACATTGTGCCACGTTTGCTTATTTCTAGGAATAAAGCGAAGTCGAGAGGCGCTAATGCCAGCCAGCGCCCCCCGCTGCACCGAGGACAGAGCTCGGGGGGGGGCTGCCAGCAGAGCTGGGGGGGGCTGCCAGCAGAGCTGGGGGGGGGGCTGCCAGCAGAGCTGGGGGGGGGGGCTGCCAGCAGAGCTGGGGGGGCTGCCAGCAGAGCTGGGGGGGGCTGCCAGCAGAGCTGGGGGGGCTGCCAGCAGAGCTGGGGGGGCTGCCAGCAGAGCTGGGGGGGGCTGCCAGCAGAGCTGAGGGGGGGGGGGCTGCCAGCAGAGCTGGGGGGGGGGGCTGCCAGCAGAGCTGGGGGGGGCTGCCAGCAGAGCTGGGGGGGGCTGCCAGCAGAGCTGGGGGGGGGGGCTGCCAGCAGAGCTGGGGGGGGCTGCCAGCAGAGCTCGGGGGGCTGCCAGCGGCCGGCCAGCAGCGCGCCCAGGAGCTCAGCGGTAAGCTCCTCTGCGAGCTGGTGCGGTCCCCAGCCCACGCTCAAAGTGATGGCTGCGGCACCGCCCCTGCCGCCAGATCCGAGCCCCTCCTCCTGAGAATGGCGAAGCCCTGGGTGGCCGCAAACGCCCACCGCGGGTGCATGGATAGCCACACACTGAACTGTCCTTGGCCAGAGGAAGGAGTGAGGCACAGTGACACTGGTGTGATGGACTCTGGGGCAGTCCCTGGTGCCCGCTTGGTTCGCGGCTCCCACCAAGATGGTTCTGCAGCCTGGGCAGGCACCAACTGCAAAGTCCGGGAGGGAAGATCCGGGCTGATGGGATGCCCGCGTGTTTGGTGAGGATGGTGGTAACGTGGGCATGGGCGTGTTGAAATGCCTCTAAAATTTGTGCGAGGTATTGCAGATAAATGATACAACAAAGTTGACTTAGGAGACTTAGGAGCTAACGTGGCGAGACAACCACTGGCCAAGAACTAGACGATGTGAGCTCCAAAAATGATCATAATTACTATTGATTGAAGGGTTCTCTTTAAACCCACTAATCCATAATGACACATTCTTCTGTTTGAAGGCATTCATTGGTAACTAACTGGCCAGATCCCAAAAACAAGCATGGAAAAAACCATAATTCATTTTTCTAATAAGCAGTCTTCCTGATTGTCAGTCCTCTTTGTCTTTTTTATTCATTTCACTTCATGGAGAAGTGACACAGGGAGTTGTTGATTCTTTGAGGCATTTTCTGATAGTGTAGCTCATGAAACAGGCTGTCCACACAGAGAACCTGAGACCTATCAAGAGAAGGGGCCTCCAGGAGTCCCCGCCTATGACCCGGGCCTCCAAGTGATTGGCTAGGATTGGTTCCTGGCTAGCTTTGCCATGCCCACACCTGTAGCCCTGTCAGGCCGGCTTCAGGCTCAGGTTGCTTCGTGTAAGGGGAGCACCAAAGTCCTCAGCACATGAACGGAAGCCTCCTTGAGGGTCACAAAAGGGACCCTGCTCTTCTGAAGAAGGCATCCCTTGGGCTCCCAGCAGGAACACCTCTGCTCCTGGTGACAAAGGCCAACTGGCTCTGCAGCACACCAGAGTTGTGATACCTCACCGTCGCAGACACATACACCTCTGTCTGAGCTGGTGTCCATGCTGAGATGAGCGTCCTGCTGGCCTCCCAGCCATCTCTCGGCACACTTCCTTCTCAAGCGCTTGGCCTCCCGCTCTGAGGAACTCCTTCCTCTCCCTTCCTGCTTTCCGCACAGAAGAGCTGGGGTGCTTTTCTCTCACTGTCTCCTGTTCCAGTTGGAAAAGAGCCTGTCCCGTTCATGATATTAAACTAGACAAATTGGTCTCCCCTGGCGGGAAACCAGTCCATTTCCCTGGAGGGTGATGATCAAGGGAGAAGATTCAGGGCTTTCCCCTCCTGCTGAACCACAGCTCTGGTCAAAGCTGAGAGGAGTGGCTATAAAATCATCCCAGCTAATAAACAAAGAACTTGCAGACTTACAGTGAGCTCAGCCCAGAACAGCCCCTCCCCGCTTCCTCTTCACCTGCCTGAAACCTGTAATCACCTGCCTGTCAGTCTCCTGACTGTGAGTCAGCAAAGGACCCGAGACTCTGAGATCATGTCTTCATCGGCTGAGGTCACTTCCTGAGCGGCCCTGGCCACGCCTCCCTGGACAGTGAGAGGCTCCCCAGGCTCTGAGGTCACTCTCATCTGCTGTGGCCCCACCTCCGCCTTCCCTATGTAATCTGGTTCAACACAAGTCCCCTCCTTTTTTTCTTGTTGGTGGTGGTGGTCCTGGTACTTGAACTCGGCCTGGGCACTGTCTCTCAGCTTTTCAGCTCAAGGTGAATGCTCCAGCACTTGGGCCACAGCACCATTTCCAGTTTTTTAAGTGATTTTTTTGGAGATAAGAGTCTCTCGGACTTTCCTGCCTGGGCTGGCTTTGAACCGCGATCCTCAGATCTCAGCCTCCTGAGTAGCTAGGATGACAGGTGTGAGCCACTGGTGCACAGCAAAGATACAATCTCAGGTGTGTTTTTTGTTTTTTGTTTTCATCATGGGACTTGAACTCAGGGCCTGAACACTGTCCCTGAGCTCTTTTGCACAAGGCTAGCACTCTACCACTTGAGCCCCAGCTCCACCTCCCTCCTTTTCTGCACTTTTTCCTTCCCCTCTGTCTCCATGTGCCTCCATCTTGTTTGTGCAGTCCCACCCCAATAAATTCTTTCCTGCCTGAACCATGTGGTGGTTTCCTTTCCGGTGAACCTTAGACTTACAACACTCCCATTCCACCAATCTGATGAATTAGTGGCTCTGGAAACTGAGTGTCACCAAGCACAGAGCAGATCCTGTCCTACTGGTGGTCATGTCAGAGAGGCTCTGGGGTATCCTGGCTTCCACCACAGCTTCTGCTCATGAAGCTGCTAATCCATTGAGAAGCCTAATCACCTTTACATCTCTGAAGAGCAGGGATCCCATTTGATGAGAATTGTGGCTCAGTATGATAATGGTGGGCGTGGCTCAGTGATTATACTGGTGGGGTGGTCCCAGGCTAATAGGTAGTGGGCACTGCAGGTGGTCCTGGTGTCCTGTGGTGTTGGTGTGGGTGTGGTCAGTGGTCGTGGTGGTGGGTGTAGTTCAGTGCTCTTAGGGTAGCTGTGGGTCCTTAACTATAGGGTAGGTGTGGGTCATTGGCTATGGGGTAGGTGTGGGTCATTGGCTATGGGGTAGGTGTGGGTCGTTGGCTATGGGGTAGGTGTGGGTCATTGGCTATGGGGTAGGTGTGGGTCATTGGTTATGGGGTAGCTGTGGGTCATTGACTATGGGGTAGCTGTGGGTCATTGACTATGGGGTAGCTGTGGGTCATTGACTATGGGGTAGGTGTGGGTCTTTGGGTAGTTGTGAGTCGTTGGCTGTAGTGTAGGTGTGGGTCTTTGGATATGGGGTAGGTGTGGGTCTTTGGGTAGTTGTGGGTCATTGGCTATGGGGTAGGCGTGGGTCCTTAACTATAGGGTAGCTGTGGGTCATTGGCTATGGGGTAGGTATGGGTCTTTGGGTAGTTGTGGGTCGTTGGCTATAGTGTAGGTGTGGGTCTTTGGCTATGGGGTAGTTGTGGGTCTTTGGCTATGGGGTAGTTGTGGGTCTTTGGCTATGGGGTAGTTGTGGGTCTTTGGCTATGGGGTAGCTGTGGGTCATTGGCTATGGGGTAGGTATGGGTCTTTGGGTAGTTGTGGGTCGTTGGCTGTAGTGTAGGTGTGGGTCTTTGGATATGGGGTAGGTGTGGGTCTTTGGGTAGTTGTGAGTCGTTGGCTGTAGTGTAGGTGTGGGTCTTTGGATATGGGGTAGGTGTGGGTCTTTGGGTAGTTGTGGGTCATTGGCTGTAGTGTAGGCGTGGGTCTTTGGCTATGGGGTAGCTGTGGGTCATTGGCTATGGGGTAGATGTGGGTCATTGGCTATGGGGTAGCTGTGGGTCATTGGCTATGGGGTAGGTGTGGGTCATTGGCTATGGGGTAGGTGTGGGTCTTTGGCTATGGGGTAGGTGTGGGTCTTTGGTTATGTGGTAGGTGTGGGTCATTGGCTATGGGGTAGCTGTGGGTCATTGGCTATGGGGTAGCTGTGGGTCATTGGCTATGGGGTAGCTGTGGGTCATTGGCTATGGGGTAGCTGTGGGTCATTGGCTATGGGGTAGCTGTGGGTCATTGGCTATTGGGTAGGTGTGGGTCTTTGGCTATGGGGTAGGTATGGGTCTTTGGGTAGTTGTGGGTCGTTGGCTATAGTGTAGGTGTGGGTCTTTGGCTATGGGGTAGTTGTGGGTCTTTGGCTATGGGGTAGCTGTGGGTCATTGGCTATGGGGTAGGTATGGGTCTTTGGGTAGTTGTGGGTCGTTGGCTGTAGTGTAGGCGTGGGTCATTGGCTATGGGGCAGGTGTGGGTCTTTGGGTAGTTGTGGGTCGTTGGCTGTAGTGTAGGTGTGGGTCTTTGGCTATGGGCTAGGTGTGGGTCGTTGGCTGTGGAGTAGGCAGGGATTGTTGGCTATAGGGTGGGTGTGAGGGTAGCTTTTTGTGCATGTGCCAGCCCTCACTGAGATGGGGCCTGTGACAGGGCTCTGAGCGCTGCTCTGTTCTCGGCCCCCAGCTGGGAATGGAGGTGGAGAAGCGGTGGGCTGTCCTTGACCTTTTGCCAGGTCCTCACTTTGGTGTGATCTCTAGTCTCCCTCTGTGGCAGGATTGGTGGGTTGGTGTAGGTCTTCTGAGGTCGTCCACTTACTCTGAGCTGTGCAGGGCTTCAGTGGGTCAGGAGAGCCCAGGATCCCTTGGAGGGCCAGGTGTCCTGTCCTCCACTCAAAAGGTCAGCAAGGATGCTGGAGGGGCAACGTTACTCAAGTCACCTGTTGTGAATTGTCAAGAACTGACACTGAACTAAAGCCTTTTGTACAACTACTTAAATAAAAATGAAATAAGTTTTGTGGTTCAGTGCTGCCTTGAGTCTCTCAAATCCAGGCCTGGTCCAGAACCTCACCCCAGGAGGTGCGGCCTTCTCCAGGCCATGCTGGGCTATGCCCTGCGGTCACCAGCCTCTGGACCTCTCCATGCTTTGGGGACACAGCTGTGTTGGAGTCAGAGCTGAGCTGAGCTGAAGTTAAGAAGATCACAGGGCCTGGGTGATGAGGCTGAATGCCCACTGGCTCCGGGCTGACCAAGAAAAGCCTCTGTCCTGGGCCCTGCCCCTCTGCATCTATGGGGTCCTGCCCATCTGCCCACCCCTGTAATACGGGGTCCTGCCCATCTGCCCACCCCGTCTTCTCTGTCCTTCCTCACGGCTCTGCGTGCAGGCTGAGAGCTGGGCTGCACTGGGGGCGCTGGTCCTGTGTGGAGGAGGGGTCAGCCCTCGAGGCACTGAGCAAGGGCATTGCATCAGGGTGGCCCTCAGGAGCTCCAGTGTGGCCAGTGCGCAGCGTGGCCTACACAGACCTGACCCCTCCCTCACCTCAGCTGATTTCAGATGTACCCGGTGGCACCATGGCCTCCCAAGGCATGGGCAGCTTTGCCTCTCCTGACGCAGTCAGGGCTCCTCAGAGCCACAGGGGCTACGGCCAGGGGCCCGTCCTGACCTCGTGGGGTTCCTCTCGGCAGTCCAGCACCCACCATGTGGTCTTGAGAGCAGCCACAGGCCCAGATGTCCCCTGGTGACAGGTACCACCACGTCCTGCTGTCAGACACCCACCACGTCTCAGTGACAGACACCCACCATATCCCCTGGTGACAGACACCCAGAACATCTCAGTGATAGACACCCACCACATCCCCTGGTGACAGACACCCACCACGTCCCCTGGTGACAGACACCCACCACGTCCCAGTAACAGACACCCACCATGTCTCAGTGACACCCACCACATCCCCTGGTGACAGACACCCACCACATCCCAATGATAGACACCATCACGTCCCAGTGACAGACACCCACCACATCTCAGTGACAGACATCCACCACGTCTCAGTGACAGACACCCACCACATCTCAGTGACAGACACCCACCACGTCCCAGTGATAGACACCCACCACATCCCAGTGACAGACACCCACCACATCCCAGTGACAGACACCCACCACATCCCAGTGACAGACACCCACCACATCCCAGTGACAGACACCCACCACATCCCCTGGTGACAGACACCCACCACGTCCCAGTGACAGACACCCACCACATCCCCTGGTGACAGACACCCACCACGTCCCCTGGTGACAGACACCCACCACGTCCCCTGGTGACAGACGCCCACCACGTCCCAGTGACAGACACCCACCACGTCCCAGTGACAGACACCCACCATGTCTCAGTGACACCCACCACATCCCCTGGTGACAGACACCTACCACATCCCCTGGTGACAGACGCCCACCACGTCCCCTGGTGACAGACGCCCACCACGTCCCCTGGTGACAGACACCCACCACGTCCCAGTAACAGACACCCAGCATGTCCCTGTGATGTCCCTCTGGTCACTCAGCTGCACAGACCCTCACACCCTCCAGGCCTCCCCAGTCCCCTGGCTGTTCAACATGAGAAGTCAGCAAAGGTCTCCTGACCCCGATGCCACCTTCCTAGGCTTCGGTCTCAGATTTGCAGCAAAGCTCTGGTGTGGAGAAGACACATTTATTTTCTTGGTAATTGGGCAGAGGACCCTGGTGGAGCAGCCCAGCTCAGCTGCCCCCTGGCATCAGGAGCTTCCTTTCCCTCGGCCACCTGCCTCCAGCAGGGTCAGAGAGAGGCGTCCCGGATCCCAGACCGAGGCTGCGCAGGGGTCTGGACAGGGCTCAGGACTCGGATTACTTGGAGCTGGCCACAGGCCCGCAGGCCCTGCATGGCCCTTGCCGGGGTCCTCGGTGCGGCCACACAGGGCGATCAATGCACAGCTACAGCTGGTTGAAGGGGACCAAATCCATCCAATGGTCGATTTGGTTCCATTTTACCAGCTTCAGCAAAGCATTCGGCTCCCAGGTCCGTGGCAGAGGTGACCGACGTCGGGGAAGAAGGCTCTGCTGGAGGGCGTCCAGGTGCAGGAGAGGCCGAGGCCTCTGCCCCCCATTCCTCATGAGCCTACCCAGACTGAGGGGCCTCCGCCCCAACTCCCCCGCTCAGACCCTCTCCCCTTCAGGACCTCAGGGTGGCAGGAGGCTGAGGGTCTTGTCACTTCTCTCTTGCTACTCATTCATTGACACCCTTGACTTCTCCGATTGCTCGGTCTGGCCGCCAGCCTCCACCTAGCCTATAGCCACGGGGCCTCTCCAGGAGCGTTGAAGGCCCAGACCCCACGGGCTTGCATCCCCAGCCGTGTCTGCCTCACCGGCTGCACTGCCAACAAGCCACGGCAGACCAACGGCAGCTCTGGGGGTTCGCAGTGGCCTTCGGGGGATGGGAGGTGGCTTTGGTGGGCAGAAGCTGGAATATTCCAGCGAGGCTTGCTTTGTGAGGTGTGAGGGGGCGGCGGACTCGCTCAGGGCCGTGTCCGTGCCGTGCCCAGCCCACAGCCTCTTGGCCCTTAGTGACTCCGAGGGAAGGCTTTCCTGTGACGTCACTCATCGGGGTGACGAGAAGAGGTTGCTTCAGCAGTACCAGGGACGCGATGTCCCTGTGTACCACGGCCCTCGGGGAGCATGCTGGGTGGACATCGTGCCCTTGCTCACACTGCGAGGCGGCAGAGCCTGCCCACCGGCTGCGCCCGCTCTCCCTGTCCCCCTTTCTCGTGCCCAGGGACGGGTGCTGAGGCCCTTCTGGCCCTGGGCAGCAGCTGTCATGACCTTGCCATCCAGGGCCGCTGGGCCGGGCAACTCCCTTGACCTCTACCATGCTAGCTCCAGACAGAGCCCACAGCTGCCTTCCCCAACCATCCCTGCGGCAGAACATCTCCGGAAAGATCAGAACTTGCTGCAAGGTCAGCCGCCTCCATTTCCCCGAGCCACAGCCTGGGCTCTGGCCTCCCAGCATTGTCCGGCCACCAGAGACAGAGAGCAGCTCTGGACGCCAGCCTCCACCCGGCGCTCCTCGGCCCTTCAAGCCTCTGATGAAGCCGGCTCAGCCTCACCCCAGCCTGCATTTGCCCACCATCTCCACCCCAGTGGAGCCTAAGATTTGATATGCAAAGGAATGAGCCTACTTTGTATCTGGTCCCAAGCCTGTGGCGGCCGTGGGGGAGGGGGCAGTCAGGACACCGGGGTGCCTTCTCCCTCAGGGAGGGCGAAGCTCAGACACCACAGGACAGCGGCCATGCCCAACACTGGGGGCTTTGTCCTGCAGAGGGGGGATTCCCCACGCAGGGGGTACGGCCCGGGGATGCCCTGCATGGTGGACACCACCCTGTGTGGTGGGCACTAGGGTTCCCTTTCTCCCCAGCAAAGCCTCAGATTCCCGTCTCAACATCACTGGGTCTGGAGGGGGAACTCCCCCCAAAAAACAAACCAATCTTTGCTTCCTCACCAAACCCCCTCTCCTGTCTGGGCTGCACCAGCACCCCTCAGATGGGTCCCATCCGGCCTGCCCTGGCTCCAGGCAGGAATTGGTACCACGAAGAAGGCGTCCCCAAACACCCACTCCAGACTCTGTCAATACGTCCGTCACCATCCACAGATGCCAGGGCCACTGGACAGCACAAGTCCACGTGATGCCTGGGCCTGGCGCCGGCTGCCGGGCACCACGACCGTTGGGGTTCACTGAGCAGCACCAAGTTCCCTGGCATGGCTGCCACCCACTTCACCCTACAGGGAGGAGGACACCGGACTGGCGGTGCCCTGCCCAGGCCCAGCCCAGACACGTCTCCTTGAGCTGCTGTCCCAGGGTAGTACAGGGCCAGGCTGTGACCCTTTACCCACACAGCCTGTCCAAGCACAGGCCCATCATTTTGCGCTGAGTAGGTGGTTTGCCCCTGGCTTTGGGATTTGAAGGAAGTGCCCCCAGCTTTGGGAGAGCAAGGAAGCTGCGTACCCCGTGTGGTGCCCAGACCTCCAAAGGGGGGTGGCAGCTACCCCCGTGGGTTGTTCACTGGATGGCAGGCTTTGTGCACCCAAGAGCCTCGACCACCATCTGGAGCCGTGCAGGTCTGCAACATGTTTACAAGTATAATCTTCTTTTCCTCCAGAAAAGGATAGGACACTAATACCTCACAGGCCCCACGGGCCGCCGCTCACCGGCGGGGGCTCCGCGGCGCTTGCCTCCCCTGGGAAGGCTTCCCCATTCTCAGGCCCTCCTTCCAGGAGAGGCTGTCACCCTGCCAGGCCTCACCAGCCCCTCGCCACATCAGCCACCCCTGCCTGCCCCAGGACAATAGAAGGTCCGGCAGCAGAGAGCAGCCTGGCCGGCAAACCCCACCTCAGCCCGCCCCCCCACCCCCGGCCTGGGGCCAGCCCCGAGCAATGCATGCCCCATCCATCGCTGAGCCAGGGCAGGAGGACTTGGTGCCGGGCCTGGGGAGGAGACGCCACGCACTGCCGGTGAGCGCGACACTGCTGGGACAGCACAGCTGGGCTGAGCCCTGGGGCCAGTTTCCTCGGCCTCTCTCATCCCTGGGCGCAGAGAGGAGAAGGCCATAGCTACCACCGCTTGTGCATTTTGTGGACCACACAGTTAAATAGGTTTTAAAACATCTGCTGATGGAGACATCGCACGGGAAGTACACTCAGCATTTTCAAACAGCAACTGATACTGGATGCAGGCATGTGCTGCCGAAAACACCCCAGCCTTGTAAAAATCAATGGAAAATTAGAGGCTGTGAAAATGTAGTTTGTGTCCAATTAGTTATAATTGGAGCAAATAACGACGGAGACAGAGACAGAGCCGGGAGAGCCGGCCGGGACACACCCACCGCAGCAGGCCGCAGGCACGCAGGCCAGCCCCGTCCTACAAGGCCTAATGGGGTGACACTGGAGGAGGGGAGCAGGAAGGCCTGGGCCAGGGCAACAGCCACCACCTCAGCCAGGAAACCACCCTGCCCTTGGTGAGGGCCTCCTGGACCCCTCCTGAACTCCTACAAGGAAGCCCAGATGTCAGACGCAGCAAGCACGCTCTGCATTCAACTCACTCCAATCTCTGCGTCAGCTGTTCCCAAGTCTTCATGACAGCGGTGACCCTGGGCTCTGGAGTAAACCCTCCCCCCCCCTCCCGCCAAGCTGGAAGTTCTTTGGGACTGACGCTCTCTGGGCCTCAGTTTCTCCAGTGGGGGCCACAGGCACATGGGCTTGACATCCAGGGATGTGAATGCCAGTCAGCTGATGCCGGTCACAGCTCAGCAGGGCCCCGGCCACCTGTCTGGGCAGAGCCGGGGAGGGCTTTCTCCCATCCTGCCCGTCAGCCCGCCAGGACACAAGGCAGAAACCACAGGGCCAGCTCCAGGGCACGGCACCACTCACCCAGCACAATGGCACAATGGCCAGTATCCTTCAGGACCTCAGTCTCTGCTCAAGAACAACCAGCACTGAGTCATACCCACCAGCCGCCCGCGTAGCTGAGAGCCGAGCAGGGCTGCACCTCCAGCCCAAGTCCTCCCAGCAACCCAGAGCCCCGGACACAGACACCGAGCGCCCAAGCCCGGCCCGTCCACTGGCCCACCGGCCACCCCAGTGGATGGTACCTCAGAGCCCCGTGTCCACCTCCTGCATCCTGAGTGCTTTTGTGTCTCTTAGTATCAAAATTTAAACATCGATAACCAAATACTTCTCCACACTAACATCACCTATTAGCACTCAGATTTGCCATGAAATTAATTTTTAATGCCACATTTTGGTTAATTATTAAAGTTGATAGCAAAGAATTATGATTTACCCCATGTGTGTGAGCAGCCTGGGGTGGGGGCATCCCAGGATTCTTCTGGGGTCCCGCGTGAGACACCAAACCCCACAGGGCGGTCTCCAGGAAGATTCATGACTAAAAGGCAAAAGAAAATCTTGCTGGGCCGCAGGGACCCTGCCAAAGCAGCTTTGTTTCTTATTATCAGCAACACTGTTGCAAATGCCAACAAGACCCGTTCCACCCCAATCTATAACTTCTGTGTCTGTTCAAAAACTCTATTTTTTTTCTCAACACTGATAAAAGTTTAATACAGAGGTGCCCGGGTTTTTAATAAACTTGTCAACGGGAGTGTAGTAAATTGATGGGGTCCTTTCTGAGGATGGATTTCACCGCAAGCAGACGGTGGGACAGGGCTGAGGGGAGGGGGGGGCACGGGATTCGAGGCTGTCTTGTTGGGGTTTTGTTGCTGTTCTTTGCAAAAAGTGACAAGACAGATTATATTATCTGTCTCAAAGATAATGCTTATTATCTCAAGATAAGGCTTCCATTTAAAGAAGAAACTTTGTGTCCCAGAGCCCTGAGGTCAAAGAAGGGGCAGCCCCGGAGCAGGGGCATCCCTGGAGCAGTGAGTGGCTGGCCTGTCCAGGCCTGGCGTGTCCTGAGAGCTTAAAGCCGCCTGGCGGCCAGGGGTCTTGGAACCCCTGCTGTGGGGTGGGATGGGGGCTAGCAGAGCCATGGGGTTCCCACGTGCACCTCACCCTGTCCACCTGCAGACGGACCTCCCAGCTGCCAGAGCTCAGAGGTCAGAGCTCAGGGACAATGCCAGCTATTGGAGCTGAGGACTGAGGGCCCCTGTGGGTCTCAGAACACCTGGCCGGGGAGGACCTGGGACTCTAGCTTCTATTGCCGAGTTCTCGCCCCCTCTGTGCAGGTGAGCATGCAGACACAGCCTTGTTCAGAACACCTGCCTCAGGGCTCTCTCCCTCCCTCCCTCTCTCTCCCCCCCTTCTTTCCTTTTTTAGATGTGAGACTGGGACTCGAGCTGGGTACCTGACGCTTTGGCTCACTGGCCATCTTCCAAGCTCCCTTGGGCCTAAGTGTTTGCGGTTCACTTCTGGGGCTCAAGGTGAGGGAGGAAATGCGGATTCTTCTGGAAGGGACAGCATCGCTGTACTGTCTGCCGAATCTGGTGTGAGGAGGTGAGGACGCGTCAGAGGGGTGAACGGGCAGGGCCCCTTCCGCGGACTGGCCAGTGGAGGCGGGACCCTGCAGCCCCCGCCCTGCCCATGGACTGGACTCCTTTAGTGAACACAGGCCTATGTGTCCTTGAGAAGGGACCACAGGGCTTCGGGCTTGGCGTCTGGGGAGAGGCAGGTAAGGGGAAGGAGAGGCAGAATGCAGAGCTCGCTCAGAGCAGGGCCGGGGCCTGGGCAGCTACAGCTGCACTTTGTGGGTGGGGCCCAGGGGCTTCTGACCTCCATAGGCCCAAGTCCCCCAAGCTCAGCTTCTCCAGCAGGACAGCTGAGAACTCCGACTATTTATACCAGCTGTGGCATGCAGATGGCTGGGGAGACACAAGCGGCCCTGTGGCCATATCTGGGCATGACCAAGACCATGTGGGCCTGCCAGGGGGCCGGGGCCCAGGCACACATCTGTCCTGGGTGTCCTTCAGCCTCACGAAGGCCCCATGGAGCCCCCGGGACAGCTGCCGTCTCTCCTCCCTGAAGTTAAAAATACTCCGAGTCGATGTCCCCCAAATCTGTCCTCCACACGCATCGCGCCTGGGCATGTGTCTGACCAAGCCGGTGCTTTGGCCTCAAGTCGGGAGCCACGGGCACAAAGCTCCCTTTTGGGGTCCTCTCCGGCTAGGAAATAGCCTGTGACCTCTGCACCTGCACTCCTGCGCCGAGGCCTCCTGCCCTCTGTGCTCCCTGGCTGGACACGGGACTCTCCGTGCACGCAGGGCCTCTGTCACCTCCATCAGCCACGGCCGCCCTCAACGCAGGCGTCCTGCGCAGAAACCTGGCCTAGAGCCCCGGCTGCACCACCACGAACCTGGGCTTCAGCCCCACTTCACAGCCTTTGTGGCGGCCGCATTGTGGGAAGCTCTCTGGGACTGGGATCTGAGAGGCTGCTGGAAGTGGCTTCTCAGCCCTGCCCTTGAGACGCAGGCCTGCATGCGCTGCGGCGCTCTGCAGCAAGGCAGCACTCTGCAGCAGCCTGCACTCTGCCGCCACTGCAGCCGCGGCCCCTCCCTCCCTCCTTCCCAGAGCCAGACCCAGCCTGGACCCGGGACACTGACAGCGCCTTCTCCCTGGCAAGCACCGAGCTCAGGTCGCCCAGACGCAGGAGCTGCAGACACCAGCCCTTCCTGAAAGCAGTGCCCAACTCTCCTGGGTGTGACGTGCCCAGGGCACCGGGCGGAGGCCGCTAGCCGGCCAAGAGCAGTGGATGAGGCCAGAATCCCTCAAAATGTCAATGACTTCTGCCCTAGCCTCCGTGGCTGGCACATACCACCCTCCAGAGGAGCCAACTGAGGAGAGCGCCCCGCCCCGCTCCACCCTGCCCTGCCCACGGGCGTCAGGCCCCCAGCCGAGCCTGGGGTCAGCACAAGGCCTCCCAGGCAGCTGTTCAGCCTTTGCACTAAGGTGTCCGCCATGAACATCACTACCCCCTGCCTCACCACCCCCTGCGCCTCCCCCATGCCCCAGACCAGAAGGTTGCCTGGCCTCACTCACATTTCAGTTAGGATATTAGGGGTGAGGAGAGCAAGGCCAGCTGTGCACACTTTGAGGCCTTGAGCTGCAGCAGCTTCCCCCATCCTGTGTTCACGCTGCGCGCAGGGAGCGGCAGCTTCTCCTCGGATGCAACGTTTTCCTCATGCGGCACAGAGTTCTAAATGAGAGTGTGGGCACCCCGCGAACACCTCGCCAGCCCATGCCGCTCCCAAACGCCCGTGCAGGGCAGGGCTCCACTGCACGTGAGATGGCACCGCTTACCAGCGGCTCCTCTCTAAAAGGACACTGCGACTCACTCGGTCACCTGGCCACAAAACCAAAGATCGTTCATCTCACACGTACGCGAGTGCACGCATGCACACACGCGCCCTGTGCCCGCCCCGCCCCGCCCCGCTTTCCCTCCCCAGAAGCCCCACCGCGCCCTCAGAGCCGGCCTCCCTCACACCTGAGCCCTCACCTGGGGCTGTTTTGGGTCTGTGGTCGCACGATAAAAACATGCAACCAGTTTTGTCCCTGGATTCAGAAACTCCACGATTCATGCAGCTACCACTCCTCCAACATGGTCCAGGTAACTATTCCATTCCTGCAGCACAAACATTTCCAGAATGTTCTAAATACTCAGAGTCTCCCAAAGTTCCTGCTCAGAGAAAGGAGCATGATGGTTCCTCAGAGATGCGATCCCTCCCCCAGCCCTTCCCCCACCCTTCCCCCGCCCTCCCCCCCCCCATCCCCAAGCCCAGGCTGGCAGGTGAGTCTCAGAGAAGGGCATTCGCTCTGACCTGCACCAGCCACATCCAGGCTCCTTTACCCCGTCCCTGGGCTGTGTCTGCGATGTTCTGGAGCAGGCAGGCCCCCCTCTGGTCCACCTTGACCCACTTTGCAAAGGCCCAAAGACTCCGAGTGCCCACCTGCCATGCTGGCTTTGGGGCCCCTCCTTCGCCCTCCGAGTGCCCACCTGCCACGCTGGCTTTGGGGCCCTCCTTCACCCTTTGCTGAGAAAGGATTTGGCATTTCATGCACGGGACATCTTGCCCATGGGTGCTGAGTGTCACCAGGGAAGTGGCCCTCAGGGACACACACCGGGGAGAGGGGCTGGGTGTCCACACAGCGCTCATTTTTAATTCATCAGATTGAGAGACCGGAGGTGATTTATAGCCATGGAGGTGGTGGTAAGCTCCCTGCAAACCCTCTAGTTTTACTGTTCAGTCAAACCTAATTCCAAAACACTAATGCTTTTATTTAAACCCCACATCCTGCAATAAAGCTTTAATGTACGACACACACGTCTTGCGGAAGACAGTGGTGCGTCTGTGGCTTCGGGCGGCCTCCGTGGGTGCAGACCTGGCTCCTTCCCTCCCTGTGGCCAGAGCTGCAAGCGAGGGGGGCCGAGGTGACCTTCCGGGGGTGCTGGGCACTGACCCCTCGGGAGCATCAGCCAAAAGGAGGTGAGGCCAAGGGCAGAACCACCACCCCCTGCCACGCCCTTCTTGTGTGGTCGGAGGTCAGGAGAGAACACAGCTTCCAGAAGGAAGTCTATTGAAAATCAGGGAGACCCTAACTCAGAGACCCCATCCCCTCCATTAGTCAACTGGGGACTCCGGATAGAAGCCACCTAGGAGATAAGACGCACCCCCGAGTCCCTCCGTCTGAGGACCCTTGGCGGGCCTCAGCCACTCGGGAAACCTGGCTGCCCCAGACCCAGTGTGCACAGCTGGCGGGGGCTGGGCCCCCATCTCCTTCCTGCCAAAGGCCAGGGTACAGGACAAGCGGGACACCTGCGCCACAGCGCCGGCTGCTGCTCCAGGGGCCGCCGGGAAGCAAAGCTGACACACAGGAAACAGCCCTGCCTGTGGAAGAGCGCACTGTGCAGGCACTGGCTGCGCCAGGGCCCAGGCTCCAGCCAGGCCACAGACAGCCCCCACGCTGACCCCGGGGGCGAGGCCGGGCAGCCCAGGCCCGCCGGCCACCCCAGAGCCTCGCGCTGCATCTGGACAGCCAAGGACTGTGGGAAGACTTCTGGATCCGTCCAGGCCCCATCCTCATTTCCTGGGCCCAGAGGGTGTCGGCCCAACCCTCTTCACTGGCGGATCCAGTGAGCCGCAGAGATGCAGAGGCCAGGGTCCCCGCAGGAACCTCGCCGGCTAGCACAGCAAAAACTCCTTGAGATGGATTTGGTAAAAATGGAGAGCGAGCGCTACTGGGGCTGCGGGAGTGAGCCTGGGGCCCTCACGCCGCCAAGTAGCCCTGGCATCAGGATGCGCCACAGGCTCGGGGCTGCCCAGCTCCTTTGCTCGCTTTGCCTTGGTACCCTACCATGGACAGAGGACCTGGGGGCACAGGCCTCCCGAGACCAGGGCCATGTCTGCCCAGAGCACTCCCTACCCAATGTCCTCCACCTTGCTCTGGCCCTGGCTGCCCAGGGGCCACGGGGGGGGGGGGGAGCTCTCCTGTCTCAAGGGCCTCAGACACGTGGCCCTCAGACACGTGGCCCTCCATCTGTCCCCTCCCCCCCCCCCCACAAGCTCAGAGCACGGCCCTTCAGGACCCTTTGCCTTCCAGCCTGTGGCCTGCATGGTCTCCCGTCCCCATCCTGTGGGCCTGCATGGTCTCCCGTCCCCACCCCACACGGCTCTGTCTGCCGGGGATCGCCTCTTTCAGCAGTGCCTCCAGGCCCGGGCCCGGGCCCCCTCATGCCCCCAGCCCCTGCTGGGCCCGGACGGGACCCCATGCCTGCCGGAGGGCCTCCTTCCTCTGCCGCAGTCAGCACGCTGAATATTTAATGTCTGATGAGCGTTTCCACCTGCTGACACAGGCAAAGTGGCGGAACAATGCCGGCAGGGACACGCCAGTCCCTCTCGGGCAGCCTCGCCCGGCCCTCACCCCGCCACAGACGGCGCGTCGGTCCACCCACTCAGGCAGCCCCCCACGGACACAAACTGCCCCTAGGTCTGGTGAGAGAGCTCCTGGCCTGAAATACATACTTCTTTACATTCCATAGCTTAGCAGGTCCATATGGGCATATAAAGAAGTATGTCTCCCAAGCAGGTAGATCAGCGGGCATGGGCTCGCGGTGCCCAGGAGGCCCCGGCACAAGCTGCCCCATTCACCAAGAGAAGATGGCAGAGGTCCCGCCCCGCCCCCACGCAGCACCTCCTGCCAGGCCAGAACCATGATCCCATAACCAGTACCTGGTCACCCTTTGTGACCCACACACACACACACACATTCGCGCACACACATGCCACACATATACACTCACACCTGATCTAGAAGCAGACAGTGAAGAAAAAACAAATCTCAGCAACCCAGTCACTTTTTTCCAGTAGTTGCTCAATTTTGCACCAACAGAACAAGATAAAACCTTCCACTCTTACCCAGTGAAGAAATCTGCTGCAAACTCTCAGAGGAGGCAGCACCAAAGCCTCGCTGGTACCTCCCTCTCTTTCTGGGTCTCCTTGTCCCCACCAAGGGCAGAACACTGAGCCTCAAAGCCTGGACACTACACCAAGGGACCAGCTTCTCCCTGAGCCCAGCTCCCTGGAGACAGACAAGGAGCTGGGGTGTGGCAGGCAAGTGCCTAGAGCCCAGGACTGCCCCGGGGCTTACCTGGACAGCTGCTGCCTTCCAGGAGCAGGGACCATGAATTCCATCTCCCAGGATGAGGACCGTGGTGGGGTGCTCAACCCTCTTTCTTGAGGATGTCCAAAAGCAATCAATCTGGCAGCCATCCGTAGACGTAGACTTCATGTCCCCGACAGTGGCTGGGGGCCTGGGAGAGACCTCGCACATTCCAGCTCCCTGAGCCCCACAGCATGGATGCCCGGCCAGCAAGGCAGTGCGCTCACTCTCTCTCTCTCTCTCTCTCTCTCTCTCTCTCTCTCTCTCTCTCTCTCTCTCTCTCTCTCTCTCTCTCTCGCTCTCGCTCTCTCTCTCTCTCTCTCTCTCTGGCACCTCCTCCTTTGGCTCCCTACCTCCTCTCTCTCTCTCTTCCGCACTCCTCTGTCTCCTTGCCTCCGTCCCTGTGTGCGGCATGACCTGCCTCAGATGGTGGTAAGTGGGCAGCGCACCGCATGCAGAGTGCATCATCCCATCCATGGCACCTGGTAGGGCCGGGCCCTCCCCTCAACCTTTGTAGCTGGTCCCCAGCCACTGCCTGATCTTGCCAAATACAGGGGCTAGCCTCCCGGCCCTGGAGCTCCGGGTACACCAGGGCTTTTCATGAAATGAGCCCTCTGTGGACGGTTTAAATAAACTTAGCAAGTGCAAACTAAGCACTTTGGAATGTTTCATTGTATCATTTTTCCTCTTGCATTTTGAGATCTCCCTGGGAGAGAAGTTGAAGGTCCTTACTGCTGCACTCCCAACTTTTACAGGCACTTAGAAGTTCGGAAGGGGAGGCTGACAGACAGACAGACAGACAGACAGACAGACAGACAGACAGACGGGCAAGTGTCAGCAGGAGGCCAGGTCCTGGGGCTGGTGGAGGGGAGGCTGCCCTGGACCAGAAGGAAAAGGAAGAGGAAAGCCGGGGCTCACAGGCTCCACCCCCCCATGAGCCTGGCAGAGGGGGAGCTGGGCCCCCAAAGCAGGTGGCACTGCAGGTGCCTGGAGAGAGAGCTGTGGCTCAGGGCAGCACCAGCCGGCACAAACACCGAAGGCCCAGTGGGTCCCGTGTCCCGTTGGGCACTGACCCTGGCGTGGGGCCAGAGGGTAGCCCCAAGCCTAAGGGACAGCCAGTTCTCCCTGGTCAGCAAGATGACATCTGGTGTGACCCTGCTGTCCCTGTCCCCTCAAAGGAATGGCCCAGAGTGGCTGAGCAGGGCCCGATCTCCACAGAGCCCGTGGTGAGCAGAGACCACCAGGCACAGTTCGTGGATTCCTAGGCTATGCAGCTGCGGGGCGGGGGGAAGAGGGGGACAGGGGGCTGATGCGGAGGGGTGCCAGGGCTTTGAGGGGCACTCCCGTGCAGGAAAGAGCCTCCTGGCAGGAGCAGAAGCAGGCACCCCTTTGCACGTGGCTGCTGGTGTGTGTGTGAGTGTGTGTGTGTGTGCATGCGTTTCATTGCCACACAACCAAGGATAAAAAAGGGCAGCGGAGGCAGCGGCTCAGCTCCCAGGCCGGAATGGCTGAGCTGCGGCTGAGCCTCTGTCCAGCCTCACTGGAGATGGACAGGGCGGAACTTCTGTCCTGGGCCTCTCCTGGGCTCCCAGGTGTGCCTATGAACAGCATCTGGGGGCCCAGCTGAAAGTGAGGGGGGCGTGAAGGGCAGGAGATGCAGGCCAGCTCCAGTCAGCACCTACAGGAACCCCAGCCACTTCCAGAGTTTCCCATGGCAATAGTAGTCTTCAGCATCCCCCCTGCCCCCATTAGCTGACCCAGGGGTAACAGGGCAGTCCAGGCCCAGCTCCTGCCCCAGGGTCACCAGGACCCCCACCCCCACCCCAAGGCTCTCTCAGCCCAGCCCCGGGCCTCCACCCCCACCCTGTGTTCCCAACCCCCAACGCGACCCTGACAGATTTGGGGGAGCTGCAGAAACCCAGAGTCCAACCGGATTGGGCCGGCCCTGGTCCTCACCCCTCCTAGGCCGGGTCAGTAAGTTCCAAGGTAAGTTCAGCCTCTGCTCCGTGGCCGGGTTTGGTCTGGCTCAGCCGGGGAGCAGAGCCCCCCCTCCCGGAACAGCAAGACACCCCATCCACCTGAGAAACTAACCGCCAAGCACGGGGCTGCTTTCTTCCAAAAAGCCGCATGTCAAACTTCCTGTGCCCAGCTGAGCGCAGCTGAGCGCAGCCTCGGGGCCCTGCCGGCCGCTGGCGCTGCAGTTTTCCCAACGTGGACGATGGCATGAGGCGAGAGGAAACTCCGGCCCCGGCTGGAGCCGCACGGCACCCGTGCCCGGCGCTCACCTGGCTGGCAGGCACACCCCCGCCCAAGCCGGTAAGTTTGCGGAGGCTGTCCGGGAGGGTGGCGGCGGCGGGGGGGCTCCCGGCACTCCGGGGGAGCCCCGGCATCCCTGGGGCTGGTGGCCGCGCGGCGCTGGTGGCGCTGCGCAGGGTCTGGGCTCCCCCGGAGATGCTGCCGCAGCGGCCGTGCCAGCCACTTCTTCCCGGAGCCAATCGCAGATGCAGGGGTGGGGGTGGGCCAAGCTCCGGAGGAGTCCGCACTTGGTGGGGGGGGGCAGAGAGAGAAAGAAGACACCGGGCACCCGGCTCCGCACCCCTGCCCTTCCCCCAGCCCTCCTGCTGCAGCGCAGACTTAACAGCAGGGAGATCTTAAGAGAGAAGGAGAGGGAGAAAGGGAGAGGAAGAGGGAGGGAGGGAGGGGAGAAAGAGGGAGGGAGGAGAGGAGCTGATGCAGAGTTCAGAAGCAGCACCACCGCACACCTTGCGCTCAGGCTGTAGCTGCAGGAAGCTCCTGCACCCCCCCCCCCAGTACAAGGTAGAGGTCAGGGTAGAACAAAAGGGAAGGCCGGGTGTGTGTGCTCACACATGCACACGGCCCCGCTGGCCGGGGGAGGGGAGGGCCTGACCTGCGGCCCGCGGCGGCGGCCGGGCGGCCGGGCAGGCGGGCGGGCGTGGGCCCTGGGATCCGGAGCAGCCTCACCTTGGCAGTTCTTATATACCCAGCCAAGCATCCCAAACACGCTGCCCGGCCAAGTGGCCCCCCTCGGGCCCTGCTCCCTGACCATATTTAGTCAAGCAGGGGAAAAAATAGCCTGTCAGCTGGGCCGCGGCTGGCCGGGCCGCGGAGGGGAACAGGAGGGGAGCCCCAGCGCCACCGACCGAGATCCTGGGACCCGGCGCTGGCCTGGTCCCTCGCGGGACGCCCAGCCCCTCCCTGGATGCCGCCCACCAGCTGTCCCCGCCCTGTGATCCCCTTGCTATTTTTAGCCAAGCCAGTAGAGTGGCATCTTGGCCGGCCGTGGGCAGCAGCCTCCGAGGCCCCTGCCAACCATTCCCGGGGTGCCCCAGGAAGACCCGAGCAGTTTCCGGGCTTAGGACCCAGGGAGGGGAGTCACCTACCTCCCTGCGGTTGGCATCCGGTGGGCAGCGCCCCACCCCCACCCCTGGCTCCCCTGGGGTCTCCCCTGGGCTTTGCCCTTTTGCCCATGGGACTGGATCAAGCGGTGACCAAGGCCTGGCTCCCTAAGCCAACCGTAAGGAATCAGGGCCGAGGTCACCTTGGACAGCAGGCTGGGCCCACTTGCCTGCCGCCCCACCCCCAGGCTCTGCCACCAAGGGTGAGCAGCAGGGAGACCTCCTGCTCTGGTGTCATTACTCTTGGGTCCCCTGCATCCTGGGTTGCCTGACATGACGTGCTGGATGTGTGCCGGGACATCTCGCAGCCTCCTGGGATTGGCCGCCCGTCCCCCAGACATGCAGGGACAGTGGGCTGTAATCACAGAGACCCGAGGAGAGGACCAGAAGCAGGGTCTGTGGGGGAGGGAGCGTCACGCCAGTCAAGCCCTCTCAGAGCTCAGCCCGAGAGGCCTTCCTGTCCTTCCACCCACAGAAGCACACCTTCTGTCCTGAGCAGCAGGAGCGGAGAGGGAGGCCCTGGACAGGCCCACACCACCCAGAGTGGCCTATGTAACCAAATCCCACGACACGGGTGAGGAGCTGGCCTCTGCCTCCACAGCCAGCTGCAGCACCCCTGCTCCTGGATGCTGGGAGGATTTGGCTGGGCCAGGCCCAGAGCCCGGGGAGGGAGCAGGCGGAGAGAGCAGGAGGAGAGCCACGCAGGAGCCACCACACAGGCTGCCTCTTTCCATGTCCTCCCCCCCCCCCAGGGCTTCCCTCACCAGCCAATGGACCATCAGTGCTCACACAGGACCATGGGACCATCTCTTCCCAGGAGGACGTATGACGTGCCATCCCCAAGGTCCTAAAGATCCCCAGGACACGGCCAGGAGACAGGCTTGAGGCACAGGACGGAGGGCCGAGGCCCCAGCTGGGTCGAAACACAGATGCCACCAAGAGGTGACAGAGGAGCAGCACAGGACACATCCACACAGCAGAATATTACTTGCCCATAAAAAAGGACCCAGCAGGGACTGAGAAGGTGGCTCACCTTGCATGCATGAGGCCCTGGGTTTGATTCCTCAGCACCACATAAGCAGAAAAAGCTGGAAGTGGCGCTGTGGCTCAAGCGGTAGAGTGCTCGCCTTGAGCTGAAGAGCTGAGGGACAGCGCCCAGGCCCTGAGTCCAGCCCCATGACCAACAACGACAACAACAAAGAACCCAGCATTGAAACATGCTTTGAGCCTCTCTCAGCCCCTGCTGCTCACTGCAAGGGCTCACTTTGTGGGACAGGGCAGCCATGGAAATGTAGGGCTTTCAAGTGGGATGGGCACTTGTTATTTCTGCTCCAGAGAACAGGGTAGGGGAGACCCTGCTCCACGGCGGCAGGCCAAGCCCACCTCTCACCTGGCTGCCGTGAAGCCACTTCACCCCACAGCCCTGTGATTCAGGGGGACGCTCCCAGCCAGCAGGGGCAGGGGGGTAGGCTTGCTTCCCTGGGTCCGGCATCCCCCCCGCCCCCACACTGTGCCCCAGGAAGAGCATGTGGGACAGCTTGAGGGAAAGCCACCGCTGCCAGGGGCCCTGGGCAGCTGAGCCCTGGGCAGGGGACAGACGCAAGGGGTCCGGCCTAGCCCTTAGAGAGCAGGTGTGACTTGAGGATGCTCCAGCCAGCATCCTGTTCTTGTGGCCATGGCTCCGCCCCCTTCCCTGAGCTGGTCCAGACACCGCTGGATTCACAGGCGGGGGGGGGGGGGGGGGGAGAGGGGGCCCACACTCCCTGCCAAGGAGGTCTAGGCTCCCAGGGTTCTGCCCAAGTCTAGCCAAACACCAGGAAGTGTCCAGGCTCTGACCAGCCGTCAGCTCCTCTTCTGTCTGGGTGGTAGGACACAAACCCGAGGCCCACCAAGGACCCAAGGCCACTCCTGAGGTGGGTCCCCAAATGGCATCTGCATACCTGGCAGAGCATGCCTGGCCTGCACACAGGACTTCTCAAGCCTTTATGAGACCGCTGAGCACCATGGGTCCCCAGCAGAGCATGGTCTTGTCTGACCACCACACCCTCTGCCCAGCCTCGTCCCTCCAGTCACATGCACTGGTGACCTCTCAGGGGCAGCCTAGAGGATGCTGTGTCTACTGTGTGCCGCCCCCCACCGTAGAGCAGAGCGCTGGTCATGTGTGGTGAGCAGGAAGCGCACCCCACCATGCTGTAGAACCAGGTCCCCGCTGCCCCCCAAACCTAGGAGGCTGTGCTGGAGACCCGGGGCACCCAGGCGCGCGGGCACGCGCGCGCACACACACACACACACACACACACACAGAGCAGAACAAACACATGCTCCCTTGCCAGCAAAGGGAAATCTCTCTGGCAGCTGGGAAGCACGTCGTATTTCACTGCCACGATGTCAGCAAAGAGCAATTTGTTTCCAGCGATGGACGTCCATGCTAGAGGCTGAGCGTGCTCCTGTCCCCAGATGTGAGCATTTAGAGCGTTCAGACCACCAGACAATGTGGCCACACTGGAACCTCCAGAGTGCCCAGGGCAGGGGCGGGAGGCTTAAGGCTGGACAGAGGGGGAGTCCTGGGGTCCAGGCTACCCCAGAGTCCCAGGGGGTGGGGGGCGGCCCTCTGAAGGCCTCCCGCCGCACCACTCTGTGGGAGGTGCAGTAAGATGGCATCTCTTCTGCTCTGTGGAAGGACACAGCAGCGCTCCCTGGAGGAAGAGCAGCTGCCCCTCTGAGGCAGAGCCCCCTCTGCCTTTGGGAATCAGCGGTGGGGCAGAGGGGAAGGGAGGGGAGAGCCGCTGTAGACGCACCCAGGAGACCTCCCCCACCCACCGCTGCCAGACCTCCTCCCCACAGGCTGGCCCTGTGGGGGGGGGGACAAAAGGGGGAACTGGTGGTCCTTTACTGCTGGGCCCTCCAGCGCTTGCAGGACTGTTATTCTCACCTTCAGGGAGAAGGAAGCCTGGCCCTACAGCACTTGGGGGTCCGGGCCCCCACAGGTGGCAAGTGGTGGGGACAGAGCAAAGGGCCAGCTCTGATTACTCTTGTTTTATGAGTCTTGCTGTGTAGCCCAGGCTGGCCTTGAACTCACCACCCTCCTGCTCTAGCCTCCCAAGTGCTGTGATCACTCTCACTGCATTTGAACAAATCTGCCTCTGATGTGGTTTGTACAGTTGTGAAAGATGCCACCCCCAACACCACAGAGATACAGCAACCCACGGCCCCCCACAGCTCTGCACAGGCCTGAGCCCCCAGAGCCACCCAGCCTGCACAGACCTGAGCCCCTCACAGCTGAGCACAGGGTGGCTGCCCCCCTCCCTTCCCATGGACTCCCCATCTGCCTTTGGTGGGGCCTTCCCTGTGCTTTTCCCTTACCTGTTTCCCCATCAGGTCCTCAGTACCTGGAGGACCCGGGAGTGAGGGGTAGGGAGCAGGGCCGGCCCGCCCTGGAGCACTGGCTGCCTTGGATGGAGAGGCCACTGCTGTGGGCTGGGGACAAGCCCGAGTCTTGCTGCCTGGTGGGGACCGTGGGCTGCCCTCCATGATGGCAAACCCTGCGGGGGGGGGGCGGAGAGGGGGCTCATTTCTGCCCCTATCTCTTGGCTACTGAGCCACAATGCCCTGGGCTTTGGGGCTATTTGTCACCATAGACTTCTCTGTCATGTCCCAGCTGCCCCCAACTCTGGTGGTGGTACCCTTCCTCTACCACAGTGGCCACCGGGTCACCTGAGCCCCACAGGACTGCAGCCATGAGGTCCAAGCCTGTCTCACCTTCCACTTTCCCTACACACAGACCTCCTGGCAGATCTGACACCTCTTGATCATGCCTAGCACAGCTACACACCCCAGGAAGCACTGTAGGACCCTGGTGCACTGCACACCCCAGGAAGCACGGCAGGACCCTGGCACACTGCACACCCCAGGAAGCACTGCAGGACCCTGGCACACTGCACACCCCAGGAAGCACTGCAGGACCATGGCACTCTGCACACCCCAGGAAGCACTGCAGGACCATGGTGCACTGCACACCCCAGGAAGCACGGCAGGACCCTGGCGCACTGCACACCCCAGGAAGCACGGCAGGACCATGGCACTCTGCACACCCCAGGAAGCATGGCAGGACCGGACCATGGCACTCTGCACACCCCAGGAAGCACGGCAGGACCATGGTGCACTGCACACCCCAGGAAGCACGGCAGGACCCTGGCGCACTGCACACCCCAGGAAGCACGGCAGGACCCTGGTGCACTGCACACCCCAGGAAGCACTGCAGGACCATGGCGCACTGCACACCCCAGGAAGCACGGCAGGACCATGGCACACTGCACACCCCAGGAAGCATGGCAGGACCATGGCACTCTGCACACCCCAGGAAGCATGGCAGGACCGGACCATGGCACTCTGCACACCCCAGGAAGCACGGCAGGACCATGGTGCACTGCACACCCCAGGAAGCACGGCAGGACCCTGGCGCACTGCACACCCCAGGAAGCACGGCAGGACCCTGGTGCACTGCACACCCCAGGAAGCACTGCAGGACCATGGCGCACTGCACACCCCAGGAAGCACGGCAGGACCATGGCACACTGCACACCCCAGGAAGCATGGCAGGACCATGGCACTCTGCACACCCCAGGAAGCACTGCAGGACCGGACCATGGCACTCTGCACACCCCAGGAAGCACTGCAGGACCATGGCACTCTGCACACCCCAGGAAGCACTATGGGACCCTGGCAATCTGTAGAGCCCCATTCTCCAATCGGGACCAGGGAATGGGAAGACCCAGGAAAGAGGGACAGGGACCCAGCACATCTTCTCTGGGCTGAAACACAGTAGAACAAGAGGAACAGGCAGACCACAGAGCCAGGAAGGGATGCAGGGCCTGACCTGGTGGGGGTTTCTGGTCCCTCCAGAGCCTCCTGGCCCAGACAATACCCTGTATGCACAGGCTAACAGCCCCTTCCTGAGCCCCTGCTGCCCAGGCCCTGCCACCTGGGAAGACCCCAGTGGTTCGGCGGGCCCCAAGTCCTGCTGCTGAGTTGTCAACAATGGGCATTCTCCCAGCCTGAGGTCGCAATCTCGGGCCTGGCACCCTTCCGCTGACCCCCTGGAATACCTACAAGGCTGTGCACCAAGTGGAGCAGTCCAGGCCAGCTCCAGGAGAGGCCCTGAGACACTAGCAGCCATGGAGTGCTCTGCGGCTGTGCCACTCTCAGCCATTTCACAGCAGGACGGGGAGGAGGTTCTCAGGACCCAGCTTTGCGGGGGTCCGGCCAGCACAGAGAGGGGCAGAGGAGGCGGGACAGGCAGAGGAGGCGGGACAGGCAGAGGAGGAGGCGGGGCAGGCAGAGGAGGAGGCGGGGCAGGCAGAGGAGGAGGCGGGGCAGGCAGAGGAGGCGGGGCAGGCAGAGGAGGCGGGGCAGGCAGAGGAGGCGGGGCAGGCAGAGGAGGCGGGGCAGGCACGGAGGAGGCGGGGCAGGCGCGGAGGAGGCGGGGCAGGCAGAGGAAGAGGCGGGGCAGGCAGAGGAGGAGGCGGGGCAGGCAGAGGAGGAGGCGGGGCAGGCAGAGGAGGCGGGGCAGGCAGAGGAGGAGGCGGGGCAGGCAGAGGAGGAGGCGGGGCAGGCACGGAGGAGGCGGGGCAGGCAGAGGAGGCGGGGCAGGCAGAGGAGGCGGGGCAGGCAGAGGAGGAGGCGGGGCAGGCGCAGAGGAGGCGGGGCAGGCAGAGGAGGCGGGGCAGGCAGAGGAGGCGGGGCAGGCAGAGGAGGCGGGGCAGGCACGGAGGAGGCGGGGCAGGCGCGGAGGAGGCGGGGCAGGCAGAGGAGGAGGCGGGGCAGGCAGAGGAGGAGGCGGGGCAGGCAGAGGAGGCGGGGCAGGCAGAAGAGGAGGCGGGGCAGGCAGAGGAGGAGGCGGGGCAGGCACGGAGGAGGCGGGGCAGGCAGAGGAGGCGGGGCAGGCAGAGGAGGCGGGGCAGGCAGAGGAGGAGGCGGGGCAGGCGCAGAGGAGGCGGGGCAGGCAGAGGAGGCGGGGCAGGCGCGGAGGAGGCGGGGCAGGCAGAGGAGGAGGCGGGGCAGGCGCAGAGGAGGCGGGGCAGGCAGAGGAGGCGGGGCAGGCAGAGGAGGAGGCGGGGCAGGCAGAGGAGGAGGCGGGGCAGGCAGAGGAGGCGGGGCAGGCAGAGGAGGCGGGGCAGGCAGAGGAGGAGGCGGGGCAGGCAGAGGAGGCAGGGCAGGCAGAGGAGGAGGCGGGGCAGGCGCAGAGGAGGCGGGGCAGGCAGAGGAGGAGGCGGGGCAGGCGCGGAGGAGGCGGGGCAGGCACGGAGGAGGCGGGGCAGGCAGAGGAGGAGGCGGGGCAGGCAGAGGAGGAGGCGGGGCAGGCAGAGGAGGAGGCGGGGCAGGCAGAGGAGGAGGCGGGGCAGGCACGGAGGAGGCGGGGCAGGTGCGGAGGAGGCGGGGCAGGCACGGAGGAGGCGGGGCAGGTGCGGAGGAGGCAGGGCAGGCAGAGGAGGAGGCGGGGCAGGCAGAGGAGGCGGGGCAGGCAGAGGAGGAGGCGGGGCAGGCAGAGGAGGCGGGGCAGGCAGAGGAGGAGGCGGGGCAGGCAGAGGAGGAGGCGGGGCAGGCAGAGGAGGAGGCGGGGCAGGCAGAGGAGGAGGCGGGGCAGGCACGGAGGAGGCAGGGCAGGTGCAGAGGAGGCGGGGCAGGCAGAGGAGGAGGCGGGGCAGGCAGAGGAGGAGGCGGGGCAGGCACGGAGGAGGCGGGGCAGGTGCGGAGGAGGCGGGACAGGCAGCGGAGTCCCCAGGAAGAGTCCTGGAAGGATCCCTTGGACTCGCCCTTCTGGTGGGAGTCCCCCGTAGCCCACTGTCCTCCCTCCTCAGTGGGGTGGGAGAACCAGAGAGTGGATGCGGTCAGGAGCCTGTGGTTCTCCCCTCCCTTGGCTTCAAACCTCTTCATGGAGAAAGTGGGGCCGAATTTCGATCCAGGTGAGAATGGTGCGTTCACCTGTGCTGTGAGGAGCACACTATGAGGGAAAGTGTGTGAAGACCTGCGTCCCCCCTGAGGGGGGAGCAGAGAGGTCTGTCCCCTCCCTGCCCCCCTCCTGCCTGTCCCTGCGCGTGGACACCACAGCCCAGTCACTCCAAGGCAGACTGCAGGCTCCTCCGCTGACCTGTCCAAGTGGCCCTGGGCGGGTGCCTGGCGGGCACTGCCTCCGGGTCACGGGCAGGGAGGCCGCGTGGCTGGCACCTGGAGTCTCAGCTCCCCATTTTACCCTTGGCCTCCTGCCTGCTCCCATGGGACCTGCTCCCAAGAGCCTTAGCACTCTGCCTCCCCTGGCAGCTTTAGACCACCCACTCCCCAGGCCCCGACTCCTCTACCCTGTGGGACAGGGCCCACCAGATGTCTCTTTTGGGGGCCATGCGGTGCTCCCTGAGGCTTTGCTAGATTTATGGTGGCTTTGGGCTACATGTAATATTTCTCAGTTGCTTGGGATGTCAGTGGGGACCACGTGGCCATAAGCCCAGACCCTACAGGCTAAACAGGAAGTGGCCAGTGCCTGCCTGGGACATCACTCCACTGTGTGTCACCGCCCAGAGCGGGCTCTGAGCCCCAGCAGGGCCCTGTGGGTCCTGAGCTGCCACTGGCCTTGTTTAGTGATGGTAGTGCACATCTTGAGCTCCAGGAACCCCCATGAGCCCCCAGAAGCCAGGCCACAGACACAGGTGGGTGGAGGCTGAGGCCGTAGGCTCACCACTGGAGACTGCTGATCACCAGAGAAAGCCGCTCAGGTCCACGCTCTGCAGTCCCTGGGGACATTCTGCCTCCAACTGTCCACCCTCCCAGGCTGGTTTCCACTGAGCACAGCCCTACCCGGGCAGGGAGACATCCCCTGAACAAGTGGAGTTGGTTGAATACTGACGAATGTTTCAGCCTGCTTGTAAAGCTGGTGGAAGTCAGATTCGCGTTCTCAAAACCTTGGGGTTTTCCTTGAATTTATTATGTGCCCTGGTAAATTATTGAACTGAGCCCCAAGTGGCTTTTCAAAGAGGCAGCAGGCTGCCCTCACCTGTAGCTCCGGACTCCCTCCAGAAACTTGCCTGCCAAGAGTTTGATCTGGAGGTACCAGATCCCAGGACACCTGGCAAGGTCAGAGCAGGGCGGATGCCCAGCAGACCCCGGGGAATACCCAGGCATGAGGGCAGCAAAGCCTGGAGCTCCTGCAAGGGCCCGCAGCAAGGCACAGGAGCCGGGCTCAGACAGGAAAACCAGGCTCCTCATTCTGTCACAATTAGGGGCTGAATGTTAACACCTAGCGGGCCCCGGTCAGCACTGGCCATGTGAGCTGTGAAGTCACGTTGGGACTCTGTGGCAGTGTGCTGGTGGTGCAGCTGGTCTGAGCCTCCTGCTCCCCTCCCCTCTCCCTGAGAGCGGGTCAGCTCAGACCAGGGGCGGCAGGGAGAGGCTGTCCCTCCCTGGGGGCCGGACAATGTCCCTGCATGATGACAGGAGAGTGGGACCTGGCCATGTGTTGGGGGTGGACCTCCCCAAGGCCTGACTTTGCAGGGCCTGTCAGTCTCCTGCAGAGGGCGCTAGCACAGCTGTGGCCTTGTCACTTGTCACGTGCCACCATCAAGGTGACAGTCCCAAGTCCCGCGGGCTCCAGTTCCTTGACGCTCCGAACCCCATGTGTCACTTGGCATGGCTGCCCATTGAGATGACAGGCCGCCCTTTCTTCATCTTACACTTGGCCCTCTCCTCCCAGAAGGGTGCCCTCCTCCCACCTCAGCCAACTACTGAGCCAGCTGCGCATGGCTTTGAGAGTGTGGTGGTCAGCAGACTGACCACGCAGGGGAAGGCTCGGCGGACGGTGTGGGGGTGGCATTGTAGCAGGAGGCGTGGAGAGGACCCAGGGCCAGCGTGGCGCCAGGACTCCCCACAGCCCCTCCAGGAGGGGAGGCTGCTGCCCACAAGGTCCTCTTCCAAGGTCCTGGAGTGACCTTCGCCAAGGCTGCACTGCCGGCCGCACCAGGCATTCTGCATCGCAGCTAGGAGCACTTTTATTGCCCAGTCAGTAAGAGCTTCTGATTATGTCATTGCGGAGGTAGCTGGGTGCCAACAAACATGCATTTCCTTCTGTCCACCACTGACCCTCCCTCCACACGGCCTCTGCTGCCGTCTGGGGCTCTTGTTAACGAGAGGACCTGAAGTCCTCATGGGCAGTGGGCAGCACAGGGGCCTCCTGGAGAGGGCGTCCTCTCCTGGAGGAGGAGGGTGGGGCAGCGGTGGCTGTCCCTCTGTCTCTCCAGTCCCGGGGGAGGAGGTGGCCGGGGCCGGAGCTGCCCCAGACACTCGTCCAGCTGGGAGCCCCGCCAGGACACTTGGGCGGCTGACCTCAGCATGTGCTCCCGCCGGACTCCTACTGGGTGGAGCTGAGATGAGCCCTCTCCCGGGAGCCGGGCTGCCTGTGGGCCGGGCTAGAGGCATGGGAGCCATGATGACCTCCAGCCTTGGCTAGAACTGCCCGCCCTCCCTCCCTCTCTCTTCCTCCCTCCCTCCCTCCCTCTCTCTTTGTTCCCTCTCTCTCCCTCCCCCCTTCTTTCAGGTGCAGTCCAGCAGGGATAAAGGCCATCCAGGACACTGACCCCCAAGCTCCCTTCTCCACCTGGGACCATGGAGAATTAGAGACAGCAGCTGCCAGGCTAAAAGTGGCCTGACCCGCAGCTGTCCAGGCCTGACCCCAGCCTGGCCACACAGCCCTTGGCCTCCAGCCCTCAGGGGACAGCTTCCTCGGAGGCCCCACAAGAGCCAGCCGCCGTGAGGCCAAGGCACAGTTCTGGGAGGGCTCGGGAGGGTGGCCGGCTCTGCTCCAGCCCTCAGCCTAGCCTCCCCCACGAATGGAAAGCCCCCACGGGCCTCTTGGAAGGCAAAGCCAGAGACTGGAGGCAGAACCGCATTATCGGGCTTGTACGGGCTTAGTGCTGAGGTTCCAGCCCCCCTACCAAGACTGGGGCAGATGCCCCCGTGGTGGGGACTTCGACTTGGGGCTCCCTGAGGAGCCCTCCTCTGGGAGGGTGACTGATGCCCAGCCTCCTATGGCTGGAGACTGGTGGCCAGGTTCGAGCCACACCCTGCTGAGAGTGGTCCCAGACTTGGGTGCCCAGCTGCGGCGTGGAGCGGGGTGCAGGCCAGAGGTCGCAGCAAAGCTCTGCAGGTTGCTGAGCCGGATGACCAGCCCTCCTGCAGGTGGGGAGAGGCGGGGCCTGCCCCCACCTGAGTAAGAGCTTCTCCCCAGCCCAGCCTCCCTGCCCCTGGGAGAGGCCCTGGCGTGCAGACGCCCCAGCCCCTCCCGCCGTGCTCAGAGAGGGCTGGCAGGGCCGGTGCTGCCCAGGGTGATGGCCACGGTCTCCATCAGTTTAGCCAGCACACGCTTGGCGCTGCCATCTGCCAGGCTCGCTGCGTTGAGTGACACAGCGCCGTCTCCTACCAGCCAGCTCTGTCCCTCTGCTCACTAGAGACAGGGTGAGGGTGGCATGGTGGCCCGGGGCTGTGGGCGTGCCACCCATGGCGTTGATCGGGACAGAATGCCCGGGCAGCCCTTGAGCGGGCCTGGTCCTGCTCTCGGCAGGGTCCCAGAGCCCACCCTGACACAGCCTCTCAGCCCACAGCGGGCCCCTGGAAGCAGGTCCTCCATACCTCCGCCTGAGCACCAGCCAGGGAGCCAGTATTGACTGCTAGGACTCAGCATTGATTCGCTGGAAGGTGAAACCTGACATAGTCGGGTGCCCGTAAACGGGGTTTTTAATCGTTCGGGCAGAGGACCTCTCATGTCCGTCCCCTCCCAGGAAACTGAAGGAGGCTCTGGGGGCTTTGACCCGTCCTCAGCCAGCAGGGGGTTCAGGGAGAGGCCATGGTCAGTGGCCAGTGGCCAGTAAAGAGAAGCAGCTATGAGGGCGCTACCCAGCCCTCTGCGCTGGCCATCAGGAGGCTGGACAGGAGTTGTGGGACTTTCCTCCTGGGAGTCTCACAGCCTCATCCCCTCGGCTAGCTGCCCTGCCCTGAGCCGTGGGCAGGCCCAGAGGGGGCACCTGCTCGAATAGGAGCATTTGCTCATGGCCTATTAACCACACTGAACCCTATTCCTTCCATTTCCACTACACAGCCAGGCACTGGCCACTGTGGCCTGCTGAGTGCCACGGGCAGCTGTGGGGGAAAGGGGCGCCCAGCCTGGGTGTTTGTACCTCAATATCGGCCATTTCTGAAGGTCGTTTCTCCCCTTCCTGCAGCGGTGAAGAGGCTGTCCTCCCTGAAGGCGGGGTGCCCCCTCCCCCAACCTCCAAAGCCAGGGCTCCTGGAGGCTTCCTGCAGAAAGGACTGAGCCCACACGGACCTCACCCCTACAGGGAGGGGTGGCCATGGCTGTGCTGTCCCGTGAGACCCTAGAGTTTTTTCTAAGGACCCCAAGGGGAACGCCCCTTGAAGGAGACCTAGGAGAGCCCCAGGGTCTCAATGGCTGAATGAGGGTGGGGACATGGGGGGGGGGCGGGGGGCAGAGGCAGAGCCCAGCCTCCAGACTGGTCTCACGCAGGAAGGCCATTCAGCCTGACTTCTATTCAACCCTATTGCTTGCGTAACCAGCACTTGCCAAAGCCACCAGGCCTGGGGCAGGCCTGCCGGCCTCTCTGATGCCCTGCAGAGTAAGCAGGCCTGCAGACAGAAGTGCAGCTCCCGCCCGGGCTCAGAGAAGCTGCCTGGCCCCACCCCCGCGGCCCCCACCCCCAGGTGTGCGGAGAATGTGCGCAACAGCTCGCCAGCACATCGCAGACTCGTTAGGCCCCGGCTGACATTTCCCCGAGAAATAATTCATTTTGATATTGCAAAGGGCATTTCCCAGTGGCCAAGGTCACCCCAGGCCTGGCCGTGGCCTTCCTGTCGTCCCTGGCCCCCTTTCAGCCAGTTGCTTTGACAAATGGGATTTTAGAGACTTGGTGCATAATTGAAGGAGTGAAAGAGAGCCAAGCTGCTTTTCTTGCAGAAATACCGACCGGTGCCCGGTCAGCGGCACGCTGGCGCGGCTGGGGCCGGGCAGGGGCAGCCGCGAGGCTGCGGGGCAAGCCGGGAACCAGCAGCTCCAAACCCCACCACCTCCCGCTGCAGAGCACAAACCTCCGTCCACACGGTGTGGTGTGGAGTGGGGAGCGGCTCCCTGGTACCCCGGCCCCCGCAGGGGTGTGCCCCACCCGTGGAAGCACACCCCACAGACGGCGGCGAGCGCAAGGAGGCACGGGGGAAAGCGGCGCCATCCATCACGAGCGAAGGAAGCCAGCGGGACAGGGTTTTAATTCTACAGCGTTCTGGGGAAGGGAAAACTATGCAGACAGTAAAAAGTTGGGTGCTGGCCCCGGGGCACAGCCAGCCCGGGGCCGGCGTGAACACTGCCCGCTCTAAAAATAGTCTATGTCATCGCAATCTTTTTTTTTCAACACAGGATTAAACCCAGGGCCTCACAAATGCTAAGCAAGCATTTTACCACTTGGGCTACATCCCAGCCCACACTTTCGTCAACCCCAAATGCTCCAACACACTCACTCTTGAACCATCTCCCTAATCCCAGGGCTGACGCCTGCCGACCCACTTCCTCCGGTCTCCGGCCTGCTGGGGACGGGCTCGGGAGACGCTGGGGGACAGCTCTGCCGAGGACCCCTTCTATCCTCGGCAGACCCACCTGGAGCCGTCCAGCTCAGCTGAGACCCACTGCAAGGGAAGCTGCCTCGGCCCGGCTGAGCCAGGCTTTCACGGCCCCATTCTAAGCCGGCCCCAAGGAAGAGCAGCCATGGTGACGCACTGTGTCATAGGAGGACCCCAGGGGGACAGGGGGCAGACACGATGACCGGCTCAGGTCATTTTAGAAGCAAGCCTGAGGACTCCAGCCCCAGGCTCCAGGCTCCGGAGGGGCCCGAGGTGCTGCCCGGCTCTGGTCCTTGCTCTGCACGCAGGGTCGCAGGAGGTCTGTGCTTGCGGACGCCTCGCTCAGCAGGTGCCCCTGTTCAGCCGCGTCCACCAGAGGCTCAGTGCCATCCCGGCCTCCTGTCCTGTGGCGTCCAGTGCGGAATTCAGGGTGACTTTAAGGGAAGGACGCCTTCCTGCAGACCTCGGCTTCCATCCCAGGCCCCAGCACAATGGTGGTGGGAAGTTGCAGACAAAAACCATTTTTACCCCACATTGCCTGCCCAGTTCCGCGTGTAGCGTGCTCAGGCCTGCCCTTTGGCCATGTCGCAGGGAGAGCTGCACACGTCCAAATAAACCTGGAGAGCAAAAAGGCCACAACCACTCATCCCTCCTGCTTCTTACAGAGCATCCTGCCGAGAGGCCCCCAAAGCCAGGAGCCAGGAGCTTCCCGAGGCAGCCCCCTGCCTGGCCACGCCCCTGGACAGGGGCTCTGGCACCTTGAGGACCAGCATGCTCAAAGCAGCCCGAGCACCAGCGAGGACCAAGTGCGAAGCATCGAGGGCTGAGCCTGAGGGTCCGTGCCAGGGAGGGTGCCAGGGGTGGGTGGGTGCACTCCTCTGAAGGCAGGCCGGGCCTGGGGCTGGGGCAGGGGGTCATCAGGGCTCTCCCACTGCTTTGGTTGGGCAGATACTACATTCTTTTTTTAATAATTCTTTTTTTTGGGGGGGGGTCCGGTCATGGGCCTGAACTCTGGGCCTGGGCGCTGTCCCTCAGCTCTTCAGCTCAAGACTAGCGCTCTACTACTTGAGCCACAGCGCCACTTCCAGCTTTTTTCTTTTTGCTTATGTGGTGCTGAGGAATCGAACCCAGGGCCTTGAGCATGCAAGGCAAGCACTCTACCACTGAGCCACCTTCCCAGCCCCCAGATACTACATTCTTAAAGTGTTTTTAATCTCTAAGACATTCCTTTTGTGTGTACGTGTGGACTTGAACTCAGGGCCTGGATGTTCCTTTAGCTTTTTATGTGCAAGGTTGGTGCCCTACCATTTGAGCCACAGCTCTACTTTTAGCTTTTTGGTAATTAATTAGAGATAAGAGTCTCCTGAACTTTTTTGCCTGGGCTGGCTTTGAGACAAGATGCTCAGATCTCAGCCTCCTGAGTAGTTAGGATTACAGGTGTGAGCCATCAGTTCCCAGCTTCAAAATAATCTAATAGGGCTGGGAAGGTGGCTCAGTGGTAGAGTGCTTGCCTTGCATGCATGAGGCCCTGGTTTCGATTCCTGAGCACCACATAAGCAGAAAAAGCTAGAAGTGGCGCTGTGCATCAAGTGGTAGAGTGCTAGCCTTGAGCTGAAGAGCTGAGGGACAACGCCCAGGCCCAGAGTTCAGGACCCATGACTGACCAAAATAATAATAATAATAATAATAATAATAATAATAATAATAATAATAATCTTCAATAACACATTCCATCTAAACAAAATAATCTACGAACCCCTAGCTGGGTGTTTGTTTTTTCCCTAGAATTTTGGTCCCATTGTAGAAAATCAATGAACGTATGCAGGAGCTAAAATAAACTTCAGGGACGTTGTTTCTTAAGATAATGCACAGGTTTTCCTCCATTCGCTTCCCCCCAAATGTCAAAGAGAAACTGCAACGCTCTGGTCAAGTCTTCAACAGGCCGCCTGCCGCCCCTGTGTGGCTGAGCGGCCAGGTGGGGGGACGGGAGGGCAAGGGGGGGCCTAGTGGCCCCACCGCACCAAGGGCCACACAAGAGCCGCTGACCCTCCGTGTCACGCCTGTCACTCCTCAGGGCACCCGCTGGTGCCTCGCTCCAGAGCGCAGGTGTCGGCAGGGGCAGGCAGCCATGCTGCTCACCACGGACAGGCTGCAATGTACAGAGCAGCAAATTCAACCACGGCCTTTATGCTGTTTGAGGTTTTCCTGCTTGCTGGGCAGGCACTGCACCCTTCAGCCGGCCCTGCAATCGTATGCACACAGGTGACCGTCATACCTACAGAGCTTGCCAACTGTGACTTAACAAAGCAATGTAAATGGGACAGAGAAAAAAGCAGCAGCAGAAACACACAAAATATCTATTCCCGCCCGGGGCTGCACGTGCGCAGCCCACCTCCGCCTCAGAACCCTGTGCACAGCGCCAAGGTGAGTGGCCAGGAGAGTTCAGAAAGGGGGAGGGGACAGCTGTCACCCCAGGGGATCATCGCAGACTCCAGAGACCCCGTGCAAGGAAGTGGCCCCCAAACACACACCGGAGGCTGAAGGGCCCAGGGTCCTGGTCCTCCAGCCCACTCCTATGAGAAGCGATCCCCGAGATCCCTGGCTGGCATGAGGCAGAAGAATCCAGGACTGGACTCCAGACGGTCCCTCAGTGATGCGGGGCTGAGGCCCCTCTCCGGCCCCTCTCCCTCAGAGGCTCTGACAATGGAGAGCTGCTCCACCCCAGCCACCGGGCCGGGGCGGTCAGCGGCAGAGGGCTCTGGCGTGCCTGACAGTGGAGGCCCAGATGGTCCCAGGCCTGCGGGCCGCTCCCTGCCCACCAGGCTGGTGCCCGTTTGGCCCCCTGGGAGCTCAACACCACCCCTCCCCCACACCAAGAATTTCTCAGCTGTCCTGGTTTCTCGGGATCCAGTGTCAAGGCGGATGGGCGGCGGGCACCAGGCCCCAGCCCCCCCACAGCCTGCAGGGCAGAGGGGGGCACAGAACTGTTCACTTCCCAGGCCCTCATGACGGGGTCCCGATGGACAGGAGCGGGGAACTGGGCACCTAAGCAAGGCGTCCCCTCCCCCGTGAGAATTCCTCCCTCCCGTCCAGCCCAGCGTCCACCCCCAGTCGCTGCTGCTCCTGCTGCTGGGGCCGCTGGGGTCCACCTTGCCAGGCTGCTGTACCGAGCAGCTGCCTGCCCCAGACCCCCTCCCTGGCCATGTGCCAAGGACAGGGGCAGGGGACAGCAAAGAGCCTGGAGTTTCTTTTGTGGTCATTCTGGGGTCAAACCCTGGACGTCATGAACGCCAGACCAGTGATCTAAGCTGCTGAGCCGCGTCCCCATGCCCCAAAGGGCCCGTTTTTCCTACCACCAACCCCCTGGGTCCTGGGCACAACAGAACATAGAAGGCACCGCTGGCTGCTGAGCGGGCGCGGGATCCAGGCTGGGCCTCCCGGGGCCCTGCCCTAGGCCGGAGGCTTCTGCACTTGCGGGGTCCTGTGCACCCTGCAAGCAAAACCAGCTGCTGAGGAGGCCGCTGGCCACGCAGGCCGTCTGGACAGTGCCCCTGGGGACAGGCCAGGGCAGCGGTCTGAGGACCCCTGCTCCCCAAAGCATTGGAGCCCCACGGCAGGTGGGGCGGGAGCCGCGTGGCCCAGAGGCCACATGAGCCCATACGGTGGACCTGACCTGGGGTCTGGCCTGGAATCCCCTTCCACACCGTGACGGTGGCCTCCTACTCCGCAGGTCCTGCACTCCCTGAGCCGCTCTGGGCCGGCATGGCCTCCCTGGTCCACCCGCACCCTGGCCCTGACCCCGGGGACTCCCCCATGCAGCATGGGCTCCCCCAGAGCCTCTGTGGGCTGTGCACCCAGGACACTAGCCTGCCCTGCCTCTGTGCTGGTGCATGGTCTGGGGTGACACCCTGAGCCCGGCCTAGGAGGGCCCAGCACAGAAATGCAGGTGTGGGGTAGGACGGGTTGGGCGGGGTGGGGGGCAGGAGTGTGGGGAGGGGCGGGGGCGGGCCTGACACCTGTCCCTGCACAGCTGCGGGGATCAGGGCTGGCACCAGGGTCCAGGACCCAACCCACGGCCTTCCATCCCGGGATCACAATGCCCTCTCCCCAGACAGCGGGGCGGCTTCCCTGTGTCCTGGGAAAGGACACGCCCACAGGACCCCTGAGTCCTACATCCCTGAGGACTCCCCAAGCCAGGCTGGGGCTCTAAGAAAGCCACACAGCACACAGGGTGTGTGGGACAGGACAGAGGACAGGGGTAGGAGCCAGAGAGGGGCAAGGAGGAGTAGGAGAGGGGCAGGGAGGGGAGGGGAGGCCTGGGGTAGGAGAGGGGCAGGAGGAAGGGAGGGAGGTAGGAGGTAGGTGGGAGAAGGCCCAGATACTAGGGCTGAGCTCAGTCAAGCACCCAGGAGGCTCCTGTGGTCCATGGAGCAGCTCTGAGGCCTGCTAAGGCCGAGCTCAGGCATGAGGACTAAACATCCTGACCTCTCCCCGCAAAGCCCCTCACTGCTGCTGAGTGGCTACCAGCCCTGGCCCAGCCCACTGCCAACAACTCCATCCACATGTCAGGCCACCTCAGCTTGTTCTGCTCAGAGCTGGGCACTGGAGGGCCAGAACCCAGAGGGGCTGAGGTGGACTACCGGCTCATCGGTCTGCTCCTCCCCAGAGGGGCTGGACCACCTGGCTCGCTAGCCAATCCTGTCTGCTCCTCCCCAGAGGGGCTGGACCACCTGGCTCACCAGCCAATCTTGTCTGCTCCTCGCTGGAGGGGCTGGACCACCTGGCTCGCCAGCCAATCCTGTCTGCTCCTCGCTGGAGGGGCTGGACCACCTGGCTCACCAGCCAATCCTGTCTGCTCCTCGCTGGAGGGGCTGGACCACCTGGCTGGTCAGCTACCAATCCTATCCCACAGGCTCACTTCACACACTCATTTGCTCGCCCAGCTTCTGAGGCCTTTGGCACCCACAGTGGCCCAAGCAGGCCCCGCCTAGAGCCAGGCGTGTGGAACAGCCAGGCCCGTCTGGGGAAAGCAAGCTTCTGTAGCCCTCCCCAGGGCCCGGATGGGTGGAGGCTGGAAGTGGTGGGTGGACCCCCTTCAGCCCCAGTGGGCCAACCTGGACCCTGAGTGCGGCCGGGCATGGGAAGGGAGGGCTGCTGGAGACACCCCACCGTAGAGGGCAGGCCCCGAGTCTAGGACAGGGCAGATTCGGGATCACTGTCAGCAGTCCAGGTGGCATAGAAGTGAAACCACGCTCTGTCACAGGGGTCCCACGCTCCCGCTGGCCTCGAGCCACCAGCCTCCTCAGCGGTCCTCGAGTTACCGACCTTCAGAGCCCACGGCATATATTCCACAGCCCCAGAGACCATGACGCCCTCGCCCTGCACCTCCACAAAACCCCATGGGGCCATGGAGCTTCTACCAGGGGACAGGAAGGTTCCGAATCCAGGCCTAAGCTCCCAGACACTAGGCTCAGGCAGAAGGTGACCAGCACCCGCACCTGCTCCCAGCCCAGTCCTCCCTCCTCACAGCCCCAGGGTGACGCCGGCGTCCCAGCCCCACTCCGGGGTCCCGCGGCGCTGGCTGGACGGCGGGCGGAGCTCTGCGGAGGGGCTGCGCCCCGCCATTGCCCGAGGCAGGCCCGCCCCTCCCTGTGCCCACCGCCCCTCCCGTGCCCACCGCCCCTGGGAGCCCCGCACCACCCCCTGCACGGGGAGCCCAGCCCCCACGCGGGGTAACAGTCTACTCCAAAAAGTGACGTCCCCAAATTAATGGGTCTTCCCAGCAGCTGATCACAGCTTCCAGAACAATTAACCGAGCCTCCAAGCTCCCACTGGCTGTCCAATGAGGGCGCCAAGGACAAGCCCGCACAGTCGGATGTCACAGTCACGCAAGGAGGGACGTGGCTCCTCTTCCACGCAGAGCACCTCACGCCTGGGGCCTCCAGAGGGGCTGGGGGGGGCTCCACCAGCCGGGAACACCAGCCGGGAACAGACCCCTCCCAGAACCGGAGGCCTGGCCCTCCTCCACTCCACCACAAGACACCAGAGAGAGCAGAATCCCCCCCCTCCCCCCGCACCTCCCAGCCTCGGGGCTCAACGGGCTCTCTGTGCCCACTGGGAAGCCCATGGATATTCCCAGCGCCCCACCCTTCTCCCTGGCGATTCTATAGTGATTACAGCGAGGCACAGGGTCTGACCAATGACATGCCACAATCCAGGAGACCACTCCAGGAGCAAGGTTGGGACAGGTCACGCCTGCCCGTGTGAGAAGCTCACAGCTCACCGCTTACCTCGTGAGCAAGCAAGGAGACACGCCTTGTGTGCAGCCAGAGACACAGAGTGGGGCTGTCTGTTACAGAGACACAGCCCAGCTGACCAGAGACACAGCGTGGGGCTGTCCGTTACAGAGACACAGCCCAGCTGACCAGAGATACAGCGTGGGGCTGTCCGTTACAGAGACACAGCCCAGCTGACCTGACTGCATGCTTTTTGGCATCTTCTACACACATCTTGGTATCTCTTTCTCGCTGCGACCTCCATAAATAAATAGGCAGGGATTCCGGTCCCTTTCACTCCCATTCCTGGAGATGAGATCAACCGTCAGTGGATAAAAACAGGGTAAAAATGCACCCAGGAACACCAAGGCATGAGGCCTTGGCCTCTGGTCATATAAAATAATGTTTATGGAAATGAACTCCTGGAAATGGAAACAAAAGATTTTTTCTTCTTTGCTGTTTTTGTTTCCTTTTCTTTTTGTCTTGTTTGTTTTGTCTTTGGGAGGGGAAGGGAGGGACACAGACATGGAGGGACAGAGGCTGAGTATATATGCAGCAGTGGTATTCACGGGACATCATGTGGAAAACGAACTATACAACTTGTGGGTGGGAACAGGAGGGAAAAGCTGGGAGAGAGGGAGGAAAGGAGTGACATTGTTCAAAAAGAAATGTACTCGTTACCTGACATGTAACTGTAACCCTGCTGTATATCACTTTTATAATAACAATTTTTTATGGTCAATCGTGGGTCTTGAACTCTGGGCCTGAGCACTGTCCCTGAGCTCTTCAGCTCAAGGTAAGCACTCTACCACTTGAGCCACAGTGCCACTTCTGGTTTTCTGGTGGTTAATTGGAGGTAAGAGTCTCATGGACTGGGCTGGCTTTGAACTTTGATCCTCAGATCTCAGCCTCCTAAGCAGCTAGGATCACAGGTGTGAGCCACTAGCGCCTGGCTCATAATAACAGTGTTTTAAGTGCATCTGCAAAGACACGGGACAGTGTGAAGAAGGAGGGGCTGTGGAGGACCATGAGGTAGTGGGAGGGGCACAGGCAGGGACAGCAGAGGGGACACCCCCTGTGCAGTGCGGGCCACACTAGGACTACAAAAGGACTAGGGCCCTTTTGTCGCCGTAAAGCTCTAGGCTTCCATGGAGGATGGAATGGTCACTTCCACCAGACAGCACCTCTGGCACCTGCTGAGATCAAAGCCCAGAACTAAACTCTCCGGCACCATCCCTGACCACCTCAGGTCCAGGCTGAGGGCCCAGACCCCCACACGCTCCCCAGCCAGCCCAGGTGCCATGATCATCGCGGGGTCCAGTCCCAGGGCCCAGGCACCTGCATGTCCCCAGCCAGCCCCAGTACTGTGACCATCGCGGGGTCCAGTCCCGGGGCCCAGGCACCTGCATGTCCCCAGCCAGCCCCAGTACTGTGACCATCACGGGGTCCAGTCCCGGGGCCCGGGCACCTGCATGTCCCCAGCCAGCCCCAGTACTGTGACCATCGCGGGGTCCAGTCCCGGGGCCCGGGCACCCGCACGCTCCCCAGCCAGCCCAGGTGCCATGACCATTGCGGGGTCCAGTCCCAGGGCCCAGGCACCTGCATGTCCCCAGCCAGCCCCAGTACTGTGACCATCGCGGGGTCCAGTCCCAGGGCCCAGGCACCCTCATGTCCCCAGCCAGCCCCAGTACTGTGACCATCGCGGGGTCCAGTCCCGGGGCCCGGGCACCCGCACGCTCCCCAGCCAGCCCCAGTACTGTGACCATTGCGGGGTCCAGTCCCGGGGCCCGGGCACCCGCACGCTCCCCAGCCAGCCCCAGTACTGTGACCATCGCGGGGTCCAGTCCCGGGGCCCGGGCACCTGCATGTCCCCAGCCAGCCCCAGTACTGTGACCATCGCGGGGTCCAGTCCCGGGGCCCGGGCACCCTCATGTCCCCAGCCAGCCCCAGTACTGTGACCATCGCGGGGTCCAGTCCCGGGGCCCAGGCACCTGCATGTCCCCAGCCAGCCCCAGTACTGTGACCATCGCGGGGTCCAGTCCCGGGGCCCAGGCACCTGCATGTCCCCAGCCAGCCCCAGTACTGTGACCATCGCGGGGTCCAGTCCCGGGGCCCGGGCACCCGCACGCTCCCCAGCCAGCCCAGGGGGCCAGGCCTGGCTTGGCCGTCACATTAAGGACAGGTGTGGACCAGCTCTGAAACCCAAGAGGAGAAGTCGGATTTATCTGCCCCGGTCAGCTGATGGGGTTTGGTTACCATCCTCCGAGCGGCCAGTGGAGAGGCCTGGCCCACGTGCTCGGCCGGCCACGCCGAGCAGCCACAGCGATTGATCGAGGAGCGTGGTTTTCCTGTAGAAATGCATTACCATCCCTGGGTTAAAAATAGCCACTCCACCGGAGCTCCGAGGGCAGCTCTCAGCATATCTGAGACTGCCGGTCAGGGCTCTGTGGCTGGCACTTGTCCTGGGCTGCGGGGATGGAGCCCGGGGGCTGGCACAGGGCAGGGCCGCCTGTGGGAAGGGCACGCGGCAGAGGGGTCTGTGAGAAGCCCAGCCAGCGCCTGCCGGCCAGACACACAGAGCAGCCACCCCTCCGTCCTCCTCCAATCACAGCAAGCAGGGGCCCGCGTGGCCTAGACCCAGGCCCTCCACCCACCCCCCACCCCCGAGTCCTCTGGCTGTTTTGCTGCGTGGGGGCCTGAAGGCTGGCTGCTCCTGGGCAGGGGAAGAAAAGTCCATGCTAGCTGGGGGGGTGGGGGGGGAGAGGGGGATGCAGCCTGGTCATAGCTATTTAAAGGCAAGGCATGGACAGGTGCGGGGAGGGAGGGGGGGGAGGGCGAGGGCTGACATCTGAGGCCCTCAGCCTGGGGAAAGGCACCCGGGCTCAGCACACCCATCCTGAGCGCCCTTACGCAGGGGCCAGGACGGACAAACAAGCGCTGTGGCAGAGGAGTGGGACCTTAGTTGTCCCCCCAGAAGAAGGCCCTGCTGGGCCAGCTGGACGTGGGGCTGGGCCAGACGCAGGGCTGGGCTGGATGCGGGGCTGGGCTGGACATGGGGCTGGGCCGGACATGGGGCCAAGCTGGATGCGGGGCTGGACCGGACGGACATGGGGCTGGGCCGGACATGGGGCTGGGACAGATACAGGGCTGGGCCAGACAAACAGAGGGCTGGGCTGGATGCAGGGCTGGGCTGGACGCGGGGCTGGGCCAGACAAACATGGTGCTGGGCCGGACGGACGTGCGGCTGGGCCAGACATGGGCTGGATGCAGAGCTGGGCTGGACATGGGACTGGGCCAGACAGACGCCGGGCTGGGCTGGATGCGGGGCTGGGCTGGACGCAGAGCTGGGACCCAGCAGGGCTGGGTTCGGCTGCAACCCAGGCCAGCACAGGCCGGCCTGAGGGCCCAGAGGCTGTCCCCAGGCCATAAAGACCAGATAGGCCTTCCCCAGCATGGGGGGGCCAGCAGGGCCTCCAGCCTTCCCTCCAAGGGCTCGGCACCGACCAGTCTCAGGGATGGGTGCTCAGCCGCCCGGGGTGCAGCCAAGGCAACCCACACTCCGAGTGTGGCTCCATGTGTCCAGAGTTGCTCCTGCGCCTGCAGGTGGGGTGGCCACGGCTGCCTGGTCACAAGGGTGACGGGGGACCTGGGAGAGATGCCCGGCCTGGATGAAGCCTGGGGGGGCGGAATGTGTGCAGTAAACCCTTAGAGCGAGGACCACTGAGCTCACCGGGGCAGGGCGGAGGCTCAGGAGACGGCTCTACCCACGGGGAGAGAGAAATACAATGAGGGAGCACCCCCAGGTGAGGGAGCACCCCCATGTGAGGGAGCACCCCAGGTGAGGGAGCACCCCCAGGTGAGGGAGCACCTCCAGGTGAGGGAGCACCCCCAGGTGAGGGAGCACCCCCAGGTGAGGGAGCACCTCCATGTGAGGGAGCACCCCCATGTGAGGGAGCACCCCAGGTGAGGGAGCACCTCCAGGTGAGGGAGCACCCCCATGTGAGGGAGCACCCCCAGGTGAGGGAGCACGTCCAGGTGAGGGAGCACGTCCATGTGAGGGAGCACCCCCAGGTGAGGGAGCACCTCCATGTGAGGGAGCACCCCCATGTGAGGGAGCACCCCAGGTGAGGGAGCACCTCCAGGTGAGGGAGCACCCCCATGTGAGGGAGCACCCCAGGTGAGGGAGCACCCCCATGTGAGGGAGCACCCCCAGGTGAGGGAGCACGTCCAGGTGAGGGAGCACGTCCAGGTGAGGGAGCACCCCCAGGTGAGGGAGCACCCCCATGTGAGGGAGCACCCCCAGGTGAGGGAGCACGTCCAGGTGAGGGAGCACCCCCAGGTGAGGGAGCACCCCAGGTGAGGGAGCACCCCCATGTGAGGGAGCACCCCCAGGTGAGGGAGCACGTCCAGGTGAGGGAGCACCTCCAGGTGAGGGAGCACCCCCAGGTGAGGGAGCACCCCCAGGTGAGGGAGCACCCCCAGGTGAGGCCCCTGCCCTGGCCTCCAGGGAACCCGGAGGTGCCGCCAGGTGGTCCAGCCGCTCCTGATGGGCTTCGTCTCCCAGAGCCTCCCTTGGCCCGGCATGAGTAAGAAGAGCTGTGCCACCCCCGCTGTGGTACGGCAGCACCCAGCACCCCCTGTGCCCTTATGTGTAGTGGCACTGGGGTTTGAACTGAGGGCCTCAGGGTTGCTAGGCAGGTGCTCTACAGTTTGAGCCACACCTCTAGCCCTTTTGCTTTCATTATTTTTCAAATAGAGGCTCACGTTTTTTCAGGGCCATGATCCCATTTATGTTTCCTGCAGAGCTGGGAATGATGGGTACATGCCACGACACCCAGCTTTGTATTTGCTGAGATAGGGCCTCACAAACATTTCACTCAAGCTGGCCAAGATCCTCAGTCCTTCCAAGCTCCACCGCCCAGGTAGCTGGGATGACAGGCATGAGCTGCCGCACCTGGCTAAGATTATTACTAAGAGCAGGTCAAAGTACATTATGAGTGTAGGGGCAGCACGGGGAGGGGGGCTCGAGGCCCCACTTCCTCTGCTTGGCTCCCTTCTGTCCTCCCCCAAGTTTCAAAGACTCCAAGAGGCGGGTCCTTTGGAAACCATAACAGATTAATCTACTTCCAAGACTATGAGGTGACCAGCCATCTCCACTCCTTCCAAGAGTAAGGGACGGGGAGACCAGGGAAAACCTGGCAGGCAGGAGCTCAGCCTAAGGTTCAGGGCATCCTCCAGCAAGAGGTGTGATGACAGGAGAGCCTGCCCCCCCTTCCCCCCCCCCCCCCCCCCCGCACACTTCCTCCCGTCAATCACCAGGAGAGCCCTCCCCATCCTTCACCCCCGGCCAACCAGCAGAGGGCTGACCTTTGCAGACACCTGACCATAGATTGTCAAAGGCCTTAGGGACCCCACCTGGGGTCCTGGGACAGCAGGAAACACTCGGGGAGACACTGAGGAAATGTAAGTAAGTCACAGGCATTTTAAATAATATGGGGTCTTCAGCGGAACGCTAATACATTAATTAAAACTGTGGCCTGCTGTGGCCTGTCCTCCACACACTTCGGGTGATGTGTGCAGGCGGTTTGGGTTATTTTAACTAGTTGCCAGGTTTTAGAAGCCAGGAGAAAGGTCTGGACTTTGAATTGCGTTTTGTTTCCTTTCAGCCCTGGGGGTGGACACAGGGCCTGGCAAAGCCAGACCAACCCACCACCACAGCAGCCGCTCCCCTCCTCCTGGAATTGAACCCTCCTGCTCCACCTCCCAGGTAGCTGGGATTACAGTCATGTGCCAGCAAACTCAGCTCTTTTCTTCATAGCTCAGAAGACTCCGTTCTGACCGGGGGAGTTTGCTGTCTGCGTGCAGCCGCTGAGCTCTGCGCACGGCCAGGCTCGGCCTGGGACCCCGTGTGCCAAGTGCCCAGAGAGCCCCGGCCGGCGCCGCCCGCCCCTCGCCCTCCCCCAGCCCGCCCCTCGCCCTCCCCCAGCCCGCCCCTCGCCCTCCCCCAGCCCGCCCCTCGCCCTCCAGCGCATCCCCTCGGGGCGGCAGCGGCAGGGGACAGGAGGAGGCCCGGGCTCTGGTCCTCACACCCCTGCGAGAAGGCACGGGGTGCTCAGACTCAGCCCCCATAGCCGGGAGGACGCCAGCCCCAGCCCAGAGCTGCCTGCCAGCCCTCTCTCAGGGCCCCGGAGCCGGCTCACCACGGCAGGCCGTCTGCCCGCCGCTCCCAGGGCTGGCCTCGGGAGCCTGCGTGCGTGACCCCTCGGGGGCCCCCACAGCCCAGGGACACCCGTCGTCCTGGTTCTAAAAGAAGCACAGCCTCGCCGGGCACCGGTGGCTCACGCCTGTCACCCACGGCTGGCTGAGAACACACAGTCCAGGTCACCCAGGGACGCCGGTTCAACGCAAGGACCGCACACCGCCCTTGGAGAGTCGGAGTGGGCAGGGACACACCCACGCCCAAACCGGGCACCACGGGCGATACACAGATGCAACTGCACACGAGAACACAGTCCCCGTGAGAGCCCATCCCCCCGTGAGAGCCCATCCCCCCGTGAGAGCCCATCCCCCCGTGAGAGCCCATCCCCCCCGTGAGAGCCCATCCCCCTGTGAGAGCCCATCCCCCCCGTGAGCACACTCCGCGTGGGCACACACTCCCGGTGAGAGCAGAGGGTCAGGAGGCTGCCTGTGGGGCTCACGCACACCTGAGAAGAGAATGGCAGGCAGGATGGAGGTGGCGCCGTGGAGAATGGTGGGGAGGCAGGAACCATCTGTGGACAGGGGTGGCACTTCAGGGATTGTCCGTGGGGGAGGTGGTCTGAGGGGACGTGGGCCGTCCGTGGGGGAGGTGGTCTGAGGGGACGTGGGGGCGTCCGTGGGGGAGGTGGTCTGAGGGGACGTGGGGGCGTCCGTGGGGGAGGTGGTCTGAGGGGACGTGGGGGCGTCCGTGGGGGAGGTGGTTGGAGGGGACGTGGGGATGTCCGTGGGGGAGGTGGTCTGAGGGGACGTGGGCCGTCTGTGGGGGAGGTGGTCTGAGGGGACGTGGGGCCGTCCGTGGGGGAGGTGGTTGGAGGGGAAGTGGGGATGTCCATGGGGGAGGTGGTCTGAGGGGACGTGGGGCCGTCTGTGGGGGAGGTGGTTGGAGGGGACGTGGGCCGTCTGTGGGGGAGGTGGTCTGAGGGGACGTGGGGGCGTCTGTGGGGGAGGTGGTCTGAGGGGACGTGGGGCCGTCTGTGGGGGAGGTGGTCTGAGGGGACGTGGGGGCGTCCATGGGGGAGGTGGTCTGAGGGGACGTGGGGGCGTCTGTGGGGGAGGTGGTCTGAGGGGACGTGGGCCGTCTGTGGGGGAGGTGGTTGGAGGGGACGTGGGGATGTCCATGGGGGAGGTGGTCTGAGGGGACGTGGGCCGTCTGTGGGGGAGGTGGTTGGAGGGGACGTGGGCCGTCTGTGGGGGAGGTGGTTGGAGGGGACGTGGGCCGTCTGTGGGGGAGGTGGTTGGAGGGGACGTGGGGGCGTCTGTGGGGGAGGTGGTCTGAGGGGACGTGGGCCGTCTGTGGGGGAGGTGGTCTGAGGGGACGTGGGGCCATCCGTGGGGGAGGTGGTTGGAGGGGAAGTGGGGTTGTCCATGGGGGAGGTGGTCTGAGGGGACGTGGGGCCGTCTGTGGGGGAGGTGGTCAGAGGGGACGTGGGGCCGTCCGTGCTTCAGGACAACAGTGGCTTGTGTAACTGGGATGAGGAGCAGCCCGGGCTCTGGCCCCCACGCTGTGCTCTGCGTGTCTGGAGACAGCTGTATGACACACTCTGTGGACCCACCAGCCCTTTGTTCCATGTCAAACACTTCTATGTGGCCAGTCCCTGGAGAGAAAACTCCTGAGGCACGTCCCCCCTCGGGTGTGACCGGAGCCACGTGCCTGTGGTCTCCAGGGCCACACGCAGTGGCCGAGGTGTGGCAAGAGCTTCGGTGGAGAGTGCTAAGCTAATCCTCCTGCACCAGCACCTCCCACCCAACCCTCTGCCTGCCCCAGCAATGCCCAAAGATGGGCTCGTGACCTTGCCAGGGCCAGGCACGCAGAGGCCCTGCCGGCAGCCCAGACTGGGGAAGGTAAGGGGTGCGCACAGCACCGGCCACCAGGCCCGTGCCCCTGCTGGTCCTGCAGGAGACAAGCCCCAGGCAGAGCTCGGGCCTCCTCCCCCTCCCCCTCCCCCTGCCTCTGCCCTCCTCCCCCCACCACAGAGGGCACTGCATCCACAACCTTTCTGTAAGGTCCACTCCTGGACGGCCAGAAGACTCCACCCTCCTCGCAGCAAAGTCTCCACCCAGTACCTGCATTACCTAGGCAACTGGGACACCTGGAAGAGGTCACATCTGCATCCGCTGAGGTCACATCTGAAGTTGATGTGGCCACACCTTTCCCCGCCCATACCCTACATAAGGCCTAACCCAGGCCCAGACGCTTTCTTGCTCTTGCTCTTGCTCTTTTCTTGCTCTCTCTGTTCTATTCTAGCTCACTCTCTGTTCTTTTCTTGCTCTCCCTTTCCCAGCCACGTGGGGTGCCAACCTTGCCTGGTCCCAGCAGGTCTACTGAATAAACCTACCCCTTACCTGAATACCACGTGCGTGCTGGTGCTGTTCTTACTCGCTTACCTCTTTTTAAAAAACCTAACACTTGCCGGGCGCTGGTGGCTCACGCCTGTAATCCTAGCTACTCAGGAGGCTGAGATCTGAGGATCGCGGTTCAAAGCCAGCCCGGGCAGGAGAGACTGTGAGACTCCTATCTCCAATAAACCACAAGAAAACCGGAAGTGGCGCTGTAGCTCAAGTGGTAGAGCGCTCGCCTTGAGCTGAAGAGCTGAGGGACAGCGCCCAGGCCCAGAGTTCAAGTCCCACTACCGACCAAAAAAAAAAAAACCTAACACTTTCCTCCTCATTTCATGTGAAATAAACAAACTTTTTTATTTTTTTGTCGTGGGGCTTGAACTCTGGGCCTGGGTGCTGCCCCTCAGCTCTTTTGCTCAAGGCTAGTGCTCTACCACTTGTGCCACAGCACCTCTTCTGGTTTTCTGGTGGTTCATTGGAGATAAGAGTCTCATGGACTTTCCTGCCCGGGCTGGCTTTGAACCACAATCCTCAGATCTCAGCCTCCTCAACAGCTAGGATTACAGGCGTGAGCCACCATTGCCTGGCATTAAACAAACTTCTGTATCCCAGCATACCATGGTGTGACAGGATTTCATTTAGAATCAGGAAATATGAAATCAGCTGGGCGCCAGTGGCTCATGTCATAATCCTGGCTACTTAGGAAGCTGAGATCTGAAGACGGTGGTTCAAAGCTAGCCCAGGCAGAAAAGTCTGTGAGATTCCTCAATTAACCAGCAAAAAGCCATAAGTGGAGCTATGGCTCACGTGGTAGAGCACTAGCTTTGAGCACAAAGGCTGAAAGTAAACAGGCTCTGAGTTCTAGCCCTAAACTTGGCACAAAAAAATAAAAATAAGAAACGTGGCCGGGCGCTGGTGGCTCACGCCTGTAATCCTAGCTACTCAGGAGGCTGAGATCTGAGGATCGCGGTTCAAAGCCAGCCTGGGCAGGAGAGACCGTGAGACTCCTATCTCCAATAAACCACCAGAAAACCGGAAGTGGCGCTGTAGCTCAAGTGGTAGAGCGCTCACCTTGAGCTGAAGAGCTGAGGGACAGCGCCCAGGCCCAGAGTTCAAGCCCCACGACCGACAAAAAAAAAAAAAAAATAAGAAACGTGGGGGCTGTGCATTGTCCCTGAACATGTGGTGCTGATGCTCAGGCCTGGGGGAAGGAAGGGGGTTTGATCTTCTACTTGCCTTGATGTCCTGCGCACATCAAAACTAGAAGATCCAGGTTTCTGCAAAGTATCCCAGAGGCCACAAGGGGGCGCCCAAGGCCTACTGGACACCCGCAGTCCAGCTGCACCCAGGGGACAGGGATGTTGCTTGGATGTCCCACAAACCTGGCAGAGTGGAGGACCTCCCTGGCTTTGAACCTTAGAGGCTCAGATGAGCGTCTAAGCTAGGCTCTCCCCACCTGGGCAGCAAATCCATCACCAGGCCAGTTCTAGGAAGGACCACAGAGAGACCGGCACTCACCTTGGCCAAGGAAAGCCCTGGGGCAGCAGTGTGCTGTGGCCAGAGCCACCTCACGGGCTCTACCTCCAGCCACGCAGGGTAGAAACCACGCTGGCTGCCTGCGGGCGTGGGCGGCTCACCTGCCCACCAGGCAGAGGGACAGCATGGATCCAGAGGCCCCGGCAACTCCACATGGCCAAGAGCCCCAGATCTCCAGATAGCCCCGTCCTGTAAGGATGGCCAGGGGACCTTCCAGACAATTGGGTCAGCAGAACCCTGGGCCATTCAGCCTGTCCAGCAGCCAGGGCCACAGCGGCTCCTTCCTCTGCAAACCAAAGCAGCTGCACCCGGGTGAGGGTCTAGGGAGGAGGGACGCTGATGACAGACAGCCTTCCTGGCCTTTGAAAGAAAAGCTCAGCTCTGAGAGCCTGGCCAGGGCCCATGGCACTCTGGAGGCCAACGAGCTGGGTGGGACATTTGCTGCTGGGTTGATCGGCTTCTGGAGTCTGCACCCCTCTTTCCAGAAGGATCCAGTCCATCTGTATTCTGCCTGGCAGTCGGCAGGTGTCCTGGGCACCCTGACTGGCAAGAGGCCGAGGAGGCCCTGCAGGCCTGCCCCACGCCTGTCTGCCCAGGAGGGGGCAGACCCTCACCAGGCAGAATGGCTCGGAAGGAGCAAAGGTGATTGGAGCCCGGGCAGGCATGGAGAACTTCCTGGAGAAGGGGGTGCCCACACAGACTTCCTGGGATGGGATGAGCCACCCTCACCGACCAGGGAAGGTCACTAAAGCAGTGGACCACCGGGGGCAGCATCCTGACAGCCAGAGGCTGCTCCGCACACCTCCCAGGGACCCCTTGGGCCGCAAGAAGCCCTGACACTTCCCGGGCAGGGCTCAGGGCCAGGAAGGACAGCCCTGTCCACCCAGGACGTCCTGGGTGTGGATTCATCTTTCTGGACATCTCTGAGCATTAATTGCTGGACATTTGGAATTATGTTTTCCAGGAAGTTCCACGGCTATATTTAGCCTAGCGGTTTTCCATGCAAACATCCCCTTCTCCAGGGGAAGGAAACAAGCCTGTCTCCTGGGCCCCCCCCCAGCCCCTGGCCCCTGCCCCCTACCCCTGGGCACCCCCCTCCCCACCCCCCCTCACTGGAGATGCTTTCACACTTGTGGAGCCAGGATCAATACTCAGTCTGGGGGCTGGGGGTACGGGCCTATGGGGGTGACTGTGTTGGGATCCCAGCCTCCTTAGCTTGGGATATAAGGTGCCAACCCCCCCCCAATCCGCTCCCAGATGAGTGCGCAGCTCCACCCTTCACCACCACAACCTGCTCTCCAGAGCAGCCTCGGACAGGACCCCGCTGCCTTTCCTGGAGAGAGCCCTCCCAGCTGCCAGGCTCCCCACCTCTAACCTGTTTCCCCAGCAGTAAGGAACCCGCCAGTTTGTAATGGTCCACAGCTGCCTGCAGGCGCTGGGGACAGCTGGGCCAGAGCCCAGGTGTGGACGGGGTGAGGGGCGGGGCGGGCCGCGGTGAGGGGCGTGGTGAGAGCGAGGGGCGTGGTGAGGGCGAGGGGCGGGGCCTGGCCAGGATGAGGGGCGTGTGGGAGCGAGGGGCGGGGCCGGGACAGGGTCAGGATGAGGGGCGGGGTGAGAGCGAGGGGCGTGGTGAGGGCGAGGGGCGGGGCCTGGCCAGGATGAGGGGCGTGTGGGAGCGAGGGGCGGGGCCGGGACAGGGTCAGGATGAGGGGCGGGGTGAGAGCGAGGGGCGTGGTGAGGGTGAGGGGCGGGGCGGGCCGCGGTGAGGGGCGTGGTGAGAGCGAGGGGCGTGGTGAGGGCGAGGGGCGGGGCCTGGCCAGGATGAGGGGCGTGTGGGAGCGAGGGGCGGGGCCGGGACAGGGTCAGGATGAGGGGCGGGGTGAGAGCGAGGGGCGTGGTGAGGGCGAGGGGCGGGGCCTGGCCAGGATGAGGGGCGTGTGGGAGCGAGGGGCGGGGCCGGGACAGGGTCAGGATGAGGGGAGGGGTGAAAGTGAGGGGCGGGGTGGGCCGGGGTGAGGGGGCGTGGTGAGAGCGAGGGGCGGGGCCGGGCCAGGATGAGGGGCGGGGTGAGAGCGAGGGGGAGTAAGGGTGAGGGGCGGGGCCTGGCCAGGATGAGGGGCGTGGTGCGAGCGAGGGGCGGGGCCAGGCCAGGGCCAGGATGAGGGGCGTGGTGCGAGCGAGGGGCGGGGCCAGGCCAGGGCCAGGATGAGGGGCGTGGTGCGAGCGAGGGGCGTGGTGAGAACGAGGGGCGGGGCCAGGCCAGGGCCAGGATGAGGGGCGTGGTGAGAGCGAGGGGCGTGGTGAGAGCGAGGGGTGGGGCTGAGCTAGGGTGAGGGGGCGGGCGGGGCGGGGCCGGGCCAGAACCAAGATGAGGGGCGGGGTGCGGACCAGAACCAAGATGAGGGGCGGGGTGCGGACCAGAACCAAGATGAGGGGCGGGGTGCAGACCAGGGGGTGGGGGGGGTGGGGGGGAGGTGGGGGGGTGGGGGGGAGGTGGGGGGGTGGGGGGGAGGTGGGAGGGTGGGGGGTGAGGGATGGGGGGGCCTGGGGCTGAAAACCGATGAAGGGCGAGGCGGGTGGGGCGCAGGTGGGACGGGGCCTGGGGGCTCAAAGGAAAAAGGAAGGGACTGGATGAAGCCTGGAACCCGGCACTGGGGCCGAGCCAGGGGCGAGGCCCTGGGTAAGGGACGCCCCTCTGCGCATAGGACAAGGTGGAGCAGGGGGTGCTCTGGGCAGGGAGGCCGCCCAGGGGTCGTACCTGTGTGTCTGCACTGTGGGCACCTCAGAGCCCAGGGCGACCGCACTGCAAGGACCCCGGGGCCCGAGGCTCGGCTCCCGCCCCGCCAGACCCCGGGGAGGGCGCAGTCCTGCACCACCACGGCCAATCACTTGGTCTGCCCAAGGAGGCCTCCTCCACCCCATCCTCTCCATCAAAGCCGATCTCTTCTGGAAGAACAGTCAAATGACACAAACCTTGATCCTTTCACCATGCGCCGGCCTCTAACTGACGTCCAGAAAAAACTAGTAAGGATCCCACTTTGCGGATGAGGAAACTGAGGCATGGACTAGCTCAGCAGGCTAACCAAGGCTGACAGGCTGGACACTGACTCCATCATCTGCTTTCTTCCATCCGCCTCTCTAGCCGCTGGCAGCACAAGGTGCCCTGGGCCTGGCAGCGGGTCCAGTGCCCGCAGGACTGCGTGGCCAGCCGTGCCCACTCCAGAGCCTGCACCCCCGCTGCTCTCCTGCCCTGGCCGGCTGCCCTGAGCAACAGCGTCAGCAGCGACTCCTCCCCCTCCGGGACTCGGCTACCCCTGTGGAGAGTGAGCGGGGGTGGGTGGGGTGGGTGATACTCCAAAGCTTGCCGGGGCTTCCAACGCCAGCATGTGCAGGGAGGACCTAAGGACCGTGGTGCACACTGGGGTGCTGGACCATCACCCCAACTTTATGGCTGGATGAGCCATAACAAGCTGAGTCACCGCCTATTACAAGCTGTGCCTACAGGTGGCCCCTCACCCTCTCGTCCCAACCCACCGGCCACCCAACCGCCAAGGAGGCCTCCGCCCCAGCACTCAGGCGCTGAGATGGCCCTCTCCCAGCTGTGGCCCCGGCTCAAAGTCCACGCTGCCTGTTTGCTGTGCCAAGGTGTCTGCCTAGGTGGTGCTGGCTGGGTCAGGAGGGGCCAGGAGCCTGTAGGACACACTGGGCAGAACCCAGGCTCGCCACCCAGATGGGCCCTGTGAGACCCCAGAGAGACCAGTCATGCCAGCCCTAGGGCTGGAAATTAGGGTTGAAGTTCAACAGCACAAGATGGGCGTCTGCAAAGCTGAGCCTTCGCTGGGGAGGAGGCGGGCTGGGGGCACTCCGGGAAGAGCCCTGGGCATCCACTGACTAGCAGGGCCCCTGCTGCCCCTCAGGGCCCATAGAGGTCCCGGCTCCCACCAGCAGGCTGCTCTGCAGCCGCTCCTAATTCAGAACTGGACACAGGTGGACGTCCCCTCCAGGACGCCCCCCTCCAGCACCACAGCCACCACAGCATGGAGGGAGCTTTTAGGAAGTCAGGGGGGTTGGGGGGAGGTGGGGGCCTGCAGGTTTTTAGAAACTCAGTGTCCTCTGGACCTTGCCAGGCTGCAAGCCAACCCTACTCTTGAATCAAAATGGAAGTCCAAAGGAGGGAGGATGGCTGTGCTGGGACAGAAAGAAACAGGGCTTAACGCTTTCTGCCTGGGCCCGACGCCATCCAGATGCTGACACCAACACCTCCTCCTGCCACCCCATCTCCCCCAGACCCCATAGCTGTCCCCCCACCCCACCTCCCCACCAGGCCCCATAACTGTCCCCCACCCCACCTCCCCCCAGATCCCATAACTGTCCCCTTACCCCACCTCCCCCCAGACCCCATAACTGTCCCCCCACCCCACCTTGCCCCAGACCCCATAGCTATCCCCTCCCCCCCACCCCCGCTCCATCTCCTCTCCAGATCCTCATAGCTGTCCTCTCCACATGAGTCAAAACCCATCAGCCTTAACCTTATTTCCTCCCCCTTCTCTCAGCAAACTCCTGCCCATACCTCAAAGGCGGTGGTAGGAAGCCTGGCTTCTGTGTGTGGTGGAAAAGCCCCTGGTGACATGGCAGCCACCTGTAAGACAGGACAGCCTCCCCCCCCCCCCGCCACACCCCCCCATGGCACTGGCTAGAAGTGCTCAGTGATCAGGACAAGCCCCCCCAGCTCCTGCCGGCTCACCCTCGCCCCTCCTAGGTGAGGACAAAGAGGCTTAGCACTGGCCCATCCCGGAGAGGAAGAGCCACCCAGTGCACAGACGCCTGTCCTCCAGCCAGAAAATGACGCGCATGCTCAGAAACCTGTGCAGACTGGGCCCCAGGCCTCTGACTACCCCGGGCTCTTCTGGTCCACCGGTCAGTGCTCTGTGTGGCCAGTGCTGCCCAGGCCATGCTGAGAAGGAGACAGTGGGAAGATGGCCGGGCAGTGTGAGTGGTGGAGCTGTTTCCCTGGGCCGTGGCTCAGTGCCCAGCTCTAGGGAGCGCCGGGCTACGCCGACCCTGGGACTTCCCTGGCCGGGCCTTGGCTGGTGCAGGAGACAGTGTGCACTGGAGTCTGGAACCTGAAGGCAGCCAGGCCTGGCTTGTACAACCCTGGACTCAGTTTCCCCATTCAGAACACTAGGGCTCCTGGCTTGTCTTTCAGAGGGTCCAGACTTGCTTTCTGCAACCTCTCTGTGAGAGGTCCTGTGGGGCACAGGGACGCCACAGGGGAGTTACAGGAGTGTCTAGGGAGCAAGGCGGAGTGTAGGGGACCAGGCAGACACACACAGGACAAACATGCCTGTCCAGTGGGGCCCCTTCACCTGCCTGTGACCCTGAGCTGAGAACCGTGAGGACAGATAGAGGGCTCGCTCCACCCCTCCCCCAGGGTGGGCTACCCCGAGGGTCTCTGGCAGGCCAGGCCCAGGATTAGCAGCCAGATAAGGCCTGGAGCAGGCCGGAGCCTCAAGCGAAACTAACAGAGGGAACACCCAGCAGCGTGGGCAGCCCTCACCCCAAGCCCACCTCACCCCACCCACGCCAGGCCCTGCGCTTCTCTCGCCACTGGTGCAGCCTGTGGGCCTGGGCATCTCTGCACAGGTGTGTTTGCAGGCTGCTGAGGACGCGAGACCGACACCCCCACCGCCCCCTGGCCACAGGACTCCCCAGCCGAGGGGGAGGGGACAAAGGTGGCGCCCCTGGGGGAGGAGGCAGGAGTCAGAGAGGCCAAGCAGCCGCTCACCTGCCCAGTGGACCGAGTTGTGGGGGCCCCTCGTCTCCTCCTTCCACTCCAGTCCGCCATAGCCCTGCCCAGGCAGGAGAGACACCAAGAAGGGTCCACGCCTGCCACACCCAGCTTACAGCCCCACAGGAAAGCTGCTCCCGACCACCCACTGGGACCAGAGACCCAGAGGTGACAGCCCCTGCTCACACAGCACTGCTGAGAGGGACCTGTGCCCCCACCGTCTCTGTGGGATTCTTCGGGAGCCTGGGCCTTCCCCTGGGGAAGCGCTAGGTGTCCAGACCTAGCCTGGGCCTTGACCTTGCAAAGACAGCTCCTCCGCCGCCGCTGCTGGGCTTCTCGGCCTCCTGGTGTCTCCATCACTGAACGAACGGGGCCAGCGGGCAGGGAAGCCCCGACCACGCCTGCCCTGAGAAACCGAGCCACGCATCCCCAGCACAGAGGGAGCCACCCTGCAGATGGAGACCAGCAGAGCTCTCACAGACAGCTGACTGTGGGAACCACAGCTCTGGGAAGGCAACCCAGACAGGGCCACACAGTTAGCCCTGCCTGCCCAGCCGAGGGGGCCTGCCCAGCCGAGGGGCCTGCCCAGCCGAGGGGGCCTGCCCAGCCGAGGGGGCCTGCCCAGCCGAGGGGGCCGGCCCCGAGGGGCTGGGCCGTGTGGTGTTACAGCTGCCCGGCAGGGGAACGCTTGTGCACACATGACCACACCAACATGCATGTGTGCACGGACACAGGCACACACTGCTTCTCTGTGGGCTTTGGGTGCACATGGAGCTGCTTGAGTCATGACCTCTGAGTGCCCCAAACAGTCTGGGGCCCGGGCCTGAGGCCCAGAGAGGGAAAAACAGGACCCAGGGAGGGGCCGGGCTGAAGAGACCCTCTTTGGAGGAGCCAGGGCGGGCAATCACCGGGTACAGGTGACCTCCCTGTGGGAGGTTTAGTCCACAGAGGGGCCTGGCAGGGAGCAGAGGAGCTGGGCGTGGCAGGGGAGGGAGGGAGTGGTCTTCTAGTCAGGACCATGCTGCCTTTCAGAAGAGGAACTGTCACTCTGCCACACTGGCCACAGTTGCTTATGATTTTGTGTGTGTGTGTGTGTGTGTGTGTGTGTGTGTGTGTGTGTGTGTGTGTGTGTGTGTGTGTGTGTGTGTGTGTGCATACAGGTATCAGGGCTTGAACTCAGGGGCCTGGGTACTATCCATTCACTCTTTCACTCCAGCCTAGCACTCTGCCTCTTGAGACAGAACCCCACTTCTGACTTTTGTGTGGTTAATTGAGATAAGAGTCTCAGACTTTCCTGCCTGGGCTGACTTGTGACTGTGATCCTCAGATCTCAGCCTCCTAGGTAGCTAGGATGACAGGTGTGAGCCACTGGTGCTTGGTATGACTTCACTTTCTAAGTGAAAGAAACCTAGGTTTTTATAAGAGCTCCATTTTTAACACGGTGAAGCCCTCCGCAGGGCTGCCTGTGTGTAGCCTCTGATCCCACAGCCGGAGATGGCTTCTTCAACCAGGACTCGTGGCTGCACCCAGAGGTGCCGAGGCCAGGCAGGCTCTCCCCCCAGGGAGCCCCGTCCTTCACTAGAACTTGGCTCTGTCTGCACCTGTGTTCACCTGTGTGTGTTCCCAGTGCCCTGCCCCAGCCGCAGGAGAGGGCCGTGGTCCTGCCCTCTGCTCGTTCTCTGGTGCCCCTGAGCTGACCCCGTCCAAATGTGTCCAAACCCTGGTGATGGACTCTGGGGGAAGAGAGTTTGACCCTCGTGGGATGTGCCTGCTCCAGCCAGCTCTGCCCAGGACACATTCCTTCCCCCCCCCCCCCGCCCCCGGAGTGAGCCTCAAGGCATCTTCAGCACTTCTCTGAGCGCTGAGGGGCACCAACTAGATGAGCCCGGGAGTGGAGGGGGGGTGGGGACAGGGGCTCCTCCTGGAGCCTGTCAGTGCGCCTGGCCCGTCTCCAGCCTGAGGACGCCGAGAGCCCCTCATCTCCTCTCCAAAGGAGGCCGCGCCAGGGAGCCAGGGCTGGGCTCCAGGCTGGAGGTCTGCAGGAGGACGGAGGCCTGGGGTCCGTGTGCAGAAGCATTCCCACGGCAGCAGCAGTGCAGGAGAATTTCCTGGCCAGGAGGACAGGCTGGCTCCCACCAGGTGGGGCCCGGCCTGGGCCTCAGCAGCCACTGGCCAAGGAACTGTCGTGAGGATGGCCTACGACGGTCATCCACACAGCTCCAGTGAGCCCTCGGCGGGCTGGCCCCACAGACCCGTCGATGGGACAGGGCAGGAGTGGCCCTGCCCAGTGGCCTCCCCTGGGGCTCTCCTGGCCAGGAAGTCGGCAGCAGCAGGACTGTCTTCCTGGCATGCCATCTGGGCACCAACAGTATTGCTGGCATACATTCTTCCGTTTCCTCATGACAGCAGCACTGAAGTCAGGAACTCGGGCTCAGGAACAGCCCCGACAAAGGCAGCACCCGCCACCAGGGCCAGCAAAGCCCAGCCCAGCGCGCAGCCACATTCCACGTAAGCCAGCCAGTGCCAGGGGCTCAGCAGCCCCAAGGGGCCATCCACGGCCCGGCCCTCGGGGCATGCGTGGTATTGAGACCATGCTCCACCAGACTGTATGAAAATGCTATTTTTCTTTGCATTTATATTTCCAGGTTATCAATGCACTATTTGTTGAAAATGTGTGTAATGCAAAGCTAAAACAGGGAAATAAAAGGTAAGCATTGCACTATGGAAATCAGTATGGAGGTTCCTCAAAAACCTAAAAACAGAACTACCACATAATCCCGAGGTGGATGTCCACCTGTGGGCACGTATCTGAAGGGTGTAAATCATCGTACAAGAGAGATACCTGCACACCATGTTCACAGCAGCAATATTCACAGTAGACAGGGACAGCCTCGGCTGGGGCCCACCAGCTCATGAATGGATAAAGAAAATGGCTCTAGACACACAATAGAGTGTTATTTGGTCAGAAAGAAGAATGAAATTATGTTGTCTGCAGGAAAACGGGTGGAACTGGAAATCATGTTGATTGAAATAAGTCAGACCGAGGAAGACAAATACTGAATGTTCTCTCTCAGCTGCAGAATCTAGATATTTTTTTTAAATGACATGACTGTAAATTAGGGGGACTGAGGGGTGAAATCAGGAAAGTACTTCATAGGCATGTAAGAAGGTAAAAATAACGAAACCTGTTAAAATTGCTTTAAAGGGGGGAAGGGCACAGGGATAAGCACCTCACAATCCACACTAAAAACAAACAAACAAAATAAAGAACAGAGGCAAGAACCACACAGGCATTATCCTCCCCTCCCCCAGGCATCTTCCCTTCTATCTGGACTAGGACGCCTTGGGAAGCCTCTTCATCTCCCTGCTTGGCTCTCGTATCCTGTCCTGTGGCGCCAGCAGGACCGGGCTCATGGCCCTGACACTCCACAAGCCTCTACACTGAGCAGATACAAGCCCCGTCTGATAAGCTCCCTCTCAGCCAGGAAACCGCTGGGGCAGGCAGAGGGCAAGAGCTCCTGGCCCAGCCTCTCCCCACAGAGCTGGGAGAGAGCCTCCGCACGGCCTACAAGCACCAGGGCTCCTCCTGGAAGCTCAGGAGGCCTGCAGGCCCAGCCTGGACGAGGAGCAGAGAGAAGAAAGAAGGGGCAGGCAGGCCAGACATGGGATGAGAGAGAAAGGCAGAGACGGAAGAGAAGAAAAGCAAGACTTGTTTTTAAGGCAACAGAAAATGAGATGAGTGTTGGTGGCATACTTGGGAGGCGGAGGCAGGAGGATCACAAGCTGGAGGCCAGATTGGGATGGGAGGGAGAGAGGGAGGGAGGGGAAGAGGATTCCTGAATTGCAGGAGCCAGGCAGAGCTCACAGCACTGGCCGGGAACGGGGCCGGGGGGGGGGGGGGGGACGGCTCACTGGCTGCCCATGTGTCCATGGTAAAACCCACCCTGAAACCCTGCAGAGGTCGTGTGGCTGAGGTGGAGTTTGAGTGTCTCCTGCCAGGAGCAGCCTGGCCAGGGAAGGCGTCAAAGGATCTGCAGTTCAGCTGGCTAGAGCCGAGCGGTGGCCGCCCCCAGAGTCCAGGCGCACAGGTGGGGAGCCCTGTGGTTCGGGGAAGCCCCAGCCCTTTAGCAGTCACAGGTCCCTGACCGCTCCCTGCAGCGATGAGGCCGTGTTCCAAGCCACCCCCTGGGAATCTGTCCTGGGAGGCCTGCTGTGCCCAGCTGCAGGGGGCCGGGGCAGGTCCCTGGTCCCTTGGCTTGACTGGATGAATGAGCGCACTCCAGTGGGTCGGGGCAGAGGTGGAAACCTTGGCTTTTAGGCCTCAGCCTGCAGAGGGGTGGAGAGAGTGGGGTCTGGGAGGGGGGCGGACAGGGCCTTAGTGAAGGCTGACTCCTACACAAAACAGGGAGGGGACAGGTGAGCAGCCACGCTGAGTCCTGAGCCTCTCCGAGCGGGGAAAGGCCAGAGGAGCTCGCGCTGCTTCTCAGCTATGCCCCATTTTCAGTCAAACACCATGCCACTGGGTGATGGATGGTTTTTATTTCTAATCTTCTCCAGCAAAGTAGAACACACAGCCCAGGCGTCCAGATTCCTGGTCTTACTCGGGGCGGGCGGGCGGGCTGGTTTGCTGCCCTACTCCCACCCCCTCTCCCTCGCCCCTCCCCCACCCCACGCCCCCCATCACCAGGGGCTCTGGGTAAAGTCGCATTCAGGCCACCTCACAGCAGGCAGTCAGGAGTGGGGCCTGGTCTCCTGCTTGTCTTCACTGGGGCTCAGAGCCAGGGCAGCCACAGAAAGCCACGCTCCCCTCTCCTCACCAGACCCCCCCCATCCCCCCTCCCGCGCCCACCTTGCTCCCGTCCCTGGACAGAGCACACCCAGTGACAGGACACTGCCACCACGACCTCTGAAGACAAAGGCGAGAAACCCGCCCAGCCCCTGACAGCCGCTGGACACCGAGTGGCCTCAGGCCATCCGGCCAGGGACCTGCCCGGCCTGCCGGAGGCTGAGCACGCAGCCAGAAAGGCTTTGAACGCAGATCTGGTTTCACACAGGACGCTGCGGCCTGACGGCTCCCCTTCCCCTCCGTTCTCAGCAGCCAGCGCCAGCGCCGTCTGGTTGTCTGGTTCTGTCACCCACGGTGCAGGCCGCACCCACGGTGAGGCCCCAGGAGCTGATGGAGCCCCTCCAGGCCTAGACTTGAAGGGCTGCAGACCCCCGGGGCAGCCTGCGGGGTGGGGGGCGGCATTCGTGGAGCAGGTAAGGGGAGCGGGGCTGTGGAAGGGAGCGGGGTCCAGAGAGCACGGGCTGGGGCCAGGGGCTGCCTCAGGCACTGCCAGCCACGACCATGTTTTCCCATCTGTGAAGTGGGTGTGAGTCCTGCCTGCCGAAGCGTGGCCACGTCCCCGAGCTGAGCTGGACTCCAGGGGCCACTCGGAACGCCCAGCACAGGTCGCTCGGAGGGACCCAGGCCACAGCGCAGCCCAGCCCTGCCCCGGCTCACCCAGCCCTGCCCCGGCTCACGGGCTCCCCGGCTCACCCAGCCCTGCCCCGGCTCACCCAGCCCTGCCCCGGCTCACCCAGCCCTGCCCCGGCTCACGGGCTCCCCGGCTCGGGCACAGGCGGCAGCCAGAGGGGCCAGAGTCTGAGGCTGCCTGCAAGGGGGGGGGGTCTTGCGTGACCACAGCAGGAGCACCGCTTGAGCCCCTGCGGCCACCCAGACCCCACACCCAGGAGGCGCCCCGCCCCACCCAGCCGGACCATCCCCAAGAGTGCCCACCTCTGCACCGCAGCCGGGGTTCCAGGGTTAGAAAAGCTGTGAGCAGAAAAGCCCAGAAGAGCATGGGGTCCTACAAGCGGCGTGTCTCTGCACACACATACAGACACAGACAGACAGACAGACACACACACACACACACACACACACACACACACACGATGCATGCATACACACACACAGCCCTCACCTCTGCCATCTCCATGGGCCTTGGAGAACTCTGGAATCCCGCTCTGTGGACCGCGGTGCGTGAGTCAGAGAGCCCTGAGCAGGCCTTCTCTCCCTCCCCTCCTCAGCTCCCTGCCGATGGCAGAGCAAGGCCTTCCTTCCCCGGCTTGCTCATCTCCCCGAGTCCGGAAGAGCCAGCTGCACTAGGCAGGTGAGCTGCCCAGCCTGGTACCCAGGCGAGGCAGAGCGGCAGAGGGGCCCCGAGCGCCAAGCCAAGTGGGTGGCGCTGGCCGGGGCAGGAGGCTGTGGAAGAGCCACGCTGGCCGCACGGGGCCGCTCCCCACAGGAGTGTGTGTCTCCACAGGATGACTGAGTGTGTGTCTGCACAGTAGGAAGGCACAGGAGGACCAGAGTATGTGACTGCACAGGACGGGAGTGTGTGTCTGCACAGTAGGACAGGAGTGTGTGTCTGCACAGTAGGACAGGAGTGTGTGTCTGCACAGGACGGGAGTGTGTGTCTGCACAGGACAGGAGTGTGTGTCTGCACAGGACAGGAGTGTGTGTCTGCACAGTAGGACGGGAGTGTGTGTCTGCACAGTAGGACAGGAGTGTGTGTCTGCACAGTAGGACAGGAGTGTGTGTCTGCACAGGACGGGAGTGTGTGTCTGCACAGTAGGACAGGGGTGTGTGTCTGCACAGTAGGACAGGAGTGTGTGTCTGCACAGTAGGACAGGAGTGTGTGTCTGCACAGGACAGGAGTGTGTGTCTGCACAGTAGGACAGGAGTGTGTGTCTGCACAGGACAGGAGTGTGTGTCTGCACAGTAGGACAGGAGTGTGTGTCTGCACAGTAGGACAGGAGTGTGTGTCTGCACAGTAGGACAGGAGTGTGTGTCTGCACAGTAGGACGGGAGTGTGTGTCTGCACAGTAGGACGGGAGTGTGTGTCTGCACAGGACAGGAGTGTGTGTCTGCACAGTAGGACAGGAGTGTGTGTCTGCACAGGACAGGAGTGTGTGTCTGCACAGTAGGACAGGAGTGTGTGTCTGCACAGTAGGACGGGAGTGTGTGTCTGCACAGGACAGGAGTGTGTGTCTGCACAGTAGGACAGGAGTGTGTGTCTGCACAGTAGGACAGGAGTGTGTGTCTGCACAGTAGGACAGGAGTGTGTGTCTGCACAGGACAGGAGTGTGTGTCTGCACAGTAGGACAGGAGTGTGTGTCTGCACAGTAGGACAGGAGTGTGTGTCTGCACAGTAGGACAGGAGTGTGTGTCTGCACAGGACAGGAGTGTGTGTCTGCACAGTAGGACAGGAGTGTGTGTCTCCACAGTAGGACGGGAGTGTGTGTCTGCACAGGACAGGAGTGTGTGTCTGCACAGTAGGACAGGAGTGTGTGTCTGCACAGTAGGACAGGAGTGTGTGTCTGCACAGGACGGGAGTGTGTGTCTGCACAGTAGGACAGGAGTGTGTGTCTGCACAGGACAGGAGTGTGTGTCTGCACAGGACAGGAGTGTGTGTCTGCACAGTAGGACGGGAGTGTGTGTCTGCACAGGACGGGAGTGTGTGTCTGCACAGTAGGACAGGAGTGTGTGTCTGCACAGTAGGACAGGAGTGTGTGTCTGCACAGTAGGACCAGGTCTGGGACCTGGGATGAGGGTCCTGCCAAGGAGAGCTGTGTATGTGCATGCTTTGCTTGGGGGAGGGGGAGGGTGCCGGGCGAGTGACAGCCTGAAGCAGACCGAACCCCAGAGCCTGAGAGGCTGGGAGGAGCCCACTGCCATGCCCAGCAGGCCAGGCAGTCACCTCAGCCCACAGCCCGGTCAGCCCAGGATCACAGAGCGTGACTGCTCCATCACAGGGGCTCAGCACATGGCCCTCTCCAGTCTCTGGGGCAGGAAGTCCACCCCACACCCAGCTGGGCTTGGGGGGAGCAGTGTGACGTCATGACAGGGGGCAGTGTGACATTGTAACAGGAGGGGGACAGTGTGACATCATGACAGGGGGCAGTGTGACGTCATGACAGGGTGCGGTGTGACATCATGACAGGGGGCAGTGTGACGTCATGACAGGGGCCAGTGTGACATCATGACAGGGGGCAGTGTGATGTCATGACAGGGGGCAGTGTGACGTCATGACGGCGTGGTGTGGCATCATGACAGGGGCCAGTGTGATGTCATGACAGGGGCCAGTGTGACGTCATGACAGGGGACAGTGTGATGTCATGACAGGGGCCAGTGTGATGTCATGACAGGGGCCAGTGTGATGTCATGACAGGGGACACTGTGATGTCATGACAGGGCGCAGTGTGACATCATGACAGGGGCCAGTGTGACATCATGACGGGGCAGTGTGATGTCATGAGAGGAGAAGTGTGAAGTCATGACAGTCAGGGGGGGCAGTGTGAAGTCATGACGGGGGCCAGTGTGACATCATGACAGGGGCGGTGTGACATCATGACAGGGCACAGTGTGACATCATGACGGAGCAGTGTGATGTCATGACAGACGGGGGGCAGTGTAAAGTCATGACAGGAGAAGTGTGAAGTCATGACAGTTGGGGGGGTCAGTGTGACATCATGACGGGGGCAGTATGACATCCTGATGGGCTGGGAGGCGGGGCAGTGTGACGTCATGATGGGCCAGGCAAAAACCCCTCCTGTCCCTCTGCTCACAGCAGCGTGGTCCTGGCTCCAGGGCTCCCCTCCATCCACCTGCTGGAGGGAGGCCTCACCAAGGTGTGCCGAGTGCCAGCGCTCCACCCAGCCCAGGCCAGGCGCTCCTGGTCCCTGGTCCCACTAATTCCTCCCCAAAGTCACTGTGGGGGCAGGCGCTAGTGTCCCACTGCCAGACCACCCGCAGCCAGACAGCCGTTCCGGGAGGGCCTGGAAGAGCAGGGCGTCACCACTTGGACAGCAGGAAATGGAGCCAGGCGCCTGACGTGGGCCTGCTCCCTCCTGAGGGGCCGGGAGCCCACGTCACAGTGCTGAGACCTGGGCTTTGGGGCTTGAATCAAGAAGGGTCCAGTTAAGGCATCACATAGCATCACAGCCAGTGTGGGGCCGGGTGTGCCCCTCCCCCGTTGATCCTGGTCCCCACTCCTAGAAGCCCTCAAAAAGTGAGATCTCCTTCCTAAGCAGAAGTATTAACAGTATCTGCCTCCCTAGAGAGGTTAGTGTGAAAACTAAAAGGTGAGCTCTCCAGGTAAAAATGCTCCTTTCTACTTCTGATCGTCACAGATTGTATTCCAAGCAAAAACTCCAAGTCCTTCTGCAGCCTGGGAGCAGGAGCCCAGGTTTTCCATGTCTATCCTTTTCCTCCAGAACTTTCTTTGTGGGGTTCTCAGCAAGTTACCTGCCCCTCTTTACTTCATGCCAGCTCCCAGGAGCATCTCCCCACTTTGCTAAGGATCCAGAATTCAGCGCAGCAAAGCAACACAGCTGTGACTCTGGGATGGGGACACAGAGCTCTCTAACTGCAGGGCCTAGCGTTCTTGGGGTCCCTTCAAAGGTGAGGAAGCTCCTCACACAGACAAAGCCTGCAACAGTGTTCTGCATGCAGTAGAGCTAGAGGAGTGGAGTTGGGGGAGGTATGTGGAGCGGGGGTTGAAGGGTGAAGGGCAAGGGCTGGAGGGGGCAGATTCCTGCACCCCAGCCTGTCTCCTCACAGTCTTGATCTCTCGGTGAAACCACCAGGCCTAGAGCACAAGTGGGGGTTGTGCCTGCCCCGAGTCCTTCCCGGCTTCCAGCCAGGCTCCACCCCCACCCTTAATCCCAAGAGACAGCCCAGCCTTCCCCCACCCCTGAGCCCACCTGAGCTGGGGGCGATGCCCAGGGCCGTCTGGTCTTCTGGGTGCCGTGCTTTCCATCCGGGACCTAATGGTGCGGCCAGGAGACCCAAGCCACCGTGAGGGGGGTGGGGACACCCTGCACGCGGGGCCTCTCCCTGGCCATCTCCTGCCCCTGTGTGTTTGAAGCATCTGGCAGAGACGCTGCCCGAGTCCCTGAGGGTCTTACCTCCCTGTCGGCCTTACCATCGGCTGGGCGCTGGGAGTTGCAGGGCCCCAAGGCCCTCTGGGACTGGCCCCATGGCCCATGGGCCCTGTTGGGACTGGTGCTCCAGTAGTCCTGATGGCTGACACCGGGGACACTGTGAGGCTCCCAGGGACGAGAGCGCAGGCTGGCCAGTGTGCCTGGTAGGTGCTACACTGCCCGAGCCAGGCCGGCGGTCCGCACGATTGAGCAGATCCTGAGCTCCTCGGGAAGTGCGGAAAGCGACAAGCCCCCCCCCCCCAGCCCCGGGAGTCCACAGCCCCGCGCGTCCGCAGGTGTGGCCGGGCCGGGTCATGGCCACAGCCTCAGATCGCGCAGCCAGCCACGAAGCCAGCAGGCGCGGGCCCCACGGGGAGGGATCGCGGGGCGCGGATGGATAGAGGGACGGCCTGGCCCTCTCCTTGCTCCGCGGGTGTCCCGAGCGACCCCCGCGCCCGCCCCGCCGGCGGCCCGCCCGGGTCACGTGGCACCCCGACCCAAGCCGGGCGCTGACCCCGCGGCGAGGGAGGGGCGGCCTCCGGGAGGGAGGGGCAGGCGCGCGGGGCGGGGCGCGCGGGGTGGCCGGGAGCCCCAGTCCCCTGCAGAGCCGCCCCGGGCCGGCTCGGGCCCGCGCTCCCGACTGACCTCGGCGGGCGCCGCGCCGGCCCTGCCCCGGTGAGTGCCCCGGGCCGGCCCGGCGCCTCGGCCACCGCTCCCCACGCCGCGGCGCGCGCCGCCCCGCGCGAGCAGCCCGAGACCCCGGGTCCGGGCCGCGGAGGAGGGGGCCCCGCGGCGGGGACGCAGCGCCCGCCGCTCCGGGCCGCCCCTCCCGTCGGCCCCGGGTCCGCCGGGCGCCGCGCGCCGGAGGCCGCACCTGCCGGGCCCCAGGCGGGCGCCCCGCGGTGACCGCGACGCCCGCCGCTCTTCCCCGCAGGGCAGGACCGCGCGAGGATGTACCCGCGCCTGGCGCTGGCCGCGAGCCCCGGCCGGGCCCCCTTCGCCGAGCCGGGCGCCTTCCTGCCGGGCGCCGGGGCCCCGATGTTCGCGCCGCCGCGCGCGCCCCCCGCGCTGCCCTACCTGCCGGGCTGCGAGCCGCGCCCGCAGCCGCCCGCGCTCGCGGCGCACGCGGCCTGGGCCCCCGCGGGCCCCGCGGACGCCGCCTTCGGCCCGGGCAGCGCGCAGCCGCCCGGGGCCCCCGCGTTCCCCTTCGCGCACGGCTCCCCGGGCCCCGGCGGCGGCGGCGGGGGCGGCGCGGGGCCCCGGGACGGCGCCGCCTACCCGGGGTCGCTGCTGCCCCGGGAGCCGTACCCGGCGCTGGGGCGGCCCGCGGGCGCCTCGTACCCCACGACCTACCCGGCCTACGGGAGCCCCGACGTGGCTCCGTCCTGGGCCGCCGGACCCCTCGACGGGCTGCACGGCCTGCAGGGCCACCCGGCCGCCCTCGCGGGCCGCAGGGCGGCCTTCGGTGAGTACGGGCTGAGTACGGGCGCGGGCGCGCGGGGCCAAACCCGCTCCCTGCGAAGCGCGCTCCCTCCCCGCGGCCGGCCGCTCTTGGTGGCCTTAGCTCCGCCGGTCCCGGTGGAAGGCTGTGCCGGCGGGGAGGCGCCTGGCGGGTTTCCTTCTAGCATTACTGCAGAGAGAAGGAGAGGAGAGGAGGAGAAGAGGACAGAGGAAAGGAAGGAAGGAAAGGAAGGAAAGGAAGGAAAGAGAAAGGAAGAAAGGAAGAAGGAAGGAGAGTGGAAGGAAAGGAGAAAGGAAGGAATGAAAGGAAGGAAGGAAGGAGCCAGAGAGCTCGTTTACTTCCGCCTTTTCATCCAACTAAACCCAAAACAGCACACTCAGTTGTGCCTCTTGGGAGCGTGCGGTTGGGAACTGGTTTTGAGGAAGGTGTAGATGGATACTGGCTTGTTTAAGCAGGCTGCCGGAGAAAACCTGCGTCCAGTCTCAGGCTGGGCTCTGGTGGCTCGGTGGGAGCACGCGTTCCGGCCTTCCGCGTCAGGCCTGTGGAGCGGGCAGTTGCTCCACCCGGTCTCTGAGTATTTTAAGCAGCAGTCTCCACTCCACTCCGAGCCTCCCTGGGCTGATGGGGGGGCTTGCTGCCGCCCCACACACACACTTTTTAGCTGCCTTTTGGCTCCCCTGGCCCAGGCGCCCAGCGCAGGCCCATGCCTGGCGCCCACCCCCAGCTGGGTGATGATTGATCCTCACCCCGCCCCCGCCCCGGCACCGCTGGCGCCTGGCTGGGCCCGGAGGGGCCAAGCGGCCCTTCACCCCGCTGGTGTGGGTGAAGCTGCGCTGTCCTGTGGTTGTGACCACAACAAAGCTGACAGTAAGGCCACCAGAGCCCTTCTTAGATCTTGTTCTCCCAACCCACCTCCCCTCCACGTTGCAGAGGAGGTACAGGAGGAGTTAGGGGAGCAGGGAGGGGACATAGTAGCATGGGGCAGTGCCCTTTGGTCCCCTCCCTTCTCCAGGGGAGACATTTCTGCTTCCCAAGCGGGTTAAAACTACAGATGTGTGTGCAGCCCCTGGTTCAGGCCGGGGCCATCTCTAAAGTTCAGTTTATTCACACTCTGGCTACCTTATTAAAGTAGCAACTCTCTCTACAAATAAAAGGAAAAAGGGAAACGAGACAGGCACAGGACAGGCAGGGAGGGGTCAGCCCGCAGCCCCCTGGCTCCCGGGAGCCGCCCCGGAGGCCGGGGCTCACGGGCTGCTCGTCCGGCAGTGTCCGACTTCCTGGAGGAGTTCCCGGGTGAGGGCCGGGAGTGCGTCAACTGCGGGGCCCTGTCCACGCCGCTGTGGCGCCGCGACGGCACCGGCCACTACCTGTGCAACGCCTGCGGCCTCTATCACAAGATGAACGGCGTCAACAGGCCGCTAGTGCGGCCCCAGAAGCGGCTGGTGAGTGCTGCCGTGCGCGGGGCCGGGGGGGCCGGGGGGAGGACACGGGGTGGCCTGGCTCCCGCAGGCCTCCCCAGAGTGAGGTGGGATTTCATGTCCAGGGGAAAGCCCAGGCAGCCCAAGACCCCTGGCATGGCGGAGGAAGCAGGACGCAGGCAGGGGGCTCTTAATGTGCTCAGCCTGAGCAGCCCCAGAACTTGGGGCCTGCAGTGCTGCCAGGCTGCTCAGCGCTCAGCCACAGAGGGCTCAGCCTTGTCACCGGGCCGTGATGGCCGCGGGCTGGCCCGTGTCAGGCTGGGGATGGTACCCAGCAGAGATGGGGGGTGCTTTGCTGTGCGTGTTAGGTCCCTAAATGAGAGGATCTTCAGGCCTTTGACCCTGGGGAGCACTCTCCGCCCATACTTTTAGGGGTCTCCGGGAAACCAGGCCTCAGGGGGCTCCTTTCCTTATTGGTTGAACTTGTTTTCACTTTCGGTTCCTGCTGGCGTGCATAGGGCTGGGGGGACAAGGGGCCCCCAGACCCCAGGCAGAGGGGTCAAGAAGCTTTGTGCTGTAGTATCTTACAGGCCTACCCTTAACTCAAGTGTACAAAGGAGCTTTTGAGTTACCGGGTCAGTGGTGGCCCCCGTCGGTCTCCAGCCTGCGCAGGGGTGTTGTGGGCCCAGAGCCCTCTGCTGAAGGGGTGTGAGCCCGAGGCGCCCGGTGGGAAGCTGACGGGGCTGGGGTGTAGCCCGCTCTGGTCCTTGGCCGCAACTCGGGGGTACCTTGTGCTGGGGGCCGGCCTGGCTGAGCACAAGGAGGCAGGCAGGAAGTAGGAACTGGACACACCAGACCCCAGCCGTCTCTCCTGGGAGGGCTTCCCTACACCCTGTTTCACCCTCCGGTCCCTTCCCCAGTGGATCTGCTCGCATCACTCCCCGTGAGTACCACCTAGTCCGGCTTCCTAGTGACCATCTCAGAGAGAAACCAGGATTAAAGGGAAAAGAGCTGTCGCAGATCTTGTGAGACTGAACCCCAGACCTCCCAGCAGAGCCTCCCCAGGCCGCAGCCCTGCCCCCTCGGCTTTGTCCACACACACCCCCATTCCGGTCCCTGACCAGGCACCAGGATGAACCAGCAGGCAGAAAGGGGTCAGGAGATAGCTAAGATAGCTATTGTCTCCTCACAGAGATGCACGCACACGCGTGCACGCACACACACACACACACACACACACACACACACACACACACACACACACACACACACACACACACACACACACAGACCACCCAAAACCTGGGGCCCCAGGCTGAGCGTGGAGGCAGAGGCAGAGCCCAGCCCTGCTCAGGGCTGCCCGAGCCACAGCCCAGGGTGGCAGATTCAGAGCTGCAGGAAGCGAAGCGGGTCGGTTGGGAGCAGTCCCGTGCTGTGCTGTAGAGACCTCGGTGGACAGGTGGGGGAGCTGGTGGAAGGTCTTGGCTGGCTTTGGGGTGTAGCTTTAGGAAGGCTTCCTGGGCCAGCCATCCCTGCCCACCTGCCCTCCCCAGGACCCTGGAGAGTGGAGCGCCCGGCAGCCTGGGGTCCAGGCCTAGTCCAGCCCTGGTCATGGAACAGGCCGAGGATGTGTTTGCCAGGCGGGGCCTTTGGGTGCTCCCCTTTTTTCCCAGGAGAAGCTGGGGCCTCCTTGACTAGCTCAGGGAGCTAAGCCCTGGTCCTTGCCCAGGCTTGATATAGATGCCCTGAGAGTCTGAGACCCTGGGCCCCCGGCTCCGGGCTGTGGGTCTGGGCTGGAGCGCCTCACCCAGACTTCCCACGGCTGAGCCACATTCACTGTAGGGTGTGGCCAGACCCCTGCTCAGCAGAACCTGTCCTGGATGACGATAAGTATTGTAGGCATGTCACCAAGAACACAGGAAAGGGACAAAAAGCCGCTCTGTGTCCCTCTCTCCCCTCCTCTACCCCCCACCCCACCCCTCCCCTCCCCCGCACCAAGTCTCCCTGGCTTTCCTGCATGCCTCATACCTTAGACCTGGGATCAGTGGGGACAAGCACCACAGTGGCCCTGGGACCCCCACACCCTCTGCTGTGCAGTGCACCCCCCTCTCCATGCACAGACAAGGCCCACTGCCCTGAGCACCAGCGCCTTGGCTGCAGCCTAGAGCCCACCAGCCACGGCCAGAGCGGGCAGCAGGTGTACAGCCCAAGGCTCATCTAGTGCCAGCTCCAGGATCACGAGGGCCGGCAAGTAAGCTTGGCCCCTGACGGCTCGGCCTTCGAGGCTCACCCAGCCTGAGTTCTCCCTGCACTCCTCGAGACTCACACTGCAAGCCCCCTGGCCCTCAGGCACAGGTGCTTTGCCGACTAAATGTGTGCTGTGTGCTGAACCGCGGAGACCCCCACCCATGCCCAGGGCCCTGACTGGCTGTGCCCGCCGCTCGTGGAGACCGTCCAGGTTCAAAGGAGCCCCTCAGTAGCAGAGACCTGCATGACCCGCAGCTTCTGCCCTCGGCGCTCCACCTCTGCTTCTCCCCCAAGCTGGCCTCCAGCCCTTTCCCTCCACAGTACCACACGGCTGTGCTGCCCACATCCACCCTGCCCTCCATACTGACTTCTTTTTGTCGGTCATGGGGCTTGAACTCGGGGCCTGGGCACTGTCTCTGAGCTCTTTTGCTCAAGGCTAGTGCTCTACCACTTTGAGCCACAGCGCCACGTCTGGCTTTCCGGTGGTTCATTGGAGGTAAGAGTCTCTTGGACTTTGCTGCCCAGGCTGGCTTTGATCCTCAGATCTGAGCCTCCTGAGTCGCTGGGATTGCCGGCGCGAGCCAGGGTGCCTGCTCACCGTATGATTTATGTGGAAGCTTCAGATGTACACAAGGCCGGTGCTTGGTAAGGCTCTGGCTTGGATGAGCTGGACGTGAAGATTAACTTCTTTCAAAAAGAACATCTTAAAAAAAAAATAGAAAGGCAGCCAGGAGAGGCCTGGCGTGGGACGGCCTGAGAGCAGCCGCCTGGGTGCCCTGTGGACAGATGGCTGCCAGGGGCCTCCGCAGGGTGGGGGTTGGGAGAAGGCCCACAGTGCTCAGCAGAGGGGGGAAGTTCTGCTCTGGACCCTCAGCACCTCTGAGCCTTAGTTTCCCTCCTAGATGACAGCCGTTGTGAGGTTCAGGAAGAGATAGGTGAGGACACATTTCTGAGACTATTCTATTCCCTCATGCCCTTAATTTTATAAAAGTAAAGCCGTCGCTGTAGAAAGACTCCAAGTTCTCTTCAGACTTTCCTGCCGTCCCCTCCCCTTCCCCGGGAGCTTTGTCTCATGAACACTGCATGCCTGCACCCTCTTGTTTTTCACTTCCGGCCTCCAAGGAGCTCCGTGTGTGCAACAGGCAACTGTGCAGGGCTTGGGGTAACATGCACACGCCCTTGTAGGTGTGCATGTAGGTAGGCGTGCGTGTGCACACACATGCATGTGTGTCGAAGTGCCTGGGGGCCCTGCTGGGTCAGGGAGAGAGGGACGTCTGGCTGTGGCTCTCCTCGCTCTTAAGGAGATGCAGGAGGTGGGGGCCGCAGTGGGACCTGCGTGAGTCACATTCAGAACACCCAACAGGTGTGGATTTCAGCTGCGTAAACAGTCCCCAGCTGGGCAGGGGACGGCCTAACAAAGGCCTGGCTGCCGGATTGTCCCAGTGCGCTGAGGGCCTGGGCCTGCAGCCTGGCTGAGGCGCCAAGCCTCTCACTGTCAGTGGACTCCTGAGGGTCTCCACAGCCAGGCCAGGCAGCTGGGACATGGCTGTGTCCATCATGCTCTGTGGGGAGAACACCCCACCTCATGTGCAGCCTGGGCAGCGAGGACGGACGTGGTCAGGGTGTGGTCCAGGGCCAGGCAGAGGAGAGGCAGAGCTGTACGGGGGACGTGGCCGGGCAGGTGGCTGGGCCTGGGGCGGCAGCAGCTCCAGCCTTGTTGCCGAGGTCTATGTGTTAGGGGTGTTCTCCCCCGTGGGAGCACTGGGGCTTAAACTCAGGGCCCTGCTCTCACTTGGCTCAAGGCCGTGCGCTGCCATTTGAGCTATAGCTCCACTTCTGCCCTTTAGTTGGTTAATTACAGGTAGGATTGCTCATCTTTTTCTGCCTGGGCTGGCTTCAAACAACAATCCTCAGATCTCAGCTAGGATTATAGCATGAGCCACCGACATCTTGCTAGGTCTAGATCCCAGAGTCCCAGCAGAGCCATGGCTCAGGGTCCTGGAGGCCGCAGTGCTGGGAGGTCTGGGGTCTCTGGTGGGATTGGGCACAGGGGTCAGTCTTTGCTGGGAGCCACGGGCCGGGTGGGCACACAGCACCTCTGCATGGCTTGGTACCCTGTCCAGGGAGCAGTGCACACAAAGGTAGAGTAGAGGCTGAGAGCAGAGAGACCTGACACCGTCTACCTCCAAACTACCCACCACCTACTGCCGTCCACCACAACCTACCCCGGTCCACCACCATGTACCCCCATCCACCACCACCTACCCCCCATCAACCTCCCTCTACCCCCATCTACCACCACCTACCCCTTACCACTACACCCATCCACCACCATTTACCCCATCCACCACCTACCCCCATCCACTGCCACCTACCCCCATCTACCCCCATCCACCACCACCTACCCCATCCACCACCACCTACCCTCATCCACCACCACCTACCCCATCCACCACCACCTACCCTCATCCACCACAACCTACCCCCATCCACCACCTACCCCATCCACCACCACTATCCTCATCCACCACTACCTACCCCTATCCACCATCATCTACCCTGCCTACCACCACTACCCCCATCCACCACCACCTACACCATCCACCACCACCCCATCCACTGGTTGCTGGGGACAGAGGCCTGGCCCCATCCACTGGGGAGCTGGGGAGAGTGTTCCCAGGGAACAGCAGGCCGTGAGCTTGCCCTTGGGCCTGGCCTCTGGAAGGGGCCTGTGGCTTTGGGGTTCTACTCCCCCATATGGCTATGTGTGGAAGCAGAACCCCAAAGCCACAGGCCCCTTCCAGGCCCCCACCCAGCCATGCAGGGTAGGTGAAAGGCCAGCATGGATGACCCAGAGCCAGAAAAATGACAACCACATGTCTGTGTCTTCATGGCTGGGGCGCCACAGCCCACCGTGGAAGGCCCACGGCACCTTTACCAGCGGGAAGCAGAGACCGAGAGGCGGAGGGGCCTGTCCTGGGCTGGAGGGCGTGGAGGAGCAGGGAGATCATGTCCTCGGCCGGTCAGAGGCAGGACTGGCGACCTCACGGACTCTAAACGCCCCACCCGCCCCGGTGTGGAGCCCCTTTAGCTGCCAGTCAGTCCTGAGTCTAGCTTCCGTGCTTTGCGCTGCAGTCAGCATCCGCTGCTCACAGGGGCAGCCAGCCCCTCCCCACCCCCGAGCCCCGGGTCCCTGGCCGGGGCTCACACTGGCTCCATCACTACAGTCCTCCTCCCGCCGCAGTGGCCTCTGCTGCTCCAACTGCCACACGGCCACCACCACGCTCTGGCGGCGCAACGCGGAGGGTGAGCCGGTGTGCAACGCCTGCGGCCTCTACATGAAGCTGCACGGGGTGAGTGGGCGCCGGCGTGGCCCTGCGGGCACCCGGGGCCGGGGAGCAGGCAGGTGGCGGAGGGCTGCGGGTGCCTGGCGGACGTGGCTGTGCACCTGTTGACCGCAGGCGCTGCCCCGCCCACCGTGCAGACAGACACAGCCATGCCACCTGGCAGCCCCCGACACCCTGGTCCGACACCCCCCGTGCCCGAGCCCCCGTGGCCCCAGAGGTGGCGCTGAGCAGACAGGGCTGTTCAGGATGGGCCAGGCCCAGGAGTCCAGGAGGACCCGTCCTGGGGGAGGGGGCCCCAGGGGTAAGCATGGACTAAGTGAGCAGACTCCCCCTGCCCCACGTTCCTTCCAGGTGCCACGGCCACTGGCAATGAAAAAAGAAAGTATTCAGACACGGAAACGGAAGCCCAAGAACACAGCCAAGACCAAGGGCTCCTCAGGTGTGGAGTGCGTGGCGTCCGGCCTTCGGGGGGCGGGGGCCTTGGCCAGCTGTGGTGAGTGGGGTGAGCACAGTGGAGGAAGCCACGCCAGCCCCCACCCGGGCGTGCTGTGTGATCCCAAGGAGTCTCCAAACCTCCCTGGGCCACGTGGCAGGAAATGTGGCCAGATCTGGCATCTTCTTTCTGTGAGTACCCCCACCCCCTTCCTCCCAGGATCCACAGCGAACATCACAGCTTCCCCGTCTGCCGTCCCCAGCACAGACAGCTCAGCCGCCACTTTGAAAACAGAGGCCAGCCTAGCGTCCCCCACGTGTTCCGGGCCCAGCATGACCTCCCAGGTAACAAGGACGTGTGGCCGGGCCCCAGAGAACCCCCGCTGACTTCTTGGCCAACCCAGGCCTGGTGGGAACCCCAGGGGTCCTTCCTGGAGTTAGCCTCAGCCACCAGTGTGGCGCCCTTCCCACGAGCCTGCTGCGGCTGCAGCCAGAGCCCCGTGCGGAGGCTCACCGCGCTGGGAGGCGGTGCCACCTCTGCATTCTAACACTGGGTCCTCCCTGCAGGCATCCGGCCAGGTGGAGGACCCCCTGGCCCCCAGCCACCTGGAGTTCAAATTTGAGCCCGAGGACTTTGCCTTCCCATCCACAGCCCTGGGCCCTCAGGACGGCCTTGGAGGGGCCCCGCGCCAGGACGCCTGGTGTGCACTGGCCTTGGCCTAGGACCCCGTCAAACTAGCACTGGTGCAGCGTCCCCAGAACAGCCCCATCCACCCCTGCACCTGCCTCACTCCAGCACGGCAGAGACCACCAGGCCCACGGGAGAGCCGACCTCCCAAAGGAGCCACAAGTTCCACAGCGTGGCACTTTGTGAACTGACCAGAGCAAGAAGATGGCTGGGGAAAGGTCTTGCGGCCCACATGGACAGCTAGGGGCTCCCCAAGCCCTGCAGAAGCCTCTCTGCTGCCCTCAACCACCTGAACTCTTGCTCCCGCTCACCATCCACACCGTTCCAGGTTGTGGTAGGTGTCCAAGCAAAACAAAACCTGAGGCAAAGAAGGCAGCAAGGTGAGGGGTGGATACAGGCCTCCCCGGACCCCAAGGTCCCCACGTTGGCTGGAGGGAGCCATGGTGCAGAGTGCTGGCCCTTCGAAGGGCAGGAGGGCCAGGCATGTGTGCAGGTTGCACACAGAACTGGACACCACCCTCAAGGGAACGCCGTCCACCTTGCAATCATCATGAACTTGTGTATTTATTTCGATGTTTATTCCAGAGAAGGCCGTGAAGGGCCTTGTTCTGATAGAACCCTTTTGCCGTGACCATTGCTGGCAGGTAGCAGAAAGCGTCTGCAGGCCTTGTTGAGCCCCACGCAGAGTTTGGGGGTTGCAGTGGAGGTGGCAGGGCCTCAGCCTGGCTCAGCTGGGACTGTCAGTCAGGCTGCTTTCCCAGCAGACCCCGCCCGCAGCAGCCTTCATGTCGTGTCCTGCTGCTGTCCTCCAGCTCTGTCTCTGGGCTGGAGCTTAGCTGCCGAGGATGCGGAGGGAGGGGAGGGGAGGGGGCGTCCTTGGGGGCTACACCCATTGATTGCTAACTTTCTCCAGCAGGACATGATTGTCCAAGGGAGCCAGAAACATGGACTTTTAAAATGTGATGCCTTCTAATTCAGTGCTTTAAAACAAAAACAAACAATTCCGTCACCATAATTTTAGCAGTCTTTTGAATACTGCCAGCCGACGATAGCACAGCGGCAAGCCGGCCCCTAGTGCACCTCCCATTTAGAGCCACACGTTCAGCTCAGTCTCGGGACAGGGCCTTTGTGGGGAGAGCGGCTCCCTGCGGGGCCTGAGGCCGGAGGGCAGGGCGTGCTGCAAGGGGCTGCGGTCAGCCTCCAGGTGCCCTGCGTGAGGTCCTGGGCTCAGGGCAGGAAGCCGGTCCGGCCGCCGCCCTCTGCGGTCATCAGCCTGGGCGCTGTGCACAGGCACAGCTCTTGCTGCGGTTTGCTGAGGCCCATTCACGAGTGATGAGACCAGGTGAAGAGAGGTGAAAGGCTCACTCAGCCGGAGGGGACCCGGACCAGGACTGCCCCTGGCGGCCACGCCCCCTTCCTGACCGCCACGCCCCCGTCCTGACTGCCACGCCCCCTTCCTGGCAGCCACGCCCCATCCTGATGGCCACGCCCTCGCCCTGACTGCCACGCCCCCTTCCTGACCGCCACGCCCCCGTCCTGACTGCCATGCTCCCTTCCTGGCAGCCACGCCCCATCCTGATGGCCACGCCCTCGCCCTGACTGCCACCCCTCGCCCTGACTGCCACGCCCCCTTCCTGACCGCCACGTCCCCGTCCTGGCCGCCACGGCCCTCACACCCACCTCTGGCCCACCTGGGTCTCACAAGGGGGTAGCCGCCCCATTGCCCAGTGCCAGAGCCCCGCAGACCTCCGGCGGTCCACCGACAGTCCCCAGTGCCATGAGGATGGTCGGCCTGGTCAGACTCGGGCCTGCATCTCTGGGGAGGTGAGGCTCCGCGCGCCCAGCACCCAGCACCAGCCGAGGGGCGGCATCCGTTGCAGTGGAACAGCGGGAAGGGAAGAAGGTTGGGGCAGCAGTCCGTCAGGGCAGGGAGTGGCGCAGAAAGGGGACAGGAAGGGCCAGATGCACCCTCGGGGACCCACCCCGAGATGGACCCCCTCCTCCGGGCGCCCTGCCGTGCACACTGCCCGGAGGGTGAACTCCCCCGTGAGGTGACAGCCCTCAGCATCTGACCGTCTCTGGCGGGGTCCCCAGACACCTCCAGAGGGCCTCACTAGCCTGGGAGACCATCAGTCCGCCAAGCCGACCACCACGAGCCGGGAGCCCGCTGACCGCAGCCATCCCAGTCGCTGGTGGGAAAACCCCGGCAGCCCCCTCAGCCTGTCCGCAGCAGCAGGAGGCTGGAAGGAGACAGATCTAGGCTCAGACACAAGCCCAGGCGAGAACAAGACCCTATGTCAAAAGTAACCGGCAAAGCACAGGGCTAGAGTCATGGTTCAAGTAGTGAAGCACCAGCCTAGCAGGTGTGAGATCCTAAATTCACAACCCAGAACTTCTGAGAAAGACCCACCACAGAGGTGTCAGGCCCAGAAGGTGGAGAGACCTGCGGGCAGTGGTGTGACTCCTGAGGACTGCCCTGACCCCTGCATGGACGTGGGCTTGGCCTTCCTCCTCCCGGAGGAGAACACTGGGCCACGGAGGGCTGAACGAGGACTGGGCACGGAGCATGCCCGCTGCAGTGCACCAGCCACAGCCCTGACGCCTGAGCCTCAGTTTCCCCATCTGTAGAGGGAGGGGTGCCTGTGACTAGTGTCTGTAACCCAAGCACCCATACAGAAGCCCCATCAGGGGCCACAGCAGGCAAGGGCCAAGTCAGGGAGGTGTTGGCAGCCAGAGGGACAGGACAGGTGAAGATCACAGAGGGTTAGGGAGGCCTGGTCACAGTGGGGGCGGGCCCCTCCCAGGCCCCTCCCTCCCCCGCCCCCTCCCTCCCACACCCCATTTCCCCTTCACTGTTCTGGATGGACCAGGATGTGGGGGGGGGGATGCCTGCTGGGCAGTCAGAGCTGCTCAATTTAACCTTCTCTCCTTTGGGTGGAAGCCCGCTGAACCAGGAGCCTTAATATAGCTGCAAGCACCCCTCCCTGCTGCTCGTCCACGCACCCCACCACCTAGTAAACACCAGTGGAGCTGTGGCTCAAAGGGTAGAGTGCTGGCCTTGAGCACAAAAACTCAAGGATTGGGCCTAGTTCCCAGAGTTCAAGCTCAAGGACCAGCAAAAAAAAAAAAAAAAAAAAAAGGATCCTGGGCTTGAACTCAGAGGCTAGGCACTGTTCTTGAGCTTTCTTTTTTTCTTTTTTTTTTTTCTTTTTTTTTGCCAGTCCTGGGGCTTGAACTCAGGGCCTGGGTACTGTCCCTGAGCTTCTTTTGCTCAAGGCTAGCACTCTACCACTTGAGCCACAGCACCACTTCCGGCTTTTTCTGTGTATGTGGTGCTGAGGAATGGAACCCAGGGCTTCATGCGTGCTACTTCCCAGCCTGTTCTTGAGCTTTTGTGTTCATGGCTAGAGCTCTACCACTTTGCTCTGCAAGGCCATTCCCAGCTTTTTGGTAGTTAACTGGAGATAAGAATCTCATGATCTTTCCAGACCAGGCTGGCTTTGGACTTCAGTCCTCAGAACTCAGACTCCTGAGTAGCGAGAATTACAGGTGTGAGCTACTAGAGCCCGGCTAGAATTGTTTCCTCCCTCCTTCCCTTCCTTCCTTCCTTCCTTCCTTCCTTCCTTCCTTCCTTCCTTCCTTCCTTCCTTCCTTCCTTTTTATCTTCTTTTCTGCCTTTGCTTTTGTTTTGGCTTTTATTTTTGTTTGGGCAGTACAAAGTTTTAAACGTAAGGCCCATGCTTGCTGGACAAGCTTCTTACCATGTGAGCCACACCTCTAGCCCTTTTTGCTTTAGTTATTTTGCAGGTAGGGTCCTGAGTTTTTGCCTGGGCTACCATGGGACCATTATCCTCTTACTTTTTCCTGCAAAATAGCTACAATGATAGGCACACACCATCACGCCCACCTTATTGTGCTGAATGAGGTCTCACTAACTTTTTGCCCAAGCTGGCCTCCAGCCTCTATCCTCTTAGTTTCTGCCTCGAGTGACTGGGATCGTACATGTGTGCCACTAGGCCTAGCTGGAGTTTCTGGACTCAGCGATGTCTGGGGCCTAGCGTTTTCCCTCGTGCTGTGGCCTGGCTTGGTGAAAGAGGAAAGCACAGAAACGCTGCTCCTCAAGCCTGTGAGGCCATCGCCCACCCCACCCGGCCCGGCTTGTTTTTCTGTTCTTCTTTTGTTGTTTGTGGGGCTTGAGCAGTGTCTCTGAGCTCTTTTGCTCAGGGCTGGCACTCTACCACTCTGAGCCACAGCGCCACTTCTGATTTTCTGGTGGTTCATTGGAGATAAAAGACTCACCGACTTTCCTGCTGGGCTGGCTTTGAACCATGATCCTCAGGTCTCAGCCTCCTGAGTTGCTGGGAGGACAGGCATGAGCCACTGGCTCCTGGCTCCAGCTCTGCTTCTTGCTGTGGCCAGTCACAGATGTCTGGTGTGGTCGCTGGATCCATGGTGCACACTGGGCGCTTTGTGGCCGACCATCACTGACCATCTCCAGGCCCTCCCTGCCCAGAGCAGCGGAGTCCAGAGGACGCCGCTGGGTCGGTGCTGGGCCCCGAGCTCAGGCTGCGGCCGAAGGCTGCTTGTCCTGTGTGGTCAGAAAAGATGGCATCTCAAAATGGGGCAGTGTGTGCGGGCTGTGCTGGTCTGTGAGCGCTGCGATGTCTAAAGGAACCGCAGTGCGGGGGCTCCGTGCCACCCTGGGCCAAATAAAGACATTTCTTAGAAAACACCGCCTGTCGCTGCTGCTGCAACCAGGGAAGGGACAGTCCAAGAAGGGGACAGACCCCCACAAGGCCCTCTCTGCTGCCCTCGGCCCCAGCCGTGGGTGGGAGCCGCTGAGGGGTGGGCAGGGCGCAGCGGGAGAGGGGAGGCCGGCAGAGCCAGCCAGCCCTGGCTCGGGCTCAGGCCCAGCTCCCGCCCCGGCTCTGGCCCCGGCTCTGGCTCCAGCTCCAGCGCCGTGCTCTCCCGCGAGAGGCCCAGGCCCCATGCTTCTGGGGAAGGCAGACCCGTGTCTGGCACGTGGCGCCTCCAGCCCCTGGAAGGGTGGCCAGAGCATGGCGTAGGGGGTGGCCAGCGCCTTGGTGCCCGCTCCTGCGGCTCAGCCAAGCACGGAGCAGGAGGGAGGCTCCATTGCAGCCTGGCTGCAGCCCGCGTGCGCCCTGGGCGGTGCCCGCCGCCTGGCCAGGCCGGGCTTCATGTCTGCTGGGCCCATCCAGGTCCCAGAGCAGCCCCTCTCGCCACGCCCGGACCCCGTTCCACAACGGGGACTGTGAGTCTGGGGCCTCCACACCCCAGACGCCGGGCGCTGGGGAGCTCTTCACACACCGAGGAGGGGTGTCAGGCTCTCCGCGGCCACGCGGAGGCCGCCCGGGCAAGGCCCTGCACCCCGCCAAGCCGTTGACACGGACGGCTCCAGCCGCCTTATTTATTATCTGATAAAGCGCTCTCGGCCGCCGTGGACGGCGGCGTCTGGCCACGCTGGGGCCAGCGGCCGGGGGAGGAGGGAGGCTGTGGGGACCAGGCTGAGCCGTGGGCGTCCCTCAGGCCAGGCCTCCGCCCTGATGGGCCAAGCGCATGAAGAGCCTTGTCTGTTCCCACTCTCACCCTCCGCCTTTCTTCTCCTGTGCCCCAACAGCCACCCAGATAAAGCTAGCCTTGGGGCTTAGAAGCATAAGGGGTCCCGTACACATCTGGAGGCACCCCCAAACCTCCCACGGGTCTGCCACCACCCACTTTCTACTTCTGCCACTTTGCCTGCAGCTGGGACTCCCTGTGATACAGAAATGGGCCTCCTCTCTTCGGCCTCCAAACATCCATCTTCCCAGGGCCCAGCTCTGCACGGCATTCCCTTTCAGGCCCAAGGGACAGTTGCCAAATGCATCAGTCCTCAGGGCCTTTGCATGTGCTGCTCCCTCTAACTGCAAAGCCTTTTCTTCCTCCTACACATCTAACCAGTAACTCTGGGAAGAAGACACCCGGCCCACTCCCCCCCAAACACCAGCTACTTCCTCCTCCATCGCTTTCCTGGGAAGGGACAGGAGGCACAAACTGTAATCCTGCCCCTGTACTTGGAGTTCTAGCCCCAGCCAGCCTAGGAGGCCTCTTGTAGACAAATCAGTGTGATTCTATATACCTGTGCACCTGGGCATGCGTGCCCACCGGTGTGTGGACGTTGTATGAACGGTCACACTGGGCACAGCCCACCAGAGACACGGCCCCGGGGCCTCAATCAGATGTGTCAGTCAGACGCATCAGCTCCATCACTGGTCACCTTGAGCTGAGCGTGATCAGCGGCCACAGGCTAGATGCCCGTCGGGAGGGGTGGGCTGTGTGGCTTCAAGGAATGTGTGCAGCTGAGAGAGCCCCTAAAGTTGAGTGTCCTAGGAGTATTCACTAACTCAGAGATGGCCTGAGCCAGCCAAACACACGTGGGTCCAGGACACCCCCCGCAGCTCCCCTGAGCCCCTCACACAGGCCCGCAACTTCCCTCACAGAGGGCTCTGTCCCCTCTCCACGCAGGCCCATCCACCCCCTAAAGCCAGGCCGCTCACGCAGGTCCCGAGGCTGTCCTCACCCAGCCTGGAACGGCTCCCCCTGTGCGTGAAAGCTGGTGTGACTCCTAGTGCAAAGCGGTTGTCTTCAGACAGTCACATCCCCTTCTAAAGTGTGTTGTCCAAACTTTCTCCAAACACAGCCCTGCTGAAGAGGTAGAACAGCAAAGGCAAGCTGGGCCTAGTGGCAGAGCGCTCGCCTAGCGCGCACGAAGCCCTGGGTTCCATTCCTCAGCACCACATACACAGAAAAGCTGGAGGTGGCACTGTGGCTCAATGTGGTAGAGTGCTAGCCTTGAGCCAGAGAAGCTCAGGGACAGCGCCCAGACCCAGAGATCAAGACCCAGGATTGGCGAGAGAAGGGGGGGGGGGACGGACAAAGGCAGGCAGGTAGCCGGGTGGGCCCAGCCCACAGCCCACAGCGCCCAGCGCCAGCCCCTCCTCCACGGAGACCGGAGGAGGAGCAGTGGCCTGCACATGTCCCTCACCGAGCAGCCGCTGCTGTCCCTTCTGCTTGCTTTGGGGAGGTCGAGGGCAAGGGAGGATGTGACCCCCGAGGCCCGCCCCCAGGGTGCTGCAGTCCCCCGGGAGAAGTGCTTATAATCAGACCCCCCCCATGCTCACGGCCTGTGTGCACACAGGCACATGCATACACACATGCACAGACACACACCGAGAAGAAACGCCAGGCTGGGCTTGCCAGGTGTGCCCGCTGTATCCCCACTGCCAGCCCGAACCTGACCCGTCCCGTGCCAGGTCTCAGGACTCGACTTCAATGTCACCAGCGTGAAAGGACGCGTCTTGTAAAACTTGTGTGAAGCGCCCTGCGAGACGCCATGCCTCCCGCGATTGAGCCCAGGGGCCTGGGGGGGGGGGGAGGGGGAGAGCCCTGCCGGCAGGCCCGGCCTGCGCCCCGGGGAGGGCCTGGGCTGTGCAGGCAGGCCCGGCCTGCGCCCTGGGGGAGGGCCTGGGCTGTGCAGGCAGGCCCGGCCTGCGCCCCCGGAGGGCCTGGGCTGTGCAGGCAGGCCCGGCCTGCGCCCCCGGAGGGCCTGGGCTGTGCAGGCAGGCCCGGCCTGCGCCCCGGGAGGGCCTGGGCTGTGCTGGAAGGGCCCTGCGCCCCGGGGGAGCCGTTCCAGGCTGGGTGAGGACGGCCTCGGGACCTGCGTGAGCGGCCTGGCTTTAGGGGGTGGATGGGCCTGCGTGGAGAGGGGACAGAGCCCTCTGTGAGGGAAGTTGCGGGCCTGTGTGAGGGGCTCAGGGGAGCTGCGGGGGGTGTCCTGGACCCACGTGAGGAGGGCCTCAACACCCATGTGACGCCCAGGCTCAGTCTCTCGTGTGTGATGCAAATCCACAGTCTCAGCCCAGGGGTCCAGGGGACAGTGTGAGCAGGGGTCCCAGGACCTTTAATCTGGTCACTTTGAAGGCTTGAACTCAGGGCCTGGCTGCTGTCCCTGAGCATTTTTGCTCAAGGTTAGCGCTCTGCCACTTTGAGCCACTTCTAGTTTTCTGGTGATTCATTGGAGATGAGTCTCCCAAGCTGGGCACCAGTGGCTCACACCTGTCATCCTAGCTACTCAGGAGGCTGAGATCTGAGGATCACAGTTCAAAGCCAGCCAGGACAGACAGGAAAGTCCATGAGACCTTATTTCCAATGAACCACCAGAAAATCAGAAGTGGTGCTGTGGCTCAAGTGGTAGAGCATTTGCCTTGAGCTGAAGAACGGAGGGACAGTGCCCAGGCTCTGAATTCAAGTCCTATGACAGACCAAACAAAAAAAAAAAAAAGTCTTCTAGACTTTACTGCTCAGGCTGACTTTACACTATGATCCTCAGATCTCAGTCTCCTGAGTAGCTAGAATGACAGGCGTGAGCCACCAGCACCCAGATTCCGGGGCCTTTTTTTTTTTTTTTTTTTTTTTGTCGGTCGTGGGGCTTGAACTCTGGGCCTGGGCGCTGTACCTCAGCTCTTCAGCTCAAGGCGAGCACTCTACCACTTGAGCTACAGCGCCACTTCTGGTTTTCTGGTGGTTTATTGGAGATAGGAGTCTCACGGTCTCTCCTGCCCGGGCTGGCTTTGAACCGCGATCCTCAGATCTCAGTCTCCTGAGTAGCTAGGATTACAGGCGTGAGCCACCAGCGCCCGGCTTCCGGGGCCTTTTTTAAGGCCGTCCCTACATTTTGAGGAGGGTCCCAGGAGGGGCTGACTGGAGCGGCCACCACAGCCCTCAGCTCGGTCTCCTCCTCTGCAGGGTGCTCCTGGCAGCTGGGGCTGTGCGCACCCGGCTGGCTCTGAGATGCCCTCAGTCCTCATCCCTGTTCCCGTCCCGGCTGCCCCTGAAGCTGGGCCTGGCCCTGCTGCGGGTGCGGGGGACGGCAGAGCCTCAGAGGCAGCTCCTCGGGGTACAGGGCTGCTCACGGGCCCTAGGGCGCAGCCAACCAGCTACACCCACCCCTCACTGCCTCACCGCTGCTGGAGGATGCCCCGTTCCAGCTCCGCCCTGCCTGGATCCCGGAATCGCTGCTTGCTCCCCCTGCATCTCTCCCATGAGCAAACAGCGGGGATTCAGTAAAGACCCATCCTGTGCCGAGGACGGCCTGCGTGGGGACGCACGCAGGAGCCCTCCCCCGGGCACAGGCGCCACTCCGTCCCGTGGGGGGCTGGACACTGCATTCCTTCCCTAGCACCCCCCTCGCACGGGCTCCTGATGACAGACAGGGTGGGAAGCGCCCCATCCGACGGACAATGGGCTCTCAAAATACCCCACAGGCAGGCAGGACTTGACAGTAACATCTGTAGTTCTGTCCGGCGGAAGTTATAAATACTAAATAATGTTCATTCTGCGTCGTTTGTCATCTGGGGACAGCCATGTCCTTTGTGGAGACCAAGGATGTTTTTCTTAATTTGTAATTTATTGCTCTTTGCAGTTAAATGCAGCAACACACACACACACACACACACACACACACAGAACAGGGCTGCCCCTGGAGAAGGTGGGCTGCCTCTGTCTGGCAGGGGGGTCTGTGGAAGGCACAACTGGCCCCCAACCTGTCCCCAGCCCAGCAGGACCACCACGAGACCCTCTGGGAGCTTGGACTCTAGCTGAGCCCCAGTGGTGGGTGGTCGCCTTGGAGGCCACTGCAGGCCTGGGCGGCCCAGCCCCCGGTGAGCACAGGAAGGGTGAGGGGTCCCTGCTTCTTCGGAGAAGAGTCAAAGCAGTAGGGCTTCCCCTGTCCCCACCGGAGTCTCCCCACTGTCCCAGCCACCCAGGTCTGCCCGGATGCCACTGCCCTGGCTTTCCTGCCTCCCACTTCTTCCCTGTGCCCAGCCCTGGCTGGAAAGGTCAAGCTGGGGTCCCCAGCCCCCTGGCCTAGAGACTGCTCAGGAACCAGAGCAGGAGCCCAGCTCAGAGGCATGAGTGAGAATGGACAGGTGACCTGCCACCAAGTGCAGTGCAGTGAGCCGAGCACTGACCTCCCGCGCCACCCAGGGGTTACTGTGGGACCCATGGTCCCCGAGTCTCCCAGAGCTCATTTCCTTCCTTGGAAAGCAGAGACCCAGCCGGGGCCTCGGAGGAAGATGGGCGTCCTGAGGCCTCAGAACAGCAGACTGAGGCCGCCGGGAGTGCAGAGCCTCAGGACGCACCAGGGCCTGATTTCTCCCTGGACAGCTGGAGGCCGCTGTGCGGGTCCAGGTCTGCCCGCAGCCCCCTCCTCCCCACCCACCCCACCCCACCCCACCCCCCCACCCCAAGCCACACCCACCTTTTTGTCCCTCCCTGTCCCTCTGTCTTCATCTCTGCCTCTCTGTCTGTGTGTCTGTCTCTCCCTCTCAGTCTTTCTGTGTCATTCTCTCTCTGCCTCTGTGTGTGTGTATGTGTGTGTGTGTGTGTGTGTCTGTGTGTGTATGTCTGTGTGTGTGTCTGTGTGTCTGTGTCTGTGTGTATGTGTGTCTGTGTGTGTGTCTGTGTGTGTGTGTCTGTGTGTGTGTGTCTGTGTGTGTGTCTGTGTGTCTGTGTGTGTGTCTGTGTGTGTGTCTGTGTGTGTGTGTCTGTGTGTCTGTGTGTGTGTGTGTCTGTGTGTGTGTCTGTGTGTGTGTGTCTGTGTCTGTGTGTCTGTGTGTCTGTGTGTGTGTCTGTGTGTGTGTCTGTATGTGTGTGTCTGTGTGTCTGTGTGTGTGTCTGTGTGTGTCTCTGTGTGTCTCTGTGTGTGTGTGTCTGTCTGTCTGTCTGTCTGTCTCCTCCCTTGTCTCAGGAAGGCCCCCATCCCATTCTTCCCCTAAAGACTGTCCTGCCTCAGTTGGACTCTGAGTCCCTCGGGAGCTGGACGGCCCTGCAGCAACTCCATCGCCTCCTAGTGCAAACTCCACAGCCAGGGCGTCACCAAGGGAGACATCCAGATTCCACTAGTGGGCCAGGCTGGGGGTGCTGGGATGCCACCAGCCAGACAGGACCCAGTGCCCCCGCCACCAGGTGGGAAGAGCAAGGCTGGGGCCCGTGCCCAGCACCCCTGCGGCAGCCCTGGCGGGCGGGGGGGGGAGGGAGGCAGGTCACAGCCACATCCCTGCAGCACATCGGGAACCAGATGCCAGCCATGAGGCGCTGAGAAGCCGTGCCCACCCCTGAGAGCCTTGACAAGGAGAAGCCATCCAGGGTGGGCCCGCTGTCCACCCTCAGAGTCCAAGGAGGTGGCTGGACTGGCAGTTGGGCTCAAGACTGACACAGGAGTTACTGGGCCTCCACTGGAGCAATCTGTTCTCTGGACACCCCCATGATGGTCACCTGTGGTGATCACCCCATGATAGATAATTCTGTGATGGTCACCCTCATGGTGGTCATTCCCTGTGATAGTCACCTCCACGATGGTCACCCCATGTAGATAATCCTGTGATGGTCCCCGTGCTGGTCACCTCCACGATGGTCACCTGTGATGGTCATCTCCGTGATGGTCATCCCCATGATAGTCTCCTCAGGATGGTCCCCCCATTATAGATAATCCTGTGAGGCTCACCCTCGTGGTGGTCACTTCTGTGATGGTCACCCCATGGTGGTCACCCTGTGAGGCTCACCCTGTGACGATCAGGGGCCTTTTCCCCAGAGTCAGGTCTGAGAAGGGCTGGCACAGGAAGCCCGGGCAGTGCTTCCTCATCTCCACCTCAGGATCGTCCCTGAAGGCAGCCTAGCCTACAGAGCAGCCCTGCCTGCCTGTGCCCCGCACAAAACGCGGCCCTGGATCCCGCTGGGAACCTGGTGAGGGGGGCCAGTGTGGTTGTATGATGCAGGGGTGCAGGCAGAGCCCACCCAAGCCCGTGCCCCAGCCTCGTCCCACCGGCCAGGGTGAGCGTGCGGCCCAGCCCTGCCCTGCAGGCTGTCCCCCACGGCGCTGGGGAGCTGCTCTCCCAGGGACACAGCCCCACAGGGTCCCAGCGAGCAGCCTCTCCCTCCTCAGAGCCGTCCACCCAGCCACAGACCACACCCACACGAGGCCCTCGGCCTTGCCCAGAGACCTATGTCCTAACCTTCCAAGTCCAAGGTCAAGAAGGGACGACCAGGCCCCAGCACCCTGGGCGGGACAGTCAGAGATTAATGACCTGGGGGACATCTGCCCCATGCTGGGGCGCACGGAGCCTGGTGCCAAGGTTTCAGAGAAAAAGAAGCAGCCATAAACCAAAGGGCAGCGTTCCACGGAAGGAAGGCTCCAGTGGCTGTCAGCACCCAGGAGAATTGTGAGAGCTGGGAGCCCGCTGGGCCTGGCCGGACCTCCCGCCTCTGCTCCCTCAGGGCTGGTCCAGGGGTGGCCCTTGGCTGGGTGGACAGCTCTGAGGAGGCCCTTTCACTCTCAGGCTGTTTCCTGAGTGGCTGCCACGACCAGAGCAAGTAGAGGACACAGGACTCCCTGAGCCCCAGGGCAAGTGGGGGACACAGGATTCCCTGAGCCCCAGGGCAAGTGGGGGACACAGGACTCCCTGAGCCGCAGGGCCCAGTGCTCTGCCTCTCCCAGGGCAGGGGAGCACTCTGGGCCTCCCTGAGCCCTGGTGCCCAGTCCCTGGCTTCCCTGAGGTTTCAGTAATATTCAGAAATGAACATCCAGGGCTGGGAAGGTGGCTCAGTGGTAGAGCGCTTGCCTCGCATGCATGAAGCCCTGGATTCAATTCCTCAGCACCACATACGCAGAAAAAGCCGGAAGTGGCGCCGTGGCTCACGTGGTAGAGCGCTCCCCCCCCCCAAAAAAAAAAATAAAAGGAAAAAGAAATGAGCATCCATCTGCTGGTGGGAGGGTGCGGCTGGCCCCAGGGTGCTGTCTGTAGATCAGGTGCCTCTCCCTCTCCTGAGGCTGCCCAGTGAGCCCTGGTCTAGGGACCCCTCTCCCAGCAGGGCCCCAGGGAGCTGGGGTAGGTCCCGTGGAATGTGGACAGCCAGGCTTCCTGACTGCACCCCTGACGGGCCGATGCCTGGGCTGCACCCCGGGCCCTGTGCAGGGCAGCGTGTTGGAGGGGCTGCCCTGCCCCTCCCGGAGGGTGGAGGTGGGGAGGGAAGGGGAGGACTGTGGGCACCCAGGGTCCCTATCCCTGCAGGGCGGAGGACAGGGCTTTCTTCCTCCCCAGGCCTGACCACAGCCCCCGTGCCTACTGCCCAGGACAAAGGCTGAATCAGGTGTGTGAGGAAGACGAGGCCCATGGCAGGAAGCCCTCTGCCACAGCCCCCTCCGTGATCGATGGGGTGGGTGTTCCACGCAGGCTTCCAGGCAGGGTGAGGATCGTGCCAGGCTCTGCTGCCAGGCGGAGGTGTCTGCTGATGCCCCTGGCCGGGGAGGGGCTGGGGAGAAGAGAGCTGTCAGGGAGTGAGACTCACGCTTTCCTAAAAGAAGGCTGGAGGTGGGGGGACCCCGGATCACATCCTGGGCCTTTGCATTGGATGAGGGGGAGGGCAGGGGGAGGGCAGGGGGAGGGCAGGGGGAGGGCAGGGGGAGGGCAGGGGGAGGGCAGGGGGAGGGCTCAGTGCCCAGCAAGACGCTGGTGGCCTGTGGGCCCTCTTTGGGGCAGCAAGTGCCCCCTGGCCCCAGTGGTTCCAGGAGCAGGCCAGGGCCCCTTGCCGGTACCCCATCCGCACCGCCGGGGGCTAAGCGGCAGGGCCAGTGTCTGGGGGGTGAACGCAGGTGGATAACGGAAGGAATGAGTGCACAGAGGTGCCTGGTCCAGTCGGGGAAGGACTTGCCCTGTCCCACACTCAGCTGGCCAGAACCTCGGTACATCCCACAGAGCACCTCGCCCCAGGCCAGAGCTGGACGGTGGACACGGTGGAGAACACACTCTGCCTCAGTAGAGCAGGCCACCCAGAGGCAGGACTGACCTCCAGGAAGGGCGGGAACCCGGGCCAGACCACTGCTCCAGTCCCAGCTGACCAGCATGGACCAGTCCCAGAGCAATGTGCCTCGGCCTCACATTGTATAAAACAGCCCTGGGGTGGCGCCTCAGGGTGAGGAACAGGTGCAGAGGGGAAGCAAGCAGGGACCACAGCCATTTGCTTCTGCTCCTAGGGAGGAGAACGCCAAGGGGAAAGGGGGCGCGCTGTCCTTGGGACCCCAGCCTACCCTGCCCCAGCCTGGGCCCTGGAAGGCTGGTGCCTGGGGCACTGAGGCCACCTGGTGGTGGGGTGGAGGTTCGGGCAGGACCCGTAGCCTGGGGCCTCCGGAGGCCAGACTCCCACTACCGTTGTTTACCTGGTAGTGCTGTGGCCCAAACCCAGAGCCGCAGCACAAGGAGCTACACCCCCAGCCCCTCCAAGCTTAATTGTAGAAGGAGATATGCTCCTGGTTCTTCATGGTTAGGCCTTGGCTTATGGACCGAGAGGCTGATATGGGGCCTGGGCCCCAACTTCCTGCCTGGACGAAACTGAGGAGAGGGAGGCTCGGGGTTACCAGGTCAGGGAGGGACGATCTCAGCATGCCTGGCTCCCACAAGGGGTTCACACAGCACCCCTTCCGTGGTTCACCGCTACCTGGAGCTTAGGTAAAGCAGGGCACTTGGCGGTGTGGCCCGCACAGGACCAGGAGCAGCCCGTGCTGTACCCTAGGCCCATCCCAAAGGATCTCACACACAGCCAGGTCCCTGGGCCGTGGGCAGAACTGGGCATGAAGGGCCAGGCACTGCCAACAACCTCCTCCCCCAGCCAGGATCCAGGGCTAAGGAACGGCTGAGGAGGGGCTGCCGCTGATCTGGGGGCCGCCTCTGGTCGGAACTTGCCCTCCAGCGCTCCCAGGCCAGGCCGGGTATGGCCCAGCCCCGTGGCATCGCTAGTCTCCGGCCGGCCCGTGGGTAGTTGGGTTCTGGGCTGGTTCCGCGTCAGCTCCTGATGGGAGCGGCTGCATGGGGTGGCTCCCTGGCTTCCCCCGTCTCCTGGGCCCTCCGGTACCAGTCACTGGCCATGGGCACCCAGCAGAGGGAACCCCTTCCTCCTGGGTACCCCCAGGGGAGGACCCCATCCCTTCCAGGCAAGGCAGCTCCGCCTTGAGCAAGCCCTGGGAGACGCCGGGGCCAGGCAGGTATGTGCAGCGGGGAGCCCAGGGCCGGGCTCCAGGCTCCTGGTCACAGGCCTGTGCTTCTGGAGGCCCCATTGGGGCCACACACAGTTACAGGACATGTAGGCCCACCGGGACAGGAGCCTGGGGCTCTGGAGGAGACGCCCTCGGAGCTCTCCCTCCCCCTTCCCTCCCTCCCTTTAGGCCTTATGTAGGGTATGGATGGGGAAAGGTGTGGCCGCATCAAATTCAGATGTGACCTCTTCCAGGTGTCCCAGTTGCCTAGGTAACGCAGGTACTGGGTGGAGACTTTGCTGCGGGGAGGGTGGAGTCTGCTAGCCATCCAGGAGAGGACCTTACACTCACCTTTCTTCCTCTTCCCTTCCTCCCTCCCTCCCCCTTTCTTCCTTTCCTCCTCTCTTTTCCTTCCTCCTTCCCTCCCTCCATTCCTTAGCCTGTCCTAGCTGCGGGGAAGACAGTGAGAGGGAAAGCCCTGAACCCAGGGCTCGAACCGCAGATCCTAATAACGTCATCTACAACAGGTGCCTGAGCCTGTCTGCCAGGCTGGGCCCTGTGAGCGCCGCCTGGGCCTTCGGAGCTGCCCAGGCCCTGCTGGCTGCAAAGGCCTGACCCCGAGAGCACCCCAGGGCAGCAGGGCGCTTCCTGGCCAGCTCCAGACCCGTCTCCGCCCCCACCTTCCCCCCTTGTCTCCCCTGTCTCCCCTCCTACCTTCCCCCCTTGTCTCCCCCCATCTCCCCCTCCCATCTTCCCCCTTCTCTCCCCCCTTGTCTCCCCCTCCCACCTTCCCCCCTTGTCTCCCCCTCCCACCTTCCCCCCCTCGTCCCCTCCCATCTCCCCCTCCCACCTTCCCCCCCTCGTCCCCTCCCATCTCCCCCTCCCACCTTCCCCCCTTTGTCTCCCCCATCTCCCCCTCCCATCTTCCCCCTTCTCTCCCCCCTTGTCTCCCCCTCCTACCTTCCCCCCTTGTCTCCCCCTCCCACCTTCCCCCCCTCGTCCCCTCCCATCTCCCCCTCCCACCTTCCCCCCTTGTCTCCCCCTCCCACCTTCCCCCCTCATCCCCTCCTATCTCCCCCTCCCACCTTCCCCCCTTGTCTCCCCCTCCCACCTTCCCCCCCTCATCCCCTCCCATCTCCCCCTCCCACCTTCCCCCCATCTCCCCCTCCCACCTTCCCCTCTTGTCTCCCCCCTCCCCCCGTCTCCCCCTCCCACCTTCCCCTCTTGTCTCCCCCTCCCACCTTCCCCCCCTCATCCCCTCCCATCTCCCCCTCCCACCTTCCCCCATCTCCCCCTCCCACCTTCCCCTCTTGTCTCCCCCCTCCCCCCGTCTCCCCCCTCCCACCTTCCCCAATCTCCCCCTCCCACCTTCCCCCCATCTCCCCCTCCCCCCATCTCCCCCTCCCACCTTCCCCCATCTCCCCCTCCCACCTTCCCCCATCTCCCCCTCCCACCTTCCCCGCCCTTGTCTCCCCCCATCACCCCTCCCACCTCCCCCCCCCCGTCTCCCCCCCCCCCCCCCCGGGCCTGGGGCTGGGCCCTGTGGACCTGAAGCCAGGGCAGGGGAGGAGAGGCTTCTCCTCGTCCTCTTTCTCCCCAAAGAAGAGCTCTGGCTGGAGGCTTTGATCTTCCACAATGCGCTGCGGCCTCTGCGCACGTTGGCCATGACACAGACCGTTGTTTATTAGTTCTAAAATAGCTGAAGTCATGTCAAACATTCCGCATGTTGGAAAAATGTTTATGAAGTGTTATCGTGGTTTATGTAACTGCGTGTGGGGAAGAAGCGTGGGACACAGCAGACCACACAGCCAAGCCCAGCCTGGCCAGCCCAGGAGCGGGGCCAGCGCCGGAGGACCACCCAGCCCCTGCCCCCGTGCCCCGCTCTGGAGCCAGAGCCACACCAGGGGACCCTTGCTCCCGGGAGGCTCTAACAGGGGCCCCAGACTGTCGGGTGAGGCAGTGCCCTGTGGTCTGGGTCCTGGGGTCTTGAGGGTCCACTAACCATCCCACTGATGGTCAGGTGGGGTGAACACCAGGCCCCCTTGCCGCCCCTGGAGAAGAGGCTGAGGCGGGGTGGGGGTCTCCACATACACTCGCTGCTGGCGGACCTGCCAACCAGGCCAGGCAGAGCCCACACAGAGCCTCGGGGCCCCGGGCCTCTGCTCACCCCAGCTCACATTCCGGCAAGACAGACAGACAGCTTCTGACACTTGCCGTGAATCGTATTCTGCCTGAGTGTGAAGGGGCACGGGGGACAGGCGTGCGTAGTGAAGAGCAGCCAGCAAGTGGGGCAAGGGTGGCACGTGCAAAGGCCCTGGGGAGAGCAAAGCACCCTGAGGCCGTCGTGGGGAGAGGGAGCAGGCTGGCGGGGCAGGCGGGCACGGGCAGTGGGTGGCGGGGCCACAGGAGGAGGCAGTGGGTGGGAGTGGGCATGGGGTCCGTGGGCCGGCAGAGACAGGCCCAGGCGGTAAAGAAGGGCGTCTGAGCTCTCGGGGCAGCTACCGGAGCTTTGGCATACCCACTGTGCAGTCTTGGACAGCTCCCTTTGCTCGCCAAGCCTCCGTTTTCGGATCTTTAACTGGGGCCTGGAACCCACAGGCCCAGCTAAAATCCAAAGAGGGTGGGAGCTCCGAGGGAGAAATGGTCAGGACTCAGCACGCAGCACGGGCTGGGGTGGGGGGACCCAGGCCAGCCGCCCCAGCTCACCCTGGGACATGGTGTCGGGGAGGGGGAGTGACGGCGGAGGGGAAATGGCACCTCGGGCGAATGCATTGAGTGTCACCCAATTGTGCACTTTATAAAGTGATTCGTTTTACTCATGCGATTTACCTTAATAATACATAAGCGATAACACACCTGAGCCATGTACTGACAGATCCTAGCCCCAGATAAGCCTGCGTCCCTGAGGACCCCCCTCCCACCCCCGCCTGCCGACATGGGCAAATGGCCTCTTTCAGACCTGCATGCTTAACTTGCTTCCCTGGGGGCAGGCCATCCAAGCCGATCCGCAGATAGCCGCGCAGGATCCAATGGAGGAACAGGTCCTGCAGCAAGGCCGTGCGGCAGCCCGGCAACAGCCACAGAACAGGCTTGGGGGAAACCCTGCCCTGCTTCTATCCTCCAGCTAACCCAGGAGAGGGGGACTGGCTGGGGCGCCCGCGTCCATGGTGTGTCCCCCGCCCTGGACCTGCAGTCCTTCCTCCAAGCCAGCCATGCTGCCCAGACGACCCACAAAATCCCATCCTGCACCCCATCCTCCACAGCCCTCCCAGGAGCAAGTTTCTGGCCAGGCCTTCCATTCACCAAGAGGCTGCAAAGAAGACCCCGGAGTCCCCAGAGGTGACTTCACTCTCTGAGCCCTCGCACACTAAGACCCGAGGGCAGGGGCTCTGGTCTCTCTTCCCAACGCTGTCATGCTTTGTTTTAAGCCATTAAAATTCTGCCTTTTAATATTTTCAACTCTCGTTTCTCCTAAAAAACATTAGTATTTCTGTAAAGGCACTCAGGCCATTAATGTATCTTTATGATGTGCGTGGGATCCGTGGTGCATGGGCTGAGCTTTCTGACACCAGGCCTGGCCGCGTGGCCCGGGTTACAACATCTGGGCTGACGCCGGCTGGGGGTGCGTGGCGGGCGACGCAGTTTTATTATCTGTGACAAGCCAGCAGACGGCCCTGCGCGGCCCCGAGGCTGCTCCCATCACCAACACCTTCCTGTCCCTCTCCGGCCTGCCCGCCCTCAAAGTCACCGATCAACTTGTCCTGATCAGCAGCAATTTACAACCCGGGCTGCGCCGGGGCTTCCTGCGTCTCCGCAGCTCCTGGAGCCAGGCTGTGGCACAGGCAGACGCCAAACGCCGGAATCCGGCCATCACTGCCTCCAGCCAGGGGACAGGCCAGCAGAGCAGCAAGTCTGTGCTTCCCGGAGCTCCAAAACAGGCCACCTGGCCTCCCTGCCAGCCCGCTCCTCTCCCCTCCCCTCCCGCTCTGCCTCCAGGGCCCAGGCATCCCCCCCCCATCTCCCTGCACCCCTGGGAGCAGCCTCCCGCACCCCGAATGTTCTGAGTCAAGAGCTGAGCTGTGCGGAGACTGAGGCAAAGGTTAGCCCAGCCTTAGGGGGAGAGAAGGGAGGGGGCTCTCCATGGCTGGGAATAGGGGCTCTAAACACATGATAATCAAGAGAAATAACAGCATTTAAATATTTTCATTTAAATATTTTCATCTTAATGGACGTTTTGGCGCGTGCGGTACTGGGGCTTGAAATTCAGGGTTTCATACTCTACTGGCAACTTCTCTCAAGGCTGGTGCTCTACCACTTGAGCCATACCTCCACTTCTGGTTTTAGCTGGTTGATGAGAGATAAGAAACACAGATTTGTCTTCCCCAGTTGGCCTCAAGCTTTGATGCTCAGATCTCAGCCTCCTGGAGTAGCTAGGATTACAGGTGTGAGCCACCGGCCCCGGACTTGATGGGAATTTTTACTGAGGTCACTGTAGATCCACAAGCAGAAGCAGTCCCGGTGCTCGGGGGTTGGGTGCGCTGCTGACTTCTAGTGGTTCTCAGCTACACATTTACGTTTCCTAAAGCTGGAAGACCCTAAAACCCTGCCTGTTCCTCAAATAGTTAAACACAGAGCCACTGTGTGGCCTAACATCTCCACCCTAGGTCTGTGCCAAAGATAACAAAAAGCACATGTTCCCAACTGAAACGTGAATGCACACCTATAATGCCATCACTGGGGAGGCAAAGTCAGGAGGATCTCAAGAACACAGAGCAGGACCCTGTTTCTAACGAACCAGCGGAAGACCTGGTACCAACCACCTGCAGGCTTACAGTAGCAGTGTCCACCAGAGCCAAAAGGGAAATGACCCAGATGTCCACCAACCAACGGGCCTGAACAGCACGGACCCCTTGCTCAAGGGAATACTACGCAGCTACAAGAAGGAATGCAGCATCGACCCGTGGACACCGTGCGGCGACTTGGAAACGGCTAGCTCAGCAAGAGTCGGACCCGAAGGCCACAGGTCTCACAATGCCGGGGACCTAAAACGTCCAGGCAAGTCAGCAGGCGTGGGAGGCAGACAGGGGCAGCCCCAAGGCATCTGGTGGCTGGCTCTGCCTGGACTGGCCTAGAGCCTAGATCCTCAGATCTCAGCTTCCTGAGGAGCCAAAATTGCAGGTGTGAGCCGCTGGCGCCTGGCCGAATTCCAGCCATCTTTAAACAACTGAGTGGCCCCTTGCGTGGTCACAAGTCTGAATAACCGTGTAGGCTATCTGATTCTAGAATGTTCGAAAAGAAGCCCCAAATAATCAGCAAAAAAAATCTGGGCTGGAGGCATGGCACTAGCGGTAGAGCACCAGCCAAATAGGAGGCCCTAAGTCCAAACCCCCTCAAAGAATAAAGAGGCAAAGTGTTGAGGTAGTGAGTTGCGTGGCAGAGATGTGGCAGGAAACATGCCTGTCCCAAGCAGCGGCGTGAAAGCCGGCTTTGGCCTCGGTCCGCCTCTCCTCCTGCCCAAAGCTACGGCCCCCGGCTCGCCTGTCACCAAAGGACAACTCTAAAAGTAGGGTGCCCAGGGTCCAGACCCCTCGAGGGAGGACCGGGCCTGCGCGGACCCGGCTGTGCCCAGCACATGCCCCTGCCCCGCGGTGGGTACAGCCAGGCTTCACGTCTGCGGGCAGGGGTGGAACCAGACGTCCTGGAAGGCAGCCCCTTCCCACTGCAGGGCCCTATTAATAGGTGACCCATTTATCTTGGGGCCAGGGCTGCGGGGTCACCGGGCCTACCCCACCCCACCCTTATCTATTAGTCCAGTAACACAAACACGGGTGGCTGGCAGCTTTAGGGTGTGTTTCTAAGCAGGCGCCTTTGAAGCCTTATCTCCCTGCCCTCCCACTCGGGAGTAAAAGCCCAGGGATAAAAGCCCAGGGTGGCCTCACCCACCCCAGGGCTGGGCATTTTGCTCCCAGCTGGCCAGGGAAGCAGGCTGGGAGGCCATGAGGAGCCTCCCCGGCCAGATGGGCAGCTCCAGCTCTCGAGCAGTCAAACACAGCAGCTGCCTGGCCCAGAGGACTTCTGTTGGGTCCTGGTGCCAGCCCTGCTCTCTGAAGCTGGGGTCATATGCTGTGTGTGCATACACACGCACGTGCATACACACACACACACACACACACACACACACACACACACACACACACACACACACTAACCTGCTCCCTAGATGTCGAGAAGGGCCAGGGAGCAGCCACAGATGTTGAGATCTGCCTCCTGGTGCTGCGTGTGCTGAGGGTTGGACACCGCAGCCTGGTGTTTGTCACTCTGCGCAGCGCCCGGTGCAGTATGGACTCAGCAGCATCTGCTCTGCAGATGGACTGGTAAAGCAGGCCACGACATGACCTCACTTCATCTCCATGCTGGCCTATGAACGAGAGCCACGATGCGTAAACTGACGCTCCTGCACAGGCGACAAGCACTCAGGCCTCGTCCACACAGGGCCTGGAGCAAGAGGAGTGCGCATGAGAGTGGACAGACAGATGGACAATGGCCCAGTGAAAGGCTGCAGCAGCCAGTGACTGCTCTCCCCGCCTCTCCTTGCTCCTTTGCCCGTGATTCTGGGTGCAGGAGACAGGAGGGTGTTTGCCTGGCATTCTGCCCTGGGAGTCCCGCTGCAGGCAAATCCACAGAAACAGGACGTGGACCACGGCGTGGACCTGCCCGGGCCTCCAGCCCGGGTCACGCGTGGCTCTCTGGAAGCCTCTCCATCTTGGCTACGGGGGGAGGGGGAGAGGAGGGGGGAGGGGGGAGGAGGGAAACAGCCGCACAGCTGATGTGTGCGGGGCTGGGCATGTGGGTCCGCAGAGCCAAGCCCTAACACACCCAGGTCCCTAGAGGGCCAGAGTGGGTCCTGCGGGACCCTCTGGTCCCCCATCTCTTGCTCCCAAAGAAGCTAACACACACATTGTCCCCTCCACTCCGGAGTCACCAGCTGCCCATACCACCCTCAGCTCCTGCAGGCTCCAGGCCCAGGGAGGCCAGGCAGGAGGGGCGGAGGAGTGAGAAGGGGCAGAGGAGGGGTGAGGAGGGGCGAGGAGGGGCAAGGAGGGGCGAGGAGGGGCGAGGAGGGGGGAGGAGGGGCAAGGAGGGGCGAGGAGGGGGGAGGAGGGGGGAGGAGGGGCGAGGAGGGGGGAGGAGGGGGGAGGAGGGGCGAGGAGGAGCGAGGAGGGGGGGAGGAGGGGCGAGGAGGGGCGAGGAGGAATGAGGAGGGGTGAGGAGGGGTGAGGAGGGGTGAGGAGGGGCGAGGAGGGGTGAGGAGGGGTGAGGAGGATGCCCGCCACCCCCAAACCTGCTCTGCCTGCGGCCGGCAGACCTGAGCGCCATCCCAGCAAGGGAACTCAGGAGGCAAAGCGCCCCCACAAAGCAGTTCACCTCCCTGCCTCAGTTTTCCCACTTGTAGGAAAGGGAGGGACGGAGAAGCTGAAAAGGATCAGAGGAGGCGTGGTGTCACACGGCCCTGAGCCCCCACTGCCGACCCGCCAGACCGAGAGAGGCTCCGAGCAGCTGGGTGGAAACTGCCCGGGTCGGGCACTTCTGCTTTTTCATCAGCCTTTTCCTGACAGAATGAACTGTGTTCTTCCCCCGTGATCCCAGGCCCACGCTCCCACTTCCCCCCAAGTTTGTGGTTCACCAGGTATCAGTCTTGGCTGAGTGATGTCCTGAGGGTGGCCTGAGGCGGGGAAGGAGTTTGGCGAGGGCAGGGAACACGCCTAGGAAATTAACTTATCCCAAATGACTCCACCCCATTATCCTGGCTGGGCCTGGTGCCAATCCCGGTACTCAGGAGGTGAGGAGGGGGTCCTAGGCCAAGGGCCACCAAGACCAAACAATCTGTACCACTGAACGTGACCCCAGCTGTGGGAAAGGGCAAAAATAGAATTGCAGTCTAGGCTAGCCCAGGCATAAATGTGGGACCCACCTGGGAATAGCAGAAGAGGCCTGGGGTGTGACTCGGGTGATAGTACTTGCCACGCAAGCGCTGAATTCGAACCTCAGAGCTGGCTGAGCATGGCTATTTAAGACCAAGAGTTTGACCCAGCTTGGAGGACATAGCAGGACCTCATCTTTTTGCCAGTCCTGGGGCTTGAACTCAGGGCTTAGCCGCTGTCCCTGAGCTTCTTTTGCTCAAGGCTAGTGCTCTACCCCTTGAGCCACAGCAGCACCTCCAGTTTTTTCTGTGTCTGCGGTGCTGAGAAATCGAACCCAGGGCTTCCTGCCTGCTAGGCAAGCCCTCTACCACTAGGCCACATTCCCAGCCAAGAAAATTTTCTTGACACAGTTTGCACAAAACCAAGTTGATGTTCACACCTAGGGTATAGACAGGAGTGCTCAGATGAGCAAATAACCAGCCCGTTCCCACCACCCAGACAGCTTTCCCCAGGCCTTTGCCTGGGCCCTGTCCTTTGCCTGGGCCCTGTCCTTTGCCTGGGCCCTGTCCTTTGCCTGGGCCCTGTCCTGACCCAAGCACCTGGGCAGGCCTCAGGCCTCAGCCTCTTCAGGCTCCAGTCCCCCCCAGCCCCCCCGTCTCCAGTCCCCTCCCTGGGTCATGCAGCCAAGCCCAGCAGCTCAGCTCACTTCATGGCCGGGAGCCACAGCACCAGGATGCCCATCACGAGGCGGGGGCCCCTGTATTTACCCACGGACCTGTTCCGGGTTTTTTTGTTTGTTTGGTTGGTTGTTTTTGTTGGTTGTGGGACCTGAACTCTGGGCCTGGGCGCTGTCCATCAGCTCTTCAGCTCATGGCTAGCACTCTACCACTTGAGCCATAGTGCCACTTCTGGCTTTTTCTGCTTATGTGGTGCTGAGGAATCGAACTCAGGGCCTCATGCATGCAAGGCAAGCGCTCTACCACTAAGTCAACTTCCAGCCCCACCTGTTCAGTTTTGAATGAGTATAAACCCAGCGGCTGCGGACATCCACGGGACTTCTGGGGGCTCCTCGGCTTTTGTTCCATCACTGGCATTAGAGCCCCTGCCCAGCCAAGTCAGTCCCAAGCAGGAGACACACATGGGCCGCACATGCCCCAGCTGGCTCCACATGCAACCTCAGCTCTGCTGAGCTGCCGAGGAAGCTCTAGCTCAGAGACATTGGTTACCAGCCTGGGAGGCCCAGCTCCCAAGGGTAGAATCATGATCCCACCCTGGCTGGGTCAGGAGCTGGGCAGAGGCCCGGAACCCAGATGCAGGGCTGATCCAAGTCATTTCAAGGAGTAGCACGTCTGACGGAGGGCCTGTGCCCCTACCTCCTCATGGAGACCCCCCAAACATACACATCCCGCCAAAAGCCCCCTGGTGTGTACTCCCACCACCCCCATGCTGAGCATGTACCCAGCAGGCCAAAGTTGTCACCACGTGCAGACATGGAAACATGCTGGGGACACACAGCCGGGGACATGCAGCTGGGAACACACGCAGCAACCAGGGGCAGCTCGGTCCCCAGGCTGCTATATACACCACCACGCCGGGGCTGGGGGGGCTGAGGATCAGCAGAAGGCTGTTTCTCAGAGTCCTGGAGGCTGGAAGTTCAAGGTGAGGGCCAGGCTGGTTTCCTTGTTCCCAGGTCTCACCGCATCCTTACCCGGCAGAGGGACCGCAAGCTCTTGGCCCCTTGTCTAAGAACACTGGCCCCATTCCTGAGGCTCTGTTCTGGTGGCCTAATCACCTCCCAACCCACCCCTACACACACACACACACACACACACACACACACACACACACACACACCTGTGGGAACATAGCCCTGGGTTACAATATCAACGTACAAATTTGGGGGTGACCACAACAAAAAAAAGCAGGCATAATACACACTGGGTGCCATGCAGGTGTGCATGCTGACCCACACACCACTGTCCCCACACGCCCAGTGTCCCCACACTCCAGCCCTTGCCCACATGGCCCCGCCTGCCCCCGCCTGTGCTACAGAGGCAAACATGCCACAGGACAAGGCAGACACCTCTGACAGAGGGTAAGCACCCCCAAATAGTCCCCTTCCCAGAGTCCAGCCCGGGGCCATCAAGGCTCACACCCAAGCCGGTACCATCTGGGGCGGGAGCAGGAAGTCTGCAGCCTGGTCCTCCCACCTCACCTGCAGGGAGCACCTGAGCCCCACCACTCCCGAGGCCCACTTGGTGTGCTGTGGGGCGGGGAGGCGGGCGGGGGGGGGGGGGGAGAGCTCAGCTCCATTCTGGAGCTCCCAGGACTCAGGAGTTTGTTCCCCTGCTTCTGTGCACAGCCAGGGCAGGGGCGGAGGAGAGCACGGACAGCCACGGCCTCTGCTCTTCCTGCATGAGTGCAACCAGCACGTCTCCATCCAGAGAACAACGGGGAAACAACCGCCGCAGCTCCTCCAGACCCTGGGGCCCCTGACCTGGCCCTCACCCTCCAGAGCCCACCTGGCTCACCTGACTGGGGTGTCCAACCGCCCCCAGACAGCCCGAGAGGCCCGCCCACTGACCTTGGTCAGGGGCAGATCTGAGGCCCAGCCAGTCCCTGCCATCTCCAAGGAAATCAGAAGCCAGCTCTCCCGAGGGGAAGGGGCCAGGCAATGCCAGGCCCAGCCAGGTTCCTTCCAAAGCCCCTCTGGATTTCTGGGGCCAGGTCTTGGGTTTTGTGTCCTCTGTCACGGAGGAGGGGTGGGAAGGGGAGCTTCACCTGCCCAGAGTCAGTCTAGGGGCTGCTCAGGCCAGAGCCTGTGCCCGCCTCTGCTCCCCGCTCCCCTCCACCCACCCCGCTGCCCTCGGGGCCAGCCCTGCGGTCCAGCCCAGTCAGATGCTCCCCGTGGGCCGTTGCTTGTGCTGCCAGAGCCGGCTGTGCGGATTCCGGGGAAACAATCACCTCTATGTGGCTCAGGCCCGGCTGGTTCGGCCACTTTTCAGGAGATGGCCGAACCTGTAGGACGGCTTTGGGCAGCCCCTGCCTCCTTTCCACTCCTGCCTGGGAGAATGGGAAACCCGTCCAGCGGGTTTGGCCAAACATCCCGCCTTGCTGCCTCACAAGTTCACACAGTGCTCACTCCTATCTCTCCTGGGTGGGGAGCTCGGACCCAGGCCCCGGAGTCCAGGCGGGTCGAGGGCCCGGTGAGTACCCACAGACTCCCGGCAGAGTTGCTGAAGAAGGGGCGAGGGGTCACTTTGGGGACGGGAGTGCTCAGCTCCTGGCTCTGTCAGGGAGGTGGGAGGCTGGAGGCGGAAGGCTGGAGGTAGGAGGCTGGAGGTAGAAGGCAGGGGAGGGCTGGCCACCTACCCGCTGCGTGGCATGAGAGACTCATTGCCACCTGTTCTGCAATTCCTGATCCCAGGGACAAACAAAGGAGGCAGGCTCAGTGGGCTTCCTGGGCAGGGGCCTGGCCACAGAGCCACAAGGCCTGTCCTGGTATGGTGGCCTCTGGAAGTTTCCACAGTCCACTGAAGGGCTCTGAGACGCAGGAATGAGCTGGTGGCCACACAGGCTATCCTGACCTCCCCCAGCCCAGCTCCTTGTGGAGCAGGGTTTGGAGGGTGCAGCGCACCAGGCCGGGGCACTGGGTTGATATGACAGGCGGTACCGAGGCGGCCTGCTCGGCCCCTGCCCCAGGCCGGAGGCTCCTGGAGGAGTCGGGTTGCAGGGCCTTGTTACTTGAGCAGCAGCGCAGCCTCATTCCTCTGCGCATGTGTGCACATGCACGCAGGGTGTGCACGCGGATGGAATCCCCAAGCATGTGCCTGAGCTCAGGTGTGTACACAGCCCATGCAGAGCCGCACCGTGCTGGGCACACACGAGGGGCACCACAAACGTGTAATGAGCTCTGACCATGTACCCGGCGCTGGGCGGCCCAGGCAGAAGGATGGGGAGTCACTGCGGTGGAGCTGGCCAGGCAGTCATTCTGCAGGGAGAGGGACAATCAGGTATCCAGACCCACAGCCTCCGCCTGAGTAGAAGCAGCAGCAGCGTCCCCTCAGCCCCCGCCCAGGGGTGCCTGCTACCAGGGAGGGGCCCAGGAGAAGGGCAGGCAGCCTGGGCAGATATTCTTGGGGCCTTCATTCTGTGCCCTGGAAGGGCAGAACACTGGCTCAGTCCAGCTGAGGGCAGCGCAGGGCAGCACAGGGCAGGGCTCAGGTCTGGCTGCTGCCCAGAGGGCCAGATTCAGTCTAACCCTGGGGGCTGCACACAGACCCCAGCACTGAGGGCCAGATGGTCCCCAACCCCGCCGTGGAGCCTTATCTGTGCAAGGACAGTGTGACCCTCCGCGGACCACCCACCGAGATCGTCCTCACTGCAGGGTCTGTGTCAGCCTTGAGGGGGTCCCAGGCTCTGACCTGGATTTGGGGGTCCCCCTGGAAAAGGCCTTCTGGCCCTGCCACTTGAGCTTCTCTGGAGAGGAGGGACCCCCTCCCACCGGCGGGACTGTCAGCCGCCAGGGGGCTGTGGTGAGGGGCACTCACGGGTTCAGGGCTCACTCCACACCCAGGCACTGGGCACCTGCCTTAGCCGCAGCATGTGACAGCTGTGGAGCTTCAAAGCAACCTGGCTCAGAGAGGTACTGTAAGTTACCCAAGGCTGCACAGAGGATAAGGGCTAGAAGGCTAACCCACTATCCAAGCTGATGTCCAGCTAGCTGAGGGGTGCCCCTCCCTCTGGGACACAGTGAACCTGGCCTCTGAGAGGCTACTTGCGGGGGGGGGGCAGTAAAGGAAGGTAGGGGGCTGGAAAGCAGGTGAGGTCTAGGGGTGTCCTGAGGGCCGGGCACAGGGAGACGGGCAGGATCTGCAGAATGGGTCCTTCTTAGAGAGTGGAGGCCGTTCCGCCAGCTTCCATTCAGGGTGGAGCGCTCCCCTAGCCGGTGTGCGCTGTTCAGTCCTGGTAAACAGGGCACAGAGGCACTGGTTCTCAGCAGCGCCCACCGGATCGCAGTGGAACCCTGAGCCTTCTGGGTCTGCCAGCTTTTTTCTTTTTTTTTCGGTCGGTCATGGGGCTTGAACTCTGGGCCTGGGCGCTGTCCCTCAGCTCTTCAGCTCAAGGCTAGCGCTCTACCACTTGAGCCACTGCGCCACTTCTGGTTTTCTGGTGGTTTATTGGAGATAAGAGTCTCATGGCCTTTCCTTCCCGGGCTGGCTTTGAACCGCGATCCTCAGATCTCAGCCTCCTGAGTAGCTAGGATTACAGGCATGAGCCACCGACCCCTGGCTTGCCAGCTTTGACTCTAAGCAAAACCCCACCTCCGGGGCCGTGTCCTCACCACAAAGGAGGGAGAAAACGAGGCCAGAGGCAGCAGGGTCTGAGGAGGCGGCATCTGCCATCCCTCTCTTCCTCGCCAGCCTCCGGACGCCTCTGCTCTTCCCACCTTATCCTGCGGTGCAGTGTCATGCGAGACCTGCCAGCCCGAGCATCCAGGCTTGGGGGACCTCTCCGCCTGCCTCGGGACCCTCACACACCTCCACCCACCCTGCCCTGGGCCACCCTCTCAACGCCCACCTCCTGCTCCTGTGTATAGCTCCCTACAGCTGCCACCCCAGGCCTGGGCAGCTGGAGAGACCCCCACCCTCACCTGCAGAGTTCCTGTATCCCTAGGGACCCCAGCCACCTCTGGCATGGCCTAAAGCCAGACCAGGCCTGCCGGGGAAAGCCAGCTTGCCGGCTGCTGGCGCTGGGCGGGTGGCATGCGCCTGTGTTATAATCAGACGCATTCCACACACAGCAAGCATGAGGCTCACAGCTTCCCCAGGAGCCTACCTCCCTCCTACCCTAAAACTCCTACCCGAAAAGCTAGGGACAGGCCACTGTAGAGGTGGCAGGAGGCCGGGTACACTTGGTTTGGGACCAGCGTGTGTCCGCCACCTGCTTGCTGGGGAACTCGTGTGAAGGGTCGCCTTGGGAATGTCAGGGTGGATGGCTTTGCTCAGGAGCACCGCGGCATGCTTTCCTGGGGCAAGTGCCTTCGGCAGGGTGCCCCGTCCAACTGCGTCCAGCCGCCACACCGCCACACCCAGCACCGAGTGTTTCCTGCTAGCGTTGGGAACTGCAGAAGAAGCCAGGCAGCCTGGGGGGTGGGGGCGCAGAGAGGAGCCCTTGGGTGTGAGGGGACAGGGCTCAGCACAGGGAACCTTGGCCCACCAGACCATGATAGCTCCGTTGGGAACAGTGTCCACCACGTGCAGCCTTGGGTAGGCCTCTCCCAGGCCCCTGCACACCTTGGGAGGCTCCAACACAGGCCTCAGCCCAGCCTACGCAGCCAGGCGCTGGGAGCCGGGCCGAGCTCTGGGCCAGTTGGGGTGGAATGTCCAGTGCTGCCTTTCAGCCCCTTCCCCACCCTGCTCTGCCCAGCTGCCAGGGGCCTGAGCCTCCATCTCACCTTTCAGGCCCCTTGGTAAGGCAAAGCAGCACAGCTGGGCACACAGCCATCAGGAAATACCCCAGGCCCCCAAGTGGGGAGCACACAGCACGCATGGCCCCAGGAACAGAGCTCAGGTCCAGCCTCCACAGTCTCCTGTGTGATCGAGATGGGGACAGGACTTCTCTAAGCCTCAGTTTCCCCATCTGTAGAGAGGCCCCTTGAGATGTGGCCAGGGCAATGTCTGTGTGTGTATGCATGTCCATGTCTGTGTCCGTGTGCACCTGCATGTGTGTGCATGTCCGTGTCTGTATCTTTGCATCTGCATGTGTGTGTGTGCTTTCTCATTGGGCTGAGCATAGCCATTCAGATGGTGTATGGGTTGTTGTGTGCATGGGGTCTGGGCTGCTCTGGGCTCTCCTCAGAGGGGGCCTTGGTGAGCAGAATCCTTCCCTGATGGCAGGCTGACCTTGCTCCCCGAGGCCCTGTCCCCTGGGCAGGCAGATGGGAGGTGGGACACTTCTGGGAGGCCAGGACACAGCTCACCTCCAAAGCCCCCTTGGCCCCTTTACCCTCCCCAGGTTGACCAGCCACCTGACCTCTAGCCACACATCTGCACCTGCACAGCCTCCACCGGCAGCACCAGCACCGGCTGGGCCTGGCCGCCATGCGAACCTGGGGAGCTCACCTGCGGCCCTAGCTGGGCTCTCAGCCCACCTCTGTCCCCTCTCCCCTGCGGCAGTCTGAAGACAAGAGTGGTCGGAGAGGCCTCTGCTGTCCCCACTGGCCTAGCAGGGCGCCAGGGTGCGGGGCCATGGAGAGCTTCATGGAGTCGCTGAACAGGCTGAGGGACGTGCACGAGAAGGAAGTGCTGGGTGAGTGGCAAGCAGCAGAGCTCCGGTCCTGAGGACGGGCATGAGCTCCCAAGGCCAGGGCACGTGGTCCCGGGGGCCAGGGCACGTGGTCCCGGGGGCCAGGGCACGTGGTCCCGGGGGCCAGGGCACGTGGTCCCGGGGGCCAGGGCACGTGGTCCCGGGAGGCCTGGGCACGTGGTCCCGAGGCCAGGGCACGTGGTCCCGGGGGCCAGGGCACGTGGTCCGAGGCCAGGCCAGGGCACGTGGTCCTGAGGCCAGGGCACGTGGTCCTGAGGCCAGGGCATGTGGTCCCGGGAGGCCAGGGCATGTGGTCCCGGGGGCCTGGGCACGTGGTCCCGGGGGCCTGGGCTCGTGGTCCCGGGGGCCTGGGCACGTGGTCCCAGGGGCCTGGGCACGTGGTCCCGGGGGGCCAGGGCATGTGGTCCTGAGGCCAGGGCATGTGGTCCCGGGAGGCCTGGGCACGTGGTCCCGGGAGGCCTGGGCACGTGGTCCCGAGGCCAGGGCACGTGGTCCCGGGGGCCAGGGCATGTGGTCCTGAGGCCAGGGCATGTGGTCCCGGGAGGCCTGGGCACGTGGTCCCGGGAGGCCAGGGCACGTGGTCCCGGGGGCCAGGGCATGTGGTCCTGAGGCCAGGGCATGTGGTCCCGGGAGGCCTGGGCACGTGGTCCCGGGAGGCCAGGGCACGTGGTCCCGGGGGCCAGGGCATGTGGTCCTGAGGCCAGGGCATGTGGTCCCGGGAGGCCTGGGCACGTGGTCCCGGGAGGCCAGGGCACATGGTCCCGGGGCCAGGGCACGTGGTCCCGAGGCCAGGGCACGTGGTCCCTGGGGGCCTGGGCACGTGGTCCCGAGGCCAGGGCATGTCATGCGTCACCCTTAATTCTGAGGACCATCTTCCTGGCCCTGTAAGACAAGTCCTGACTCGGGCTGGAGCCGCATCCAGACCCCCTGCCGGCACTGTCGTCCTGCAGGTGTCTTCTGACCAAAGCCTGGAGCGTGGCCTGGTGGGGAGAGGCCCCTCAGGGATCTGAGGCCACCCCCCCCCATGCCCAGGCCCCAAGTGTGTCCATGCTGAGTTCAGACTCAGCCTGCACAGGCAGAAACAGACTATCCATCCCGAAGGCCCCTGGCCGGGAGACCAGCCTCTTCTGTTTCAGGGCCTGAGTGCTGTCCTTTCGCTTTTTTGCTCAAGGCTGATGCTCTACCGGTTGAGCCCCAGCTTTACTTCCAGCTTTTGGGTGATGAATTGGTAATAAGAGTCTCACAGACTTTCCTGCCCTGGCTGGCTTTGAACCACTATCCTCAGATCTCAGCCTCCCGAGTGGCTAAGATTACAGATGTCAGCCACCAGCACCAACAAGACCATCTATTTCCCCGGACCTCCAGAACATTCCAGGAACATAGCTGGCATTCTCTTCCCTTCAGGATTGTCATCCCTAAGCCCTGCCCTCCTGTCTACCATTTTCACCCTTCACCCCACACACACACACACACACACACACACACACACACACACACACACACACACAAAGACACACACAGAGCAGTTCCAGGCCTGCCCCTTGGGAGGCCCCTAGTGCTTACAGCAGCCCCCATTCCATGTCACCCGCTGCTCCTAAGCACTAAGAGGCAGGGATGCCTGGGCCAGAGCAGATCCCAGACAGGTGATGAGAAGGGGGGCTGCCACAGAGGCCTAGAGAGGAGAGGGAGCCAGGTACGCTGGGAGCAGGCAGTGCCGGGAACGTGCAGGGCTTTCCTGGGACTTTGGAGCCAGCACTGACCAGACAGAGGCTGGGCTGCTCCTGGAACAAGGGAGGAGTCGCCTCGGCTGGTTCTGGGCAGGGTTAACGGGAGTCCATGGTCTTGCCTAGAGGACTGTGTGCTCAGGAGCACAGGTGGGGCTGCAGGAGTCTGGGTGCAGAGTGGGCGCGGCAGCAGCTGCTGGCAGAGCGGGAAGCCGCCAGGGCCAGGTGGCCAGAACAGACCTGACCCAGAGGCCAGGGTGGCAAAGTGGGGCGGCTGCCAAGCCGCCTCCCCTTTCCAGATGCCCACCACACTTCTGCGGTCTCCTCGAGCCGAGTGTAGTGCACAGGCCTGTAATCCCAGCACTAAGGGGCTGAAGCATATGGATCGTGAGTTTGAGGCCAAACTGGGCTTCATGGTGAGACTGTGTCGCAAAACAAAACTGCTTCGCATTCTCCGAGCTCCCTCGGTCACTTCCAGCACCGTTCCCCACCCTCGCCAAGCACCCCAAAGCTGGAGCCAACCACGGCAGGGAGCAGTCCACGGCCTGGGGCAGCCACTGACGGGGCAGGGCCTCGGTGGGGGCCCTGAGCAGTGAGCACGGCCAGGAGCCCACCATGGGGTGCAGGGGAGCTGTGTGCCCACCGGGGCAGCAGAGGCCACCGGTGAGGGGCTTGTGGTGAGCTGGACCTGACCCAGGCCCCCCACTCTGCCTTCCAGGCCTGCAGAGCAAGCTTCTGGAGCTGAACTCTGAGCGATGCCGGTGAGTCTGCGCAGCTGGGCCAGAAAGGGATGGGCAGCGAAGGCAGCCACAGCCACCAAGACAGCCCCAAAGCCTCGGGTGCCAGCCCTGCCCCCGTCCCAGACGAAGAAGGGAAAGTGAGGCTGGCATGTGGGTGGGCGGTGAGTACCTTGGACAAGGAGATGTGACGTGCAGGTGATAGAGTAGGGACCTCGGGCCGGCGGGGCTGGGCCCCCAGCAGGGGCTCCACTCCATAACGCCAGCCAGCAGGTGACCAAATGCATGGTGAGGGAGGACATGTGGCCCCATCTGTTCCTAGCTGACAGCGAGTCAGGTGTCCATGTCCCGTCTCCAGGCAGCTGCAGGCTGCATGCACAGTAGCTACAGTGGCACCGAGGTTCAGGGAGCAGCTGCAGGCTGCATGCACAGTAGCTGCAGTGGCACCGAGGTTCAGGGAGCAGGTGCATGCACAGTAGCTACAGTGGCACCGAGGTTCAGGGAGCAGCTGCAGGCTGCATGCACAGTAGCTACAGTGGCACCGAGGTTCAGGGAGCAGCTGCAGGCTGCATGCACAGTAGCTGCAGTGGCACCGAGGTTCAGGGAGCAGCTGGCGTCTGGGCTGCCGGGGGAGGCCTGGCCTCACAAGGCCCCACTTCCAGGCAGATCCCTACAGAGGGAGGCCTCGGTCAGCCAACTCACCTCCACCACGGCTGGTCTCCACAGGGAGGCGCAGAGAGTGGAGGAACTGTTTGCCAAGAACCACCAGCTCAGGGAGCAGCAGAAGGTGCTGAAGGAGAACCTGCGGGCTCTCGAGAACAGGTGAGGGAGGCTGGGAGCCGTTGGCACAAACCAACCCAGGTAGGTTCCTCCAGCGCAGGACCTCTCAGAGCCTTCCAGATTCCTTCCCAAACTCAGCTGAACTCGGGACATGAGGCCCGCAGGGTGGGGTCGGGTCTGAGGGTTCAGGAAACAGTGCTGGGGAGAGGCAGGAGGAGGTCCTACAGTGGGGGCCCCTCAGCAAAGCCCCTCGCCTCCCCCACCCAGGCTGAGGGCTGGCCTGTGCGACCGGTGCAAAGTCACCCAGGAGCTGGCCAGGAAGAAGCAACTGGAGCTGGAGAGCGCACACCTGCAGAGCCTGCAGCACCTCTGCGTCCTCAGTGAGTCCCTGCAGCAGCCCGGGCCTCCGTCCGTCCTCACTCAGAGGGCCTCTGTCCCCAGCAGCCTCCGTCCTCAGCTCAGCGGGACTCCGCCCCCAGAGGGCCTCCGTCCCCAGCAGGTCCCCACCCTGCAGGCCTGGCCCACCCAGCCTGACATGGAGCCATCGGAAATGGGGAAGGCGCCCGGCCCCACACTGTGGGGAGCCCCCTGCCCACCCCCACACGCTCCCCTCCCTGACTGCATGGGTAATTTCTGTCCTTTGCAGCCAACGAAATGAATGGGTTGAAGGAGGAGAACAAAATGTTGAAGGAGGAGGTGAAGCGACTTCGGGGCCTGGAGTGAGTGAGAGGGCCGGGCCCAGAAACAACCCCCACAGAGCCTGCATGACTCCCCCCAGATTCTGTACAACATCCCCAGAGCCTGCACAACCCCCAAACCTTCATGACCCCCCGACTGCACGACCCCCCAGAGCTTGCACAACCCTCCACCCCCAGAGCCTGCACGACCCCCCAGCCTGCATGACCCCCCCAGCCTGCACGAACCCCAGCCTGCATGACCCCCCAGCCTGCACGACCCCCCCACCTCCAGAGCCTGCACAACCCCCCAACCTGCATAATCCCCCACCTCCAGAGCCTGCACGACCCCCCAGCCTGCACGACCCTCTATCCTGCACAACCCCCCAACCTGCATAACCCCCGACCCCCAGAGCCTGCACGATCCCCCAGCCTGCACGACCCCCAGCCTGCACAACCCCCAACCTGCATAACCCCCCCACCTCCAGAGCCTGCATGACCCCCCAGCCTGCACGACCCTCCATCCTGCACGATCCCCCAGAGCCTGCACGACCCCCCACCCCCAGAGTCTGCACGAACCCCCAGCCTGCACGATCCCCCACCCCCCAGCCTGCACAACCCCCCAGCCTGCATGACGCCCCAGCCTGCACGATCCCCCCCCAGCCTGCATGATCCCCCACCCCCCCAGCCTGCACAACCCCCCAGCCTGCACGATCCCCTATCCCCCCCAGCCTGCATGATCCCCCACCCCCCCATCCTGCACAACCCCCCAGCCTGCATGACGCCCCAGCCTGCACGATCCCCCACCCCCAGAGTCTGCACGAACCCCCAGCCTGCATGATCCCCCACCCCCCCAGCCTGCACAACCCCCCAGCCTGCATGGCCCCATCCTGCACGATCCCCCACCCCCCCAGCCTGCACAACCCCCCACCCCCAGAGCATGCACGCACCTCCAGGAGCTGCGGGGAGGGGAGGCAGGCTCGCTGTGGGGAGGGCTGTGTCTTCCTTCTGGGATCTGGGTCCTTGAAGAGGCCCTGTGGCTCCCTGGCCCTCCGGGGCTGGTGGCCTGCCTTTTCTCACCTTGGACCCCTTTGCCTCCCCTCCAGAGACAGAGCAGTGCCCGTGGCCAGGGAGGGCACCCCAGGCCCCCCATCCCCACTGCTGCTCCCCTCCCCTGGCAGCTGGAAGACGGTCCCTCAGGAGACACTGGCAGGTTCCGGGGAGGACCATGCGGGCCCAGGTCCATGGGGAGAAGTCCTGTGGAGTGGGGGAGAGGCCAGGGGCTGGACACCCATGGGCGCTGCCCGCTCTGGCCTGGGCTGAGCCGCCCGCTCTGCACACCTCCCTAGCCCACATCCCGCTTCTCCTCCCACAGAAAAGCCAACGGGCCATAGGACGTCGCCAGGGACTAAAATCTCCCCAGGCACCAACCTGCCTGAGCCGCGCACCCCAGACATGGTGAGGGCAGGGGTCCCTGACCCGCCACTCCTGGGGGACAGGCAGACATGGTGAGGGCAGGGGTCCCTGACCCGCCTCTCCTGGGGGACAGGCAGACATGGTGAGGGCAGGGTCCCTGACCCGCCACTCCTGGGGGACAGGCAGACATGGTGAGGGCAGGGTCCCTGACCCGCCACTCCTGGGCGACAGGCAGACATGGTGAGGGCAGGGTCCCTGACCCGCCACTCCTGGGGGACAGGCAGACATGGTGAGGGCAGGGTCCCTGACCCGCCACTCCTGGGGGACAGGCAGGGCTCTCTGTGCACCACGTCTGCATGGCAACCTCACACCACACAGGCCTATGCCCTGCCAGCTGGGGACACTGGGCTGCACTGGCCACAGGAGCAGGCCAGGCTGGCGGGGGAGGGGGGACCCCAAGCCAGGTCGCCCCGCCAGGCTGACCTCTTGCCCCCCACAGAGCCCCCAGCGCATATCCAACCAGCTGCATGCCACCGTCGCCGTGGTACGGCCTGGGTCCCGGGCCTGCCCTGCTGACTGCGGCCCCTCCGGTGGGACACCCCCACCCACGACCACCAGGAGCAGCCCAGCCAGCCCAGTATATGAGCACAGCGCCCCCCTGGACAGGTGAGGCCCCACCCCCACCGTCCCAGATCCCGGGCCACCTTCTGGCAGCAGACTAGCAGCCCAGGAACCCAGCATGGCCCCTCAGGGCCCTGCCTTCCTCCAGCTTGGCTTTCCCAGATGTCCCACCTGGTACCGCGTTCTCACGTGGACACCTGCGTGGCCAGGCGGGGGGGGGCATGTCCAGGAAGCATGCTCAGAGAGACCCCCGCCATGCCTGTCTCGTGGTCTGAGTTAGTGAGCGGGGCTGAGGAGGGAGGACTGTACACAGGACTGGCGGCTGATGATCCTGCTAGGATGATAGAACCATGGGCAGCTTGCTTCCGCCCACTGGCCTCAGTTTCCTCCCCTTTGAAATGGCGTGCTTTCTGTCTCTCCTCTGGGGGCTTGCTCACTTCCAGTCACTGCTGACCACGAGCCACAGTCCTGGGCTTTTCCTCCCTCCCAGCTTTCTGCGAGCCTCCCGGTCCTCGGCCGAGGCCTTCGAGTCCCTGAAGCGCTCCCTCCAGGCCGACCGCCGCTGCCTCCTGAACCGCCAGCTGTCCCTGCGCCTGCGCAGCCCCCACGGGAGCCCCCTGGCTGCCCCCAGGGCTCCCCACAGCCCTCAACTCCAAGGCCTGAAGGCTCAGGACACAGAGGCCTGGGAGGAGCCCACGGGCCTGCTGGGCCTGCCCAGCGCCTTGGTGGGCATGCAGGACCCACGGCTGGAGGGGGCCCTGCACCTGCTTCTGGCCCAGCAGCAGCTGTGGGCTCGGGCACGGGCGAGCAGGCTGCGGGACTCACCCACACCCGGAGAGGAGCCCGCGTCCCCGCCAGCCGGCTCCCACTGGGAAAGCCCCGGGGGCCAGGTGCTCCGGGCAGGCGTCGGGACAGCGGTCCCTCCGGGCGGGTGGCACTCTTCCCCTACGGGTCCCAGCGGCCTCCAGAGGAAAGAGGACAGCGCCACTCAGGACTGCGCCTCAGACAAACCCCTGGACCTCTCAGACCCGGCCCGCGGCCGCGACTCCAGACCCGTCGGCCAACACAGACCACTCAGCCCTGCAGCTGCCCCTGCGCAGAGCCCGGAGCCCCTCGAAGGAGCAGTGCCTGCCCTGTGCACACCCCTGACTCCCGGTCCCCAGGCACGCAGCAATGGCATCAAGGGTACCAGAGTGACAGAGCGTGAAGAACTCTCCATTCCCACGGTAAGGGGCTGGCACGGGCTGTGGGCTCTGCTCCTGCTCTCAGCCTCCGTGGGCCCCAGCTGCACGCTGGCCTCCGGCCTCCACCCCGGGCAGTCAGTGCCAGGCAGCACTGAGTGCCCCGCCACCACTGGGAAGGCCAGTGGCTCAGCATCATCCAGGCTACTCCGGAGGCTGAGAGCTGAGGATCTCAGCGCAAAGCTTTCCCAGGCAAGGCTAGCCCACCAGACTCTATCTCCACTTACCCACCACAAAGCTGGAAGTGGAGCCAGCCCGGTCAGCAAAGTCTGTAAGACTCATATCTCCAATACACTACTCTGAAAAGAAACCGGAAATAGTGTTGTAGCCGGAAGTGGTAGAGCTCTAGTCTTGAGAAAAAAAAAACAACTCAAGGACAGTGCCCAGGCCCTGAGCTCAAGACCCAGTACTGGAACCTCCCCGCCCCCAAAAAAGGGGGGATAGGGCTGACCTTCCAGCTACAGCCCCAGATAGGGCCCCAGGCTGCATCCAGGGCTGAGAAGTAGAAAATGACCCCCAAAGAACTCAAGCCACTTACTTGCCTCCCCCAGGAAGCCTCACCCCCTTGTCCAGGGTCCCCCCACAGACAGCCGAGTCCTGGTGGGATGGAAGGTGAGGCTGGAGGAAGACTGAAGCGGGGGCCCTGCCCGCAGAGGATGGATGGTGACCGCTCCCCAGGTGAGGTGAAGCCCTGGGAGGGGGGCCTCCGTGGGTGGAGGAGCCGTGGCCAGCCACTCCCCCAACTGGCCATGCCCTGCTCCCAGGGCTGGTGCCTCCCACGTGGGAACTAACCAACCACCCCCAGCACAGAGAGAGCCATTCCCGGTGCCGTCCCTGCGGTGATAGTGCAGGCTAGGCCTCGGTTTGCACCCAGCCGGCCTCTAACCAGCAGGAACCCTAGCACAGGCGACCTAGCCCCTCCGTGTCCTCCTGCCCTGGCCACCGGCCCAGCTGCCCCCACCCCCGCATCTTGTAGAGCCCAGCAAGGCTAGCGTGCAGAGGCCAGAATCGGATGCACTGGACGAGCCTGCCGCCTCACACAGCGAGGTGAGTCCCGCCCTTCTCCCAGGCCGGCCCTGGCGCTGCGGCCCGGGGGGGGGGGGGGTATGTGCTCCCTGACCTGAGCGCGTCCCCTCTGCCCAGGCGGACGCAAGCTGTGAGGCGGGCACCGAGCTGAGCCTGCCCGTGAAGGGCCCTCCGCAGGATCTACAACAGAAGAGGAAGTGGGACCTGGACCTGGGGGACACAGGTACGCCTGCCCAGGGCAGGTGGGGCCTCAGCCCTCTGTTCCCACGCCCTCTCCCTGGGGCCAGGGCTGCCCTCCACGGGCCGGGCCACCTGGCCTGCGCTCTGGAGTGCTTAACCTGCTTCCTCTCCTGGGAGAGGGCAGACACGGGAGCTCTGGCTTTCAGCGGGCTGGGATGAAGGCCTGCTAGGGCGGAGGCCCAGAGAGGGGGCTGGGGCTACCATCACCACTGCCCCGGGAGTGAGGGTCACCAGCCAGCTTCCCTCAGGATGACCTCATAAGCCCTCTGTCACCTTCCAGCGGGAGCGCCCACGGGTGACCCCACCCACACTGGCTGGGTCCCACCCGGAAACCGGGCTGGTTGCACTTGCCCAGGGTGGTGCCTGGGGCTCAGCTCCTCCCCATAAAGCTGCTGGGGCAAGCCCTGGTCCCAGGATGTCAGGCCAAACCTCCTCTTCCTGCTCTGCTCACAACTGCAGAGGCTTTGCACACCTAAGCTAACCATCAGGCAGCCCTGGTGTTTGTGCAACCAGGACTCCAACTCCTCAGGCCGGGCTGGGCCACCACCATGCACCATTGTTGCCCTGAAGGTGGCTAGGCCTGTGTGTGCTCCAAGCCGAGGCCAGCACATCTGTGTCCTTTCCAGGCTCTTCCATGCACACCCGTGCAGGACCTGTCCTGTATGCTCTCCCGGCTTTTCTGTGCACATGAGTGTGGAACTTGTCCTGTGTCCGTTCCAGACTCTTCATGCACACATGTGTGGAACCTGTCCTGGGTCTTTTCCCGGCTCCACCACGTGTGTGCAACCTGTCATGGGTAGGGTGTTGTCCACCTCCACCCTGAGCAGCACCAGCCGCCCACCCCCAGCCCACCCTCCTGGCCTGGTCAGGGTAGGACTCCCTCAGGCAGCAGCCACTCAGCAGGCAGCACTTGCCTAGCTGGGCACCACTCAAACCTGGCACTGGCCAAATACCCTCTTGTGCTGAGCAGAGTGAGAAGGACGAGGTCAGCAGTGCTTGGGCCTCCAGCCCTGCCCAGCAGGTAGATCATCCCTGCTTCACAGGCGGAAGAGGTCAGCTTGCAAAGTCACGGGGCCAGTGAGGGACCCTGGTTCTCCAGGCCATCCCAGGCCCTCTGCGGGGCAGCGAGGGAGTCAGAGGCCCTGTCTTGGCATCTGAGAGGAGCCACGCTTGTGCAAATTCTCACAGTCCTCTATCCCCTAACCCCCCGGCGCTTGCTGCTGCCGGGAGCAACGGTAACTGGCCACGTTCACCGAGGCGGGCTCCCCTGAGCTAAGGTCGCCGGCTCTGTCTGAGAGCCGGTCTCCTCTAAGGAGGACACACAAGGCCACAACCTCACCTCTGCCTGATGTCCGTCCACTTTCCACAGCTTCCAAGGAGCCATCCCGAGGGAAGAAACCCAGGGTGCCCCTGACAGCAGCAGAGGAATCTGAGAGTGGGCCGAGCCCTGAGGACCGCAGCCCTTCCCCTGGGAGCAGCGGCTGGGAGAGCTAGCCAGGCTGCGCCATCACTGCGGCTCCTCCACCGCACGGGTCAAGTCACTTAACCAGCACGGCTGTGGCCTGGGTCCAAGTGTGGCTGGCATGGCCAAGACAGCCCTGCCTGGCCCCACACCTGCTCCTCGGGAGGGGCATACCTGGGGAGCAGAGGGCAGGGCTGCTCGGGCCCTGTGCAGACCCACCTCGCTGCCCGTGGGGGCAGTGCCCCCAACTGTAAAGGCTGTGAATCCTGCCCGACCTCGGGACCAGGCAGGGAGCTCTGAACAGTGGTCTCGGGCGCCCCCTCATGGAATCCAGGAAAACAAATGTGAGGCTGAGGGAAGGCCTTGCGGGCTGCGTACTCCTATTCAGGATCAGAGGCTTCAGCAATAAACCTGTGACATCTGATACCTCATCAAAGTCTACTTCATATGGAAGCAGTCACCCACCCCCAGCACCGGTGGCTCACGCCTGTAATCCAGCTACTCGGAAGACTGAGTATCCTCAGCATAGAGACTCAAAGCCAGCCCAGGCAGGAAAGTCCATGAGACTCTCCTATTAACCCGCAAAAAAGCTGGAAGGGAGCTGTGGATAAAGTGGTAGGGCAATAGCTTTGAGCAAAAAAGCTCAGGGCCAGCATCCAAGCCCTGAGTCCAAGTCCCAGGACTGACACCAAGAATAAATAAATAATCTGTCCTCCTAAGTTTCCATCAAAATGGCAGTTGAAGAAAACAACAAAAGCTAGCAGGGGGGCTCATATATTAAAAACAGCACTACCTTACGACCCTACCATCCCTGGGCACAGACCCAAAGCAGTCACCAATATGCAAGGCATTTGCAAACCCTTGTTTACTGCAGCATTGTTCATTACAGCCTAACCATAAGAGTCAGCCAAGGTGTGCAACTGTTGGCAAATGGATAAAGAAAAACAATATATATATACATTACTCAGCCATAAAGAAAAATGAACGTACGTCACTTGGGTATATTAAATAGGTAGGTTTCATCAGGTAACTGATGGAGAGACCACCACCTGCTATTCAAGCAGGAAAAGTTTATTTACCGAACTGCTGCCTCCGCTGTGCACGGTGGAGACGCAGGAAAGGGGCGACCCGGCCTGGACCAGGACTGAGCTGGGCCAGGTCAAGGGGTGACCCGGCCCGAGCCAGGACTGAGCTGGGCCAGGTCAAGGGGAGACCCCGCCCGGGCCAGCACTGAGCTGGGCCAGGTCGCGGGGCAGACCTTACAATCTGCAGAAGAGTGGCTCAAGCTGAGACCGACGTGGTGCGTGCGATGAGCCAGCCCCAACCACCAGCAAGTGTCACACGCTTTCATTCATTCGTGGAACCCAGACTTGAGAGACGCGCCCACGCCCACGCCCACGCACACAGAACCACACCCCAAAAGAACAGAGAAGGCCCGGGGAGTCGGGCGCAGGTCAGGGACACTCAGGCCCGCACGAGCAGCCGACGGTGAGGGCCGTGCAGGAGCCTGCCTGCGCTGAGGCCGAGCCCTGCGCGGCTGCGCGGCCGTCCTCGCCGGGCTTCCAGCCCACGGACCCTCGGTCTCCCCGCCAGGCCTCCCGGAGGCCGTGGGCCTTCCCGAAGGGCCGCGCCGTGCGCCCCGAAGCACCTCGGCGCCAGAGGTCAAAAGGAAGCTCGGGCTGGAAGGGGAAGTGCGCCGGGCCGGCCCTCGCCCCAGCACCTGGGCCGCGACCGCGGCGTCGCAGCCGGGCCCCGGGCGCCACCCCGCGCCCCACCCCGCGGGCCCGGCCGCCCAAACCCTGCGGGGCGTCCAAACCGCCCCTTGGACCTGGGGGAGTTCCGGGACCCGCCCTGTGGAGCGGCTCAAGCCAATGGGAAAGCGCGGCGACGCTTCATTTGCATGTGGGCGCGCCATGGCCAATCGGCGGGCGCAACGGCGGCACATTTGCATGTGGGCGCGGCGCGGCCAATCGGCGGCGGCGAGGCGGCGCGGCGCGGCGGCGCACTCGAGCATGGCCGCGGCCGCGGCGGGAGGAGCTCCGGGCCCGGCCCCCGGCCCCGCCAGGCCCGCGCCCGCCGCCCGCCACCCGCCGCCCGCGCCGCGGAGGCGCGGGGACTCGCGGCGCCGCCAGGCCGCGCTCTTCTTCCTCAATAACATCTCCCTGGACGGGCGGCCCCCGAGCCTGGGCCTCCGAGGCGAGAAGCCCCCGCCGCCGCCGCCGCCGCCGCCCCCGCCGCCGCCGCCGCCCGCCGAGGCCCGCGAGCCGCCCGCCCCGCCGCCCGCGCCCCCCGCCGGCCTCCCGGGGCTGCCCGCCAGGCCCGCGCCCCAGGGCCTGCTCAGCCCCACGACGGCGCCCGCCAGCCTCGGCCCGGAGGGGCAGCGCCAGAGGTGAGTGGTCGGCGGGAGGCGCGGGCGGCCCGGCCGCCGCAGGCCCTTCAGCCCGGTGCGGGGCCCGGCAGGCCTGGGCTGGCGATGCGGGACGGCGGGTCCAGGAAGCAGAGGCGAGGCTCGGGGTGGCCGCGACCCCGCTCCGCCCAGGCGCGAGTCCGGCGTCCGGGACCTGTTTTTGACGCCAAGCCAGGGCCCTGCTGGCTCCGGATGCCCCCCCCCCCATGGGTGCTCTGGACCCGGACCCGCGTCCCTCTGCCCTCCGGTTACAGGCTTGCTGAACCCCGGCTCTGGTCCTGGCCCCCCGCCTGGCCCAGGGCAGCCCCCAGCCCTGAGCTCCATCCCCTGCCCAGTGGCGCTGGCAGCCGGCGCCCTGTGTCCTTCCAGGGAGCCCCAGCCCACCGGCCCGCCCCACTCCCTGCCCCACGCCCTCCGCTGCTCACCTCCAGCGGGGGATCTGCTCAGGCCCGGGAGGGATGGGTGCACACCTGGGTGGGGCTCGTGGCTCCCTGTGCCTGGAGGTCATTGCTGGCCCGCTCGGAGAGGTAGCTGTGGGGTTTCAGGGAGCCCGGAGGTTGAGCCCAGCATGGAGCCCTGTCATCTGAGATCCTGACCTCAGATCCTGCCTGTTTCTGAGTGACCAGGGGATGGGTCTGAAATGGCTGAGGTCACCAGCCTGACCTCTCTGGCACCCGGCCACAGGGGGTCCTGCCGGCCCTACGCCTTTCCATGAGACTCCCCCACTTCCCTGAGGGGCATTAAGAGCCGCCTGGGGTCAAGGGATCCACTTACCCAGGGTGACAGCGTTACTGTGGGAGCTGGCCTCACATGTATGAGGAGGGTGTGTGCCTGCTTGTGTGCTGCTGTTTCCCTGTGGGGGGCTTTGGCCTTTCTGATCCCCTTGGCCTGCCTTCCGCTCCTGCTGGTGTGGATGCCCCCCACACACACACACACCTGCCCATGAGGAAGTCATCCCTCCTTGGGCTCTGCTGTTGGTCACTGCCCTGTTGCCCTTCCTTGATGGGCACAGGCCCTGAAGAAAAGGACCAGCATCCCCACCCCATCCCACACCCCCAACCCCACACTCCAGCCTCCAGAATCCCAGGATCATGGATTTTAGGAGAGGAAGAGAACTCAAGTTCCAAAGTATATGTCTGGGTACTGATCTGAGCGAGCTCTAGCCCCATTCCCAGCCCCACTGTTCAGTAGCTCTGTGATCTTAGACTGGAAAGGCCTTCCAAGCCTCAGTCTCCTCTGGAGGAATGGATGGGCTCATGCAGAGTGCTTTCTGAGGTCAGGTGATGCTAGAGGTTCAGTAAGACCCTCAACAGCACTCGTCCATCCTGGGGCCCACTGTTCATTAGCCGGAGGGGGAGATGGGAACCCGCCTTGCGTCACAGGAGAATTGACACTGTGATTGCCTAACGCCCCAGAGCACACTGCTTTCTGGACCTCTGGCCAGGCGTGGAGCAGATGGTCAGGCACCCAGCCTGGCAGCTGACTCACTGCACTCTGGCTTTGGCCCACAAAGCTCAGGTGAGTCTAGAGACTGTGGTGTCAAAGCACCGCAAAGGTGGTGACACCTCGTACTTATTAGTGCCAGTGTGTGAGTAAAGGAGGAAAGGTGACCCCATGGCTGAGTGCAGGGGGAAAGGTGACCCCACAACTCAGGGCAGTCAGATGGGCCCCAAGCAGAGCCCAGGTGCAGCCTTGAGGCGCAGGAGTCCTCTCGGTGCTGCCCCGTCTAGAGCAACGTCCAGAGTCAGCCAGAGCTTGTTGGCTGGCATCCAGCACCTTCCAGGTTAAGCAAGGTGCGGCCTTGCGCTAGCACTCTGTTTAGAATGCTGTTGGACGTGGCGCTGTAGCTCCAGTGGTAGAGCACTTGCCTTGAGCTGAAGAGCTGAGGGACAGCGCTCAGGCCCAGAGTTCAAGCCCCACAACCGACCAAAAAAAAAAAAAAAATCCCTCTAGAATGCAGTTTGGGCTTTGTTGCCCTTTATCTGAAAACAGCTAAGGGGTGGGCTAAGGCTGGACCGTAGGGCCGCAGGGCGTTTCTCAGCGGCAGCTCAGAGGCTTGGCCGGGCGGGCCCCTGTGTCCTTCCACCCTGTGAAGCAGCTTGCCCCACAGGCCTCTGCTGGCAGTGCCGGCGCGGGCTGCCTTCGCTTGAGACTGACGGAACCCTGGAGGGGCCATTCTCTGGGCGCATGTGCCCTGAGGATCCACGGTGGGCCAGGCAGGCTGCTCAGGCTGGACATGGAGCAGTGCCAGTGGGACACAAGTCCTGTCTGCGCTTACCCGGCCCAGGATGCCCACCTGCCCTCGGGGCTGGCCTGTGGGATGAGCCAGGGGCTTGCTGAAAGCCCCTGTCCTTTATCACAGGTGGTTCAACAGCGCCCTTCTATGGCTGCCGGCAGGTGACGCCAACCTTCGCCTGCACGGCAGGGTGGTCACCCTTTGTAGTCCTCAGCCTATGAGAGATGACTGCCCCAGCCTCTGCTGGCCCTCTAGGGACCAAGTGAGGAAGCCGCCACCAGAATGGCTGAGGTGGAGGCCCCGTCGGTGGCCGGTCAGGGAGGCGCTGGCGCAGCAAGGGCCACGGAGGGACACCAGGCCAGGATTGCCCAGCCGTCTGTGCTGGGAGGCTTTGGAGTCCGTTTGCTTGTTTGGGGCATATTCTGGTGAGGTGCGTGGAACTCGAACGTGGCCCGTGGAGTGACACAGGCACCCCCTGTGGCCATCTCCTGCTCCTGGGTTTCCCCCTCCCCTCCCCGCCATTCCCCCAGGGCAGGTGTGCTGTTCCCAGAGTTCAGGTCCCACCGATCCTGTCCAGTCTGCTGGACAAGGCTGTGGTTGGCCCTTTTGGCCTGTCTTCCGAGTGCGAGGCAGGCAATGTGCACTGGCTTCTGTTCCCCTCTTACCAGCTGGGTGACCCCAGGCAGGTTGCTGGATGACTCTGTGCCTCAGTTTCTCCCTCTATAAACTGACTAGTGCCTACCTGGTAGCTTGTGGGATAGTTTGTAAAGAAAGGGCTCACAAGGAAGGAGTGAAAAAGTCACTGAAGGAAAAGATGTGTGGACCATCTGGGAATGGATTTTATGAGCTGCTGAGAAGAGCACACCGTCCCTAGAGTGAGGAGAAAATAGGAGCGAGCCTCCGCTCCCAGCGCCCGCAGGCTGCCTCTGCACCTGCAAATGAGGCCCCAGGTGTGCGGGAGCCAGGGGCATCGCCGGGTAATTGAGGGAATGCCCCTGGAGAGCCAGGCTGCCCTGGGGAGGGGCCTGAGAACACAGACTCCAGCCTCTGCCACGGCCAGGTTGGTGTGTGAGGAGTGTTGGCATGGGGGCTTGTCTGCCTGTCCCCCACCCCCGCTCCTGAGGCCGCCAGGGGCCCTCGACGAGTGGCGGGGATGGGCTGAGAGGGCTTTCCCTGGGCGCTGCCCGGAGGAAGTACTGGCCTGGCCCAGCAGCTACAGCTCCCAAAAGTGCTCCTCCCGGGGGGCCTTCCCCAGGACGCCTGACTTGGCTCACGGTGAGTGGCATGGTTCTTGCTGACAGACGGAAAGCCCATTTCAGGACAGCGGGGCTGCCTGTGGCCCGCTTCCCACGCAGCAGCCTGCCCTGCTCTCCTTACCGCACAGATGGGCTCGGGGGCTCAAGGAGCCTGCCCAGCTCACGCAGCTCAGAAGCTGCAGTGCGAGGCACTGCCCGGCTCGGTGCCGCTGTATCGTCACTGTCTGCATGTTGGTCCCTTGATCTGCCTGTTGTGTCCAGCGGGTCCGTGGGGCTGTAACACCATGCAAAAGGCCAGCCCCCAGTCACCTCGCTGGTGGACCCCAGTCCCTCGTCTCCATCTGGCATTGGGGCTTCCCGCGAGCCCCCAGGTCAGGAAGGTCAGCTGCCAGAAGAAAGCTCAGGCCTGGCCGTCTGGCCAGACACTCACTTCTGCTCAGAGGCCGAGCCACCTTGTAGGTGTGTGGACTTCCTCCCCTCCCTGCCCTCGTACGCCTGGCCCTTTATGTGTGCCTGTGTCTTAATCGCCTATGAAGGACACCAGCCGCCTGTCAGGCCCCAGCCCACTGGCCTCATTCTACCTCATCCCTCTCTGAGACCCTTCTGGTGTTTGACTTCAACCTGTTGAATCTGCAGGGGACACTGTTCAGCGCATGCCCAGAACCCCAGCAAGGATTAAGGGTGTACTCAAATCTGTGGGTGCCCACACGGAAGGCCAAGGGGCTCCTTCATCTAGAAGTTTCTGGCCAAGGGCTGAGGCTTGAGTGCATAAGACAGTGGCGGGGTCCAGGGCATGGCCGCGCTCTGCACTGCCGCTTTTTGTGTATTTCTTTCCCTGCCCTCAAGGATGGGCACTTCATGCTTGGTGGGAGCTTGGGCCCTGGTGGCTGCCTGGGTTCCACATGGATCCCTGCACACTGTCGAGGAGGGAGGGAAGTTTCCAGGGCTATCTGGAAGGCTTGCAGATCAGTGGACCTGGAGTTGGGTTGAGTCATGTGCACATTGGAGCAAAGTACCTGTGTCACAATGTAAAAAGATCTCCAAGGGCCAGCACAGCGGTGCAGGCCTATAACCCAAGCTACTTGGGAGACAGAGATCGGAGGACCGCCGCTTGAGGCCAGCAGGGCATGGAGGCTTACAGACTCAGCGGCTGGGCGCAGTGGTGTGGCCCTCGTCCCCAGCAACATGGGAGCACACAAATGAGGCCCTGTCTCTAAAGTAACCAACACAGAATGGCTAGCGGCCCAGCTGGGGTGCCGTGTGGCACTGGGGCCCAGTACCACCAAAAAACCGCTCCCCATAGGTAGCCTCTGGAAAGAAAGGCGTGGCCTCTCGCTGGCCACAGGGCCCGCCCACGTGACAGGGAGCCTGCAAAGCTGTCCCCAGTGCTGCCTGGGTCAACAGTGAGAACCACTGGACCCTGGCGGAAGGCTCTTGCGTCTGCATTGGCATTCCCTTCTGGAACTTCTGCAGGGAGCCGCGGCCTGGGGCTCTGCTCGCCAAGTTCCCAGAAGCTCTGTGGCTCATCGCTGTGACTCCACGTACCTGTGGCCGGCCTCCCGGGTCCCCGGGCGGCTCCCATCGGGCTCCATGCCTCCCTGGATGGGAGGAGCATGGAGCAGAGAGAGCCACGTGCCTGGCACCTCTGCGACCACCATCACCACCGGCCACGCCATGGGTACAACGCTGTTCACGCCCTCCCACCCCCACCCTACCCCGTCAGCGTCACCACGGGCATCCGCAGGCAGGGTCGCAGTATTTGTTCTCTTCCCCGGCATTGTGGGAACTCTGAGGGACACTGTGCGTGTCTTGGCTCCTGGGACAAGGAAAAAAACAAAGCTTGCCAGTCTCAGACTGAGGTGCATGTCTAATGTGGTCTGCCATAGAGCCGTCTGTCCAGCCTGAGCCCTGCTTCAGGAAGGGTGGCCCTGGCGTGGTCCTGTGCACCAGGCCCTGGGCCGCTTCCTCCTGCAGCATCACTCAGTGAAGAGTGAGTTCAGTTCTGCTGCAGAAAATGCCAGGGATGCCAGAGACTGAGAAGCAGGTGCTTGTCTGTGTGTGGCTGGGTTGTGCATGGGGGTCTTCGCTGCCAGTGGGCCATGCCTAGTACCCTGCCGAGTAGTCAGTGCAGATGAACGAGGGTGTTGGGCGCATGGTGCTCACACAGCCTCTGCCGAGGTCAGGGATGCCACAAACCGTGGGAGGCGCCGATGTCGGCGGAAGCCGGTGGACGGCATCCGCCCCTCGAGCGCAAACCTCCGGTGGCATCCTGCGTGTCCCGTGACTCATGCCACACGGGCACGAATCCACCTCTGGGTGGAAGCCAGGGTGATGGCAGAAGTGACCTTTACAGGGTTGCTGCTCTGAACCTTGTAGCTTTTTCGTGTCTAATAGAGGGAGAACAGAGCTGAGCAGCCATCCCAAGCCCAGGCGCAGCCCAGGGCTCGGCCGTGGCCGGAGCCACACTGTCCACCAGCGTGGTGAGCTCAGCACAGCTCTCGCCTGTCCTGGCAGGGCTCTGGCTCAGACGCCCAGTGGTCGGAGCTCAGGGCAGACAGCAGAGGCTCCTGGCTTCCCTGGCCTGGCCTCGGGGAGGCTGCCTGTGTAGCACTGGGCCCCCTCCGCATGGGGCAGGCTGGGCCGTGGAACCGGGGCTGCCTTCCGCAGCTCTGACCTGGGCGGCGGCAGCTCTATCCCCGGAACTCGGTGGTGTGGGCAGTCCCTGCCACAGTGGCCGTCTGTCCTGAGAAACAGCTCTTCCCACAGGAGGCGGGTCACCTCCCAGCGCTGCTCCCTGGAATTTCTGGAAGATGCAGTGGGCTGCGCCTCAATACAGAGGTATGTGCCCCTGCCCCCTGCCCGCCCCGCTTCCCCTTCCCCCTCTCCCCTCTCCCCCCCTGCCCCCCCACCCCCGCAGGCCCAGCACTACCTGTTTTTTGTTTTTTTTCTTTTCTTTTTGGGTCGTGGTGCCTGAACTCTGGGTCTGGGCACTGTCCCTCAGCTCTTCAGCTCAAGGTTAGCACTCTACCACTTGAGCCACAGCACCACTTCCGGCTTTTTTTTTTGTTTATGTGGTGCTGAGGAATCGAACCCAGGGCCTCAGGCATGCAAGGCAAGCGCTCTACCACTGAGCCACCTTCCCAGCCCACTCCCTGCTTTTTTACCTTGCAGAACCAAACACGCATCTGGGTCACCAAGACACAAAGGCCTGAAGAAAACACACTTCATCAAAAACATGAGGCAGTATGACACAAGGAACAGCAGGTAACGGCACGCAGCCCGGCCTGGGCTGTGCTGGCTGTCCAGGCCTTTGGGTCCCTCAAGTCAGCCCCTGGGGCCCCAGCCCCCATAGCCACGGCCCACCCCGTCCCAGGGGTCCTGTGCCGGGGGGGTAGGCCCCACCCTTTCTGGGATCCCCAGTGCCTGGCCTCCCGATCCTAGGCTGCCTATTTGCACGTGAGGCCCACAGGCCCATATTCTCTGGGGCTGGGCGACCTGCCAGGAGTCACTGAGGGCCGGGCATCGCTGGTGGGGCCCGCATCCACGCAGGACAGAATTCCTGCCCACCTGCCCCTCGCCACCCACAGGATCGTGCTCATCTGTGCCAAGCGCTCCCTGTGTGCCGCCTTCTCCGTGCTGCCCTATGGAGAGGGCCTCCGGGTCAGGTACGTGCTCACGTGGGCACACACCCCGCAGTAGCAAAAGGTGGGGTGGGGCATCACGCCAGCTGCTGCCATGGCGGGGGCCGCCCGTTGCAGCCCCGCCCTCTGGGGCCGGGAGTCGGGTAAGGCCGCCGTGTCTCGGTTTCCCTCTGAACACACAGCTGTCAGCCCTCGTGGCCAGTCCTGCACTGTGGCTTGAGGATAATTCAGAGAAGGAAACACTGGCTGAGGGGGTGGGACAGCGGAAGGCCTCACAGTAGTCTGCGTGGGGAAGCGTGCCCAGGGCATGACACAGCTGGCTCTCAGGTCCCAGCCCCACCGCTGGGTGTGGCCACTGGTGAAGAGTTAGACACCAAGAAGCAAATTTGGGCAGAAGTGCAGGTAGGTGCTGACAGATGTCCCAGAGCTGTTGGCCGCCTGGTATTTGGCAGACAGGGTCTGTGACGCCCACTTTTCTTCCCAATGGACCACGCGCGCGCACGTGTGCTTCGGTAGGGCGGGCAGTCAGGCTGAGGTGCCAGAGCGAGGGCTCCGCGGGGACCTGGCCCCTCCGGCCTGGACAGAGCGGCTGTAGCCCCTCCCCCTCCCGTGCATTGCAGTGACCTGAGGGTGGACAGCCAGAAGCAGAGGCATCCATCCGGCGGTGTTTCCGTTTCTTCCGAGATGGTCTTTGAGTTGGAAGGCGTTGAGCTGGGAGCCGATGGCAAGGCAAGAGGCGGTGGTGGCCGGTGGCGAGCTGAGAAGCAGCGTTCACATCCACTGAAGGGCAGCAACGCCTGCCGCTCACCCCAGCTGCCCAGGCCCATCTCACCCCATGTCCTCGGTGCCTCAGGCCCTACCTGGGCCTGCCGGGGGGCAGACCCCGATGGGGGTGGGCACTCCCCACTTCCCCAGAGCGTGCAGCACGGCCTCCACGCATGTGCCACTTTCTGGGCCCTTCTGCAGGTCCCAGGGAAGTGGAGCCTGCTGGGACCTTCTGCCATGGGAAATAGCACCTAGTGCTAGTGTAGTTGCTTTTCCAGGTTGTGTCTTATGCAAAGTTCCTGTACCCTACCAACGCCCTGGTCACACACAAGAGTGACAGCCACAGCCTGCCGCCACAGCCTCGGCCCAGCATTCCCCGCGCTCCTCCAGGGGCGAGACACAAGCCTGCCCCCGCCCCGCCAGCACCAGCCAGCACCGAACTAGGTAATCCCATACCTTCCCGGGACCCCGAGGCAAAGGCCCGCGTCAGCACATCCCGCTCAGCTCCTTCAGTGCAGCTGAGCTTACAAAAGCTGTGGACAGCAGACCAGGCTGCTGCCGGGGGGCGGGCAGCATGCTTCTCTGTCCACCCAGCTGGAGGACACGGGGCCCCAGGCACTGTGCTGTGCTGCCTTCGCTCCTCCCTCAGGGCCGCAGCAGCCCCAGCGAGGCTCTGCTGGTCAGGGACTGCTTGTGCTTGCAGGGGGCGACGGCGGAGACGTGCTGGAGTACAACCCCGACCTCCTGGATGACCCGCAGTGGCCCTGCGGGAAGCACAAGAGGGTGCTCATCTTCGCCTCCCACATGGTGCGTGGCCTCTGCCGGACTGCAGGCCCACTCCCCACCGTGCGGCTGCCCGCGTCAGGGTGCCCAGCCAGGCCTGTCCCCACCCACCCCAGCAGCTGCAGGGCAGAGCCAGCCGGGCACTTGCCTGGGGCCCTCCGCGCCTTGTAGCCTAGCCTCCCCACCAAGGACAGAGATGGGCTCAGAGATCCGGGGCCTCTCTGAAGCCTCACATTTGCCCCCGGTCCCAGGCTGAGGGTCTGCCTCTGACACCAGCCCCTCCCTGCTTCCTGGTCCTTCCCTTCAGACCACAGTGATCGAGTACGTGAAGCCTGCAGACCTCAAGAAGGACATGAATGAGACCTTCAAGGAGAAGTTCCCTCACATCAAGCTGACGCTGAGCAAGATCAGGAGGTAAGGACGAGCAAGACAGGAGCCGCAGGCTGCTCCCTGCTCCCTGCCTCCTGCCCCTCACCCTGGAGTCCAGCTATCCCCTAGGCTGCTGGGGATTGAACCCCAGGCCTCTAGCTCACTAGACAAAGGCTCTACCACCTGAGCCATGCAGTCAGTTTGCTTTTTAGATAGGGTCTTCCATTTTTGCTCTGGTTGGCCTACAGCCACCACCTGTGTCCAGGCTTTTCTGACAGCCCGAAGGCATACAGTGCGACTGTGCCGTTTCTCTAGTGCAGCAGCTCCGACCCACAGGCGCGGCTTCCCTGCTCCCCCTCTCACCCCCCAGTTTGAAGCGGGAAATGCGGAACCTGTCAGAGGAGTGCAGCCTGGAGCCCGTGACCGTGGCCATGGCCTACGTGTACTTCGAGAAGCTTGTGCTGCAGGGCAAGCTTAACAAGCAGAACCGCAAGCTGTGCGCTGGCGCCTGCGTGCTGCTGGCAGCCAAGATAAGCAGCGACCTCCGCAAGAGCGAAGTGAAGCAGCTCATCGACGTGAGTGTGGGCGCAGCCTGCCGCACGCGCACCCCGGGTGCGGGCGCCGGACATGATGACTAACCAGCTGCCCCTTTTCTCCTTCCCTGCAGAAGCTGGAGGAGAGGTTCCGACTCAACAGGCGAGATCTCATTGGGTTTGAGTTCACAGTCCTTGTGGCTTTGGAACTGGCCCTTTACCTACCCGAGAACCAAGTGTTACCTCACTACAGACGCCTCTCCCAGCAGTTCTAGCCCAGGCCCCTCCGCAGGAAAGCATCCTTGATAATGGTGTCTGCACTTGACGCACCCGTCTCCCAGGCCTACTCACACCTGCCCTTCACAGCTGCACGGCTGTCTTCAGTTTTCCTGGAGAGGGGTGTCACCTCATTCCAAAGCTCTCGGCCCCCCAAGAGCACTTCTGAGAGTTTTCCTGGCATGAACACACGGGCTCAGCTGAGCCCAGCCTGGCACCAGGACTTTGGTCTCTGTTGTGTGGCAGTGGATCCCGGGCGCCCCCTTGCCTTCACTAACCAGAACCAGGATGGACCTGGTGTCCAGACATGAACACCGAGGTCACCAGGTTCCACTGTGGCAGCATCCATCTTGGATATTCCAGCTAGATGCGGCGTCCCCCATTCCCTGCCTCTATCTGAGCAAGCTCCAACCAGGGCTCCCCATCAGCACGGACAGCCCTGGTGGACTAAACCACCAAGAGCAGACTCCTGCTCTGATCCTTCTCCTCACTCAGGCTGTTCCAACTTCACGTCACTGTGAATCGCCCCAGCTGTGGGCTCGTGCCAGGACCCACCCTCTGCCTCTTGCCAGAAAAAGCTGCTTACTTGTGACATTGAACTTCAGGAAAATGACTCTTGGCTCTTGACTTACCCTAAGCAATATTGTAACAGAAAAAAACTCTATTTATTATTCAGGACTTGATTCTTTGGGTCTCTAAGGAAACAAAACCTGGTTTAGAGGTCTGTTGAAGGTGTGCCTGACCTCAGGACCACCAAGCAAGGCTCGCTCGTGCCGCAGCCCTGGGCAGTCAGCATACGGAGGCCATCTGGGCAAACCTGGCCATGCAGTGGCCATCCTCATGCTCCTCCAGGCTCACCAATGCTCTTGTAGGAGCACTGAAAAGCCGACAGGTTTCCCCTTGCAGATCAGCCCAGCCACTGAGGCAGGCTGTCTAGGCTTAGACACTTGTGCTCCTGGACAGGGGTGATGGCTCTGCCACTCACAGCACTTGGCAGAGGCACAAGACAGCTTGCTCCCTACAAGCCTGCGCCTGCCCTCACCACCTCAGTAGAATGGAACACAAAGACAGTCCCCCCAAACCATACACATGCCCACTCCATGCCCTCCCCTGTGAAAAGCAGCAGTCCAGCCACCAGAAGCCACTCCCATTACAGGCACTATTAAGATGACTTCCCAAGCTCTGCTTTAGTCTCCTTAGGACAGACATTAGCATTGAGAAAATAGCTAGTACACAGTAATAACTTGCTTGTGTATGTGGTAGCATTTAGTCATTTGCCAAGCTGGTCTGTTTGAAACCCTGCTTCCCTATCCTTTTAGAGGATAGCCAAGAACTGCTGCTGTGCAGCACATGAGCTGCTACAATAAAGCCAGTACTTGGAATGACAGCCTGCATCTGCAATTCACCAGACAGACCAAGAACCATGACTGAAACCTGATGTGGCCCTTCCCAGTACCAGCAATGGTTGTAGATGTTTGTGTGTGAGCAAAAATCGGACCTCAAAATGCTTGAGCCTTTGTCAGATTGTTTTCAAATGGACGTGTTTCTTAAAGTAAAACCTTGTTTTGCAGTACACTTCAGTGTGTCTCCTTTCAATGAAGCACCACCCCTTTCCTGGCCCACAGAACCCCACACATACACAGAAGAAACCCAACAGTTTCTCAGTTTATTTATGACAAATGTTCCACTCTAAATTTCCAACGCTTAGAAGTTCCTACAAGAGAAAAACAAAATTAAAAGGGTGTTTGTGGGGAAGTCCTGGTCCACTGTGCCCCAATGTAAGGACCCCACTTACTTTGAGACAATGCAATCACCCTTGGCCAGTCGGAGAATGGAGTCATCTGACTCCCCCTTTGAAAAGAAGGAACAGTCCTGAATATTCCCATCAGGGCTCCCTGGGGGCTGGCAGGGGATCCCACAGGATTGGCCAGCTCACATTTCTACGACTACACCAGTGAGGGAAGCTGGTTGGGAGCAGACACTCTAGGAGTGTGAGACTGACACCCAAGAGGAGGCAGGCAGCCAGCAAGACTCCATCTACCTCCATTCCAGCCTGGGGAAGGGATGGCACACAGAAAATTCTAGTGCCCAAACACGGTGGTGCAATTGTCACGGAGAACTCACCATCCTGCGAATGGCCCCACAGATGGCATAGGTTTTAAACTGGCCGTTACATCTGCCTGTGACCTTGTCGACCTGCAGAAAGTGGGGGAGCCACTCACTCAGGCGCCCCCGGCTCTGGCCTGGGCCGGCCCGACAGTTCCAGGCCCTCCAGGCTCCTCCCGGGAGGCCCGGCTTTGCCAAAGCCGGAGTCCCCCAGCTCACCTCGGCCACGTTAATCTGGATGGACGCGTGGTCCTTCGCACCGATGATGCGGTTGCTGGCGGAGCTAAGGGAGGAAGGCGCCGTGAGCGGGGAGGGGAGTAAGAGGGGCGGGGAGCGGGGGGAGGGGGGACGCACTCACCACTTCCGCGGCACGTACAGGTCCACGAACTCGCCCGCGTCGTTCTGCATGTCGAAGCCGCACCTGCGAAATCACCGCGCGCGGCCATGAGCTCAGCCCGGCCGCACTCGGGGCGCGCGGGCCTCGGGCATCACCAGGCCCCGGCCCGGCCGTCCCCGCACGGCCCCGGCCCGGCGATCCCGCATGGGCCGGCCCCGGGGAATCATCGGGCCCCGGCCCGGCCGTCCCCGCACGGCCCGGCCCCGGGGAATCATCGGGCCCCGGCCGGGCGATCCCTGCACGGCCCGGCCCCGGGGAAATCATCGGGCCCCGGCCGGGCGATGCCCGCACGGCCCGGCCCCGGGGAATCATCGGGCCCCGGCCGGGCGATCCCGCACGGCTCGGCCCCGGGGAATCATCGGGGCCAGACCCGCCCCGCCGCCCCGCCGCCCCGACCTCCGCCCGCTGCCCGCGCAGCGTGACCGACCTCAGCTGCTTCCGAGACGAGCGCGAGCACAGAAAGGAAGTGCGGCGTCCCCCGGCAGCGGTATCGGCGGGCGGGGCGGGGCCTTGGCGATCGTGTCCGGGTCACGCGGCCGCGCCGAGCCTGAGCAACGCCTCCTTTCCGGTTCCCATCTAGACGCGATTCTGCTTCTGCTTCCGCTTCCGCCTTGTGGAGCGCCGGACTCCGCCCGCCCCGCGCCCGCACCCCGGCCCCGCACCCCGCGCCCCCTGGCCCCGCGGGCGCGGCCGCCCTCCGCGGTGGCATCCCGGAGGCGCGGTGGCTCCGCGGCCTGGCGGGGGCGTCCGCACGCGGGGCGGGAGGCGCACGCGCGCTCGGCTCCCCCACCTCGGCCGAGGCCTCGGACCCACGCCGACCCGCCGCACGCAGGGAGGGACTCGCGCAGCGGAGGCCGCGGCGGGGCGGCCGAGCCCAGCTCCGGGGCCTCGCGCGCGCTGGCGGGCGGGCTCTGGCAGGCCAGGGTCGGGGAAGGCCGGGCCCGAGCGGGGGCTGAGCCCGGCGCACCCCGGGGCAGGACCCCGGGCCCGTCCCCCGGCCGCCCTCGGAGACACCGCACGTACAGAGCTCCTCCACGCCGCAAAACGTAGAAGCCGGACGCCGGTGGCTCACGCCTGTTACCCTCGCTCCTGGCGAGGTTGCAGTTCAGGGCCAGCCCCAGCCAGAAAGTCCGCGAGCTTCCTGTCTCCACTCAACCACCGAAAAGCTGCAAGTGAGCTGTGGCTCAGGCGGTGGAGTGCCAGCCTGGAGCGCAAGGCCCAGGACCCGCACGGAAGAGGACACGAAAATCCCCAGACTCACTAGCTGGAGGTGTACCGGGCAGTCGGTCTCTGGAGTCAGCCCCACCCTGATCAGCACCTGATGGGAATCTGGGCTGCCCGCTCACATTTGGCCTGGCCCACCTCACACTACTGCTGAGGGCTCTCTAGATCCAGCTTGCCTTCCTTCGCACAAGATCGCCCCTGCACTTAGTAGGCACACAAGACACCAATTGAGTGCACCTGAAGCCCTCACCCCTCTGAGTTGTCCTCCATTTCATAGGACTGAGAGGATTTATCATCTGGGTCCTGGAGGAGCTGAGATTGAAAAAAGTACCCCCACGGGCTGGGAAGGTGGCTTGGTGGAGTGCTTGCCTAGCATGCATGAAACCCTGGGTTTGATTCCTCAATACCATGTAAACAGAAAAAGCGAGTAGTGGAACTGTGGCTTAAGTGGTATTGCACCAGCCTGAGCTAAAGCAGCTCAGGGACAGGCCCAGGCCCTGAGTTCAAGCCCCAAGACTGAAAAAACAGAAAAGTCTCCCTAACCCCACCCCCATCCCATGCCTGGAAAAGACTGTGTCTGCTGATGCTTCCTCCAGACTCCAGCAGCGTCCGAAGTGAGGTCACTGAAGCCACTGTCCTTGGGAAGGTGGTTCTGTCCCTGCAGGCCCTGAGGCGGCGTGTGCCTTTCCAGAAATGCCAGTGGTGTAAGAGATGACTTGTTTATGTTTGCGGTTGGGGATCTGCAGCTGGCCTGGCTGTGTCAAAGTGTGAGTTAATCCAGAAAACCACATAGTTTACCCTGATCTAAATGTTACAAAATGTATATGTGTATCAAATATAACTGGGCATCCTGTAAACATGTATAATTGCTTAGATATAAATGTTTTAAAAGACTCCTAAATCCAAGGAATTCTGCTAACTCCCAAGACAAAAGATGGGGGAAAAAAACTACCAAGGCCCCTTGCTCAAAACCAGTGATAAAGAGAAAATTACAACCAAGCACCAGTGGCTCACCCCTGTAATCCTAGCTACTGAGTAGTCTGAGATCTGAGAATTGGGTTCAAAGCCAGCCTAGGCAGAAGCCTGTGAGGACGTTATCCCCAGTTAACTACCAAAATATAAGTGAAGTTGAGCACCAGTGGCTCACGCCTATAATCCTAGCTACTCAGGAGGCTGAGATCTGAGGATCTTGGTTCAAAGCCAGCTGGGCAGGAAAAGTCCATGGGACTTATCTCCAATTGGCCATCAAAAAGTCAGAAGTGGAAGTGTGGCTTAAGCAGTAGAACACCCTGCGTTCAAGCCCCGGTACACACACACACATACACACACACACACACACACACACACACACACACACACACACACACACACCATATATATGAAGAAATTGAACCTAGAAATCGATGCCATTTCCAATAGCACTACCAGGGTAACGTTTGAGGGAGGTAAGTCCGACAAGCACGTAGGGTATGCATTCATGTGAACTGTGGCACTGTGGTGAGCACATGCAGGAAAACCTGGCACGTGGAGTGGCATGTCTCCTTGTGTGTTGGGGAAATCACGGGTTTCTTTACATGTCTGCAGAGTAATTCCATCCCGGCCAAATCCATACAGGCTTTGCAGAAAACTTTCTAAGGTTTATGTGAAAATGCAGCCGTAAGCTCACTGAAAAACCTGTGGCATAAAACCCCAGGCCCGGGCTGGGAAGGTGGCTCAGTGGTAGAGTGCTTGCTTTGCATGCATGAGGCCCTGGGTTTGATTCCTTAGCACCACATAAGTAGAAAAACCTGGAAGTGGTGCTGTGGCTCAAAGTGGTAGAGTGCTAGCCTTGAGCTGAAGAGCTGAGGGACAGCGCCCAGGCCCAGAGTTCAGGCCCCACAACGGTCAAAAATAGAATAAAATAAAACCCCAGGCCCCCAAACGGTGTCATCAACAGGGATGACAGGCAGGGGAGGTGGCAGCTAGGCTGGGCCCATCCCAAGGGATGTTCCACACCTCCCGGCACGGCCCCCGGCGGGCGCTGGGGGGCATCCGATCCCGGCACTGCCCCGGGCGGGCGCTGGGGGGCATCCGAGAGCTACTCGGGGCCTGCTTTGCCCGCTGAGCGCCTTCACCCTCCCCTGCGGCCACCGTAGTTGCTGCAGCGCCTTCTATATGGATCCCAGAGTGCGAAGGAGACCGAGGCCAGGTGGGAGTGAAGATCCTTTCCCTGGGCAGAACCCCAAGGCCGCCCTGGGGCTCAGATCAGCAGTGGCCTCCACAGGGCGGCCTGGGGCTCAGATCAGCAGTGGCCTCCACAGGGCGGCCTGGGGCTCAGATCAGCAGTGGCCTCCACAGGGCGGCCTGGGGCTCAGATCAGCAGTGGCCTCCACAGGGCGGCCTGGGGCTCAGATCAGCAGTGGCCTCCACAGGGCGGCCTGGGGCTCAGATCAGCAGTGGCCTCCACAGGGCGGCCTGGGGCTCAGATCAGCAGTGGCCTCCACAGGGCGGCCTGGGGCTCAGATCAGCAGTGGCCTCCACAGGGCGGCCTGGGGCTCAGATCAGCAGTGGCCTCCACAGGGCGGCCTCCTCAGGGTCGCGGAGTGCCCCTGCATCCCCCAGAGCATGCTCACACCTTCCACCTCTCCCCCTCCCCCTCCTCTCCCCCCTGCACCTGCAGGAGCCCTGTGTGATTCAACAGCCAGAATCACAGGATCACGGGCTGGCTTTGCCCCTCCTCCCTCTTTTTTCTTTTCTTTTCTTTCTTTCGTTCATTCTTTCAGTCGTGGGCCTTGAACTCAGGGCCTGAGCACTGTCCCTGAGCTTCTTTTGCTCAAGACTAGTGTTCTACCACTTGAGCCACAGCACCACTTCCAGCCTTTTCTGCTTATGTGGTGCTGAGGAATCAAACCCAGGGCTTTTTTTTGGGGAGGGGGTCCTGTTGTGGGGCCTGAACTCTGGGCCTGGGCGCTGTCCCTCAGCTCTTCAGCTCAAGGCTAGCGCTCTACCACTTGAGCCACAGCGCCACTTCCAGCTTTTTTCTTTTTGCTTATGTGGTGCTGAGGAATCGAACCCAGGGCCTCATGCATGCAAGGCAAATGCTCTACCACTCAGCCACCTTCCCAGCCCAAACCAAGGGCTTTTTGTACATGCTACATGAGCACTCTACTGCTGAGCCACCATACCAGCCCTTCTCTGCCTTGTTAGCTGAGTGACCCAGGAGAGATCTGGTCACCAAGCTGCCTCTTGTTCAGCTATGAAGTGGAGCGATGGTAACAGGGCCTTCCAGGCTGGAGTTGTCTGTATTGACAACACGCATGCGTAGTCAGAAGGCCTTCCCGTCTATCCATATGCACAACCATCCAACCATCAGCCACCATCACCACCACCATCACAATCATCAACATCATTGCTCTTACCATCACAATCACTATCATTATCTTTACCACCACCACTATCACAGCCATTACAATCACTACCACCACATCAGCATCACATCCTCACATCCATATCAGCATCATCACTATCACATCAGCAGAATCAGAATCATCACCACCACACCATCACAGTAACCGTCACCATCATTATCGCCACCCTGGCCATGACTTCAGCCTCACTGTCCCAGGTGTCATTGTCACTGTTACATCAGAACCAGCATTGCACACCACCACCGCAGTCACAGTTGTCACTGTCAGCACCATCACTATGGCCAGCAGCAGCAGCAATCACCATCACAGCCATTGTTAACACACTCACCACCACTATCATCATCATCATTATTACCCAAACTCACGTGGCTAGATTAAACTCTTGGTTGAGAACTCTGGAAGCCTTACTGTACCAGCCCCAATCCTGTACAGGTCTCCATTCTGGCTGACTGTGTACAGTAGTCCCTGCTCCATTGCCTACTTCACTTCTGCAGTCCTCAGTACTGTGAAGGTGAGGCTTTAGCTGAGTGGCTGTGCAGCCTTCAGAGAAGCCATCTTCTTCTTCTCCTCCTCCTCCTCCTCCTCCTCCTCTTTCTCCTCCTTCTCCTCCTCCTCCTCTCCCTCCTCCTCCTCCTCTCCCTCCTCCTCCTCCTCTTTCTCCTCCTTCTCCTCCTCCTCCTCTCCTTCCTCCTCCTCCTCTCCCTCCTCCTCTTTCTCTTCCTCCTCCTCTCCCTCCTCCTCCTTCCCTCCCCCCCCCCACCTTCACCACAGCAGCTGTGTCTGGGCCAGCCTGAAATGCACAAAACAAGGAAATCCTCTTTCCAGGCTTGAGTCCAGGATCAGGACGACTGGTCGACCAGGCAGACCAGGGACATGCCCTTTCCCTGGACAGGCCTAACGGGAACTGCAGCTCCTCCCCCAAAGCCTGCCTGGGCAAAGGCCCTGTCCCAGGCCACAGTTCCTTCTAATCATAATGGGCAGTCAGAGGCCCCCAGCGGACTTAGAGGATTCAAGTGAGACCCCCACCGGCCAGCGCCAAGGGGGTCCGCCAGACCGCAAGCCACAGCTCGCTCGGGAGCCAGGGCTGCTCAGCTCCCTACGCTTTCCACTTCATTTCACTTTAGGTTATATTAGCTTTGCTAGACGGAAGCTCAGCCCACGCCTGTCCCGGTCCTCCAAGCTCTGACCTGCTGTAGCCCTGGACACCCGGAAGGTGCTCTCCCCGCAGACCACGCCGGGCATTGGTCCGGTCTGGATGGGTCAGCAGCGCCCAGTCTGCCTTCCCAGCTTGTATGTGGAGCGGCAGAGGGCTGAGCCTGGCACTCAGGAACAGGCCCCATCCAGAGCCTACCCACCGTGCACCTGGCCCAGCAGTCCCCCTGTGGGCGTCCCATGTCAGGCCCCCACATTGAGGCCCGAGGGAGGGTTGCAGAGAACGCCGCCCCTGGCAGCCCAGCCCACAGCCTCGGGAGGCACCAGCCAGCTAGGTGTGTCCCGCGGTAGCTGCCCGAGCACGCCCAAGGCCAGGGTTTGCTGGCTCTGAAAGCCGGGTGGGTGATGGGATCCAAATTCTTGCCCTGGTGAGTGGCCCAGGCTTGTCCCCCTCAGCCGGCCTGGCTCCTCAAAGCTCCTGCCCCACCCAGACCTGTCTGTAACTCCAGGGCCCAGAATGTTCCAAGACTGGATAAACCCCCAGGGACTGGCCAGCCAGGAGGTGCCACAGCCCCTCCCCCTTCCCTGCTGCATCCTCTTGCAAGTACCTGCAAGAGGCCACAGCTCAGCAGGGTCCCAGGCTGCTGTGGGCAGAGGCCCAGACTGCTAAAAGCCTGTGTTGAGCCCCAGGGGAGGGGGGAGAGGAGAAGCAGGGGTCCCAGGGGAGGGGTGTGCCCCTAGCCTGGCCATTGTAGTGCCCCCTGGCTGGCTGTGCTTCTGGGGATCAGAGACCAGCATCCTGCAGCCCCAGAAGAGCGTCCACAGAGCTCCCACACCCAGAGCCTCTCAGATGGGCTCCTTTAGGTGCCTAGCCAGGTCCCCTGGGGCCCCATGACCACAAGGCTTGCACAGTTGAATTCCGCAACTCCCCCCCTCCCCTCCTGCCCAGCTGAGGTGCAGGCTAGAGCTGGGGTCAGGCCTAGACCAGGCCTGCTTCCCATCAAGCCTTGCACAGTAGCCAGCTCCGCTCTGGACACCCGCTCAAGTCCTCGGGTGCGTGTCCAGTGCTTACTACTCCAGGTCCTGAGTCCAAGCCTGGAGGTGGCTGGGCACCCCACAGCGCACCCACAAAACAGGTGACCTTATCACAAGCGAGGGTGAGTGCTGGCCTCCAGCAGGCAGAGGCCGGGCTGCTGCTTATGCCTGCTGAGCACCTCCCGCCGATGGTGTCCAGGCGGTGTCCAGCCAGCACCAGACCTGTGGGAGAGGTTTGGCTTGGTTGGGTGCTGGCATGGGCCCAGAGCCTTGCACATGCTAGGCAGGCTCTCAACATGGAACTCCACCACCTCTAGAGGGTCAAGAGTTCTGAGAGACCACCACACGGGTGGGTGGTCAGGAAAGGCTTCTGAGGAGAATGGATTCCCCAAAAGCAGACCCTGGAGGAATCTGCCACCCTGCATGCTCTGGAGACGGGCCTTGGAGTGCTGGTTGTGCTGGGTATACTGGCAGCGCAGGCCTGAGAAGCAGCCCGCCTGATACCAGGCCCTGGAGGGGGTTCTGCGCCCCTCCCCCTGCCACCCCCCCCCCGCATTCCGCCACCTGGGCGGGCAGGGGTGGGGATTCGGAACATTCCTGGCAGACAGAGATAGCAGCCCACGGTCTGCTGGTCTGCTCTGGTCCCGGGGTTCAGGCTGTCTGAGCTCCAGACGGGGTGAGGCTGGGGTCTGGTCCAGGACAGCTGGGGTAGCTGCACAGCAGGGGCGCATGTCCGGCACAAGGCCCAGCCCACAAGGTCAGGAGCGACCGGCCCAGGGAGCTCTGCTGACCCGCGGCGCAGGGAGGCAGTGCCCGCTGGCACTGCAGCACAGCCCCGCGTCCTGTCTGGTCTGTCTGGTCTGTGAGAGGGCTCACGTGGGCAGCTCCACCCCCCTCCTGGGGTCAGGCAGTTGGGCAGCACGCACAGGAGGGTCCAGGAGGGGAGAAGATGAAGTCGAGGTTCCAGGGCCGCGTCTGGGTGTTGCACCCAGCAAAGCCGATGGCGCTAGGAGCAGGGCTAGCAGGGCGTCCTGGCCTGTCCTACGTGGAGGCCCTGACCTGGCTGCCCGGGGACATCGAGGCCGCGCAGGAAGGTCCTGAGCCCCGATGTCCCTGTCATCCTCCACAGACCGCGGGAGCCTTCCAACCTCCGTGTTTACATTCCCCGGAAATACTTCCCCACAGGAGCCTCAGGACAAATATTTTGTTAATGTTGAAACTTGGGGCAAACAGAGGCCAGAGTGGGGCCTGGACCCACCGCTGGGTTCCAGGGGGGCCATCCTCACCTGGCCCACCCTGTGCCCCCAGTTGGCCAGGCTAAGCTGGACAGCTCCTGGCCTGGTTAAGAGCCGGGGACACAGGCTGGCAGGAGCCCCTGTGGGGCAGGCACCTCGTCTGAACATGGCGGCCCGGGTTCCCTCCCAAAGCCTCCTCTGCCGTGGGCATTTGTTCTCGAGCCCGTCTCTGTGAACAGGGGAAAGGAGATGGAAGAGGCCTGGGTGTCCCCTGGCAGTTGAAGCCCCACCCCCCTGGATGGCCCCTGTCAGGTCTCCCTCCTGTGGGACAAGGAGGGACAGGGACTTTCATTCTGGCCTTAGACAGGGAGGGTGGGGTGCCTGTGCCTTGGGTCCCAAGGGGCCTACTCTGGGCTGAGTCAGCGTCACGCTGGGGGCTGGGTGTCCTGTGTTGATGGCCCATGCCTCTCTGTGCGTGGAGACAGGGCCCAGCTGGTGTTCGCAGGCTCTGTGGGTGGCCTGTGGGCGCAGGGAGGTAGCTGCTGCTGACCGCCTGCTGCCCCTCCAGTACCCGCCCTGGCTAAGCCAACCGCCATAGCTCCTTCTCAGCTCTGGGACCCAGGTAAGCATCTTTCCGACACCTAAGGAGGGCTGTGGTATGACCTGAGCTGTCCCTGGGCAGCTTGTCCTCAAAGCCACTGCCAGCCAGCCAGCTGTGCCTCCCACCTGTAATCCTACTCAGGAGGCTGAGATCTGAAGACTGCAGTTCGAAACTAAGCCAGGCAGAAAAGTCCATGAGACTCTGACTGCAGCTGGATGGGAGGTGTGGCTCAAGCGGTGGAGTCCCGGCTATGAACAGAAAAGCTGACGAGAGCACAGAGCCCCGAGTTCAAGCTCCAGAAATTAAAATCTGGCACCAGAAATTAAAATCAAGTCCTCTGTGGGCAGAGAGGAGCTCGGGTCTTTCTCCAGCCCGCTGCTGGGTGGCTGTCCTCTGCCCCTTCCTGGCTAGAGACACTTGGTGGTGATTTGCACTGCAGGAACTTCTAGGGGACCCCTGGAGATGTAGGGGTGGCACCAGGCAATGCATCAGCCCCTCACCTTGAGCCTTGAACCAGCTTTCCTGGGAGCCAGTGGCGTGGGCAGGACACACGTCTCCCCCCCCCCCCCCCCCCGTGCATTGCTTGCAAGGCCACAGCGGTGACCCGGTGCCACTCAAGCCTGCCGGCCCGCCCGCCCGCGCACGCTGAAGGTGAAGGCAGAGTCCTCCTCCCACCCACGCCCCTCTGTCCTTCTGTGGAGGCCAACACAAAGGAGGAACTCAGGAACACTCCAGCCGGGGGTGGGGCTGAGCGGGGCTGAGGGCTGGGGAGGGCCCATGGGGTGGCGGGGGGCTGCACAGCAGCGGCTGGCACGGCGGGCTCGGGGCGTCTGCGCCCTCCAGCGGGTCACTGCCCTGCCAGGACCGGCAAGGCTCCTCCTGGCAGCCCTGGGCAGGTGAGACAGAAGGAACGAGGAGGAAAGAGCTGGGGGGGACTGTGCGGACGTGCAGGCAGGGAAGGCTACCCAGCCCCTGCCGGGGTCCAAGGGCCAGGCCAAGGCCGGAACCCCAGGCATCAGTGTGGACTGGAGGCTAGCTGTGCCTTGGGCTCCAGCCTGGAGCCCAAGGCACAACTAGCCTCCAGTCCCTGCCCTCGCATGCGGGAAACCTGGCCGGCTCTGGTGAGGGTCTCCCTCCACCCCGGGCCCTGCCAGCTGGCCTAGAGCAGGCAGAAGCCTGCAGGCAGCTCCCTGGGGGGAGGGGTCCAGGCGGCCAGGTTTGCAGCCCATCAGAAGCTATGAGCTGGGGGAGCCCTGGCCCCGCCCACTGGGCCATCTGGGGGGGGGCTGACATTCCTCCAGGCCGCTGGCCTTATAAGGCTGCCTGTGGGCACCTCCTGGAGCACAGAGCCCTACCCTGCCTGCCCCACGGGAACTAGCTGGGCCAGGCCCAGGATAGGAAGGGGCCTGCTGAGGCTTTGGTACTCTTGGGAAAGGGCAGGGTGGGTGGCCCCCAGAGACCAGGCTCAGGGTCCTTGGATGCCACCAGCCTCCCACGTGCAGGGAGCCCCCCTGTCTGTCTCCCCCTAAGTCTGAACTACTCAGGAAGCTGAGATCTGAGGATCACCATTCAAAGCCAGGGTGAGCAGGAAAGTCCATGAGACTGTATTTCCAATTAAATGACAAAAGCCAGAAGTGGAGTTGTGGCTCAATTGGTGGAGTGCTAGCCTTGAAGCTCCAGGACAGCATCCAGGTCCTGAGTTCAAACCCCAGAACTGGCATGCAGGTACACATGTACACGCACACACACACACACACACACACACACACACACACACACACACACACACACACACACACACACACACACACACACACCAGCTGAAACAGGGTTGGCCAGCGGTAGATGCTGTTGGTGTGTGCTCAGTGGGCGGTAGGCTGCGACCCTTTCCTGGGTGAGGGGGGAGCCCCGATCCCCGGCCTCAGGCCCCAGCGTGGAGCCTGTACCTCATCCCTGAAGGACCAGCCCCTTCCTCTGTTGGATCTCCGAGGTTCCCAGGGAGCATGCTGTTCCCTTCCAGGAGGCCGGTGGCCTGGGGGACCTGACGCTTGTCCTCCAGGCCAAGGCGTGCCAGGCAGGTGAAGACGATGCCTTCATGGATGCAGCTCCCCTCCTGCCCCCCCCCAGGCTGCTCCTCCTTCCAGCTCCCAGAATCCAGGATTGGGGAGCCTGAGGACAGACAGGACAGGAGTTGAGGCACAGAGTTAAGAGACTCCTCTGGGACATTCTAAGTGTCCTCTAAGCTGCAGGCTCCTCAGAAATCTGCGCAGCCCAGGGCAGGTGACCCCAGGGGCTGGTCCTTCACCCCCTGGGGTGTGGGGACCTCTCTCTACTCCTGGGAACAGCCTGAAGACGGCTTAGACTTAAGGATTGAACACATCCAGCCAGGAAGGCCAGGCCTCTGAGGGAGGGAGGAAGGAGACAGTCACACAAAGAAGGCCGGGGGCTCAGGGTCTGGATGGAGGTGGCAGGTCAAATCCCAAGCGAGAGAGGTCAGAGGCGAGGATCTAAGGACCCTGTGGGGTGCTGGGCCTCTGTCCTCAGCCAGAGGCGCCCAGGCTAGCGAAGGGGCTTCTAAGCTGGAGCCTGGATTCTGAACGCCTAACCCCTGTTCTGAGGACTGTGTGCAGCACCACGAGTCCCTCAAGTCCAAGCGCTTGTTGTAGATCTGGGTCCTCCATGCAGGGCTCTAAGCCAACGCCTCGCTGTAACCCTAAGGGGACACAGTGAGCGGGGTAGAGGAGAGGTGCCCTGGTCCACAGAGAGCCAGCACGGGGACCGTCTTTCTACCATCTGTGTGACCTCTGACCTCTGCTGCAGGCAGGTGGACAGGAGCACAGCACCTGGTGGGTCTCTGGTGCTCTTGGAGTTTGGAAACCAGAGCCTGTGCTATGAGCACAGCCTGGAGGCTCTGGGGCTGCCACAGAGCGGTGCCTGGGGCCGGGCCGTGGAGGAACATTGAAGTCAGAAGCTCTGAGGACCGGGCCAGGGCCAAATCCTCCATTCCTGGTTGGCATCAGTCCAGGGCCTGGCCTTGGTGACCACCAAGAGCCTAGCGCGTCCCAGAGGGGGCTGCAGCCACCAGGGAGACCCTCTTCTTCCAGTCGCTTCTCAGGCAGGAGAGGCCCAACACTCTCATCCCACCCTTTGGAAGCAGAAAGTTGAAGAAAGGCAGCTTCCCTGGGGGTGGGCAGAGACGCGCTTGCCCGGCCCCGCGAGAAGAGGTGCAGAGGCCGGCTCTGCCCCCCACCCCGGCCGCCGCCTCCACTTCAGCTCCCCCAGCTCTCCGGCTCTGGGCTGGGTCCCGTAGTGACCCATAGACCTCTTCCCCCAGCTCCCTGGCTCTGGGCTGGGTCCCTTAGTGACCCACGGACGTCTTCCATAGCTGTTGGGCTGAGGACCACATTACACAGCTTGGCCCGGCAGTGGCCAGCAGAGATCAGAGCTCCACCCTAGGGGTTTATATTGTCCTGATAAGATGTTTTCCTGGCTGAGTCCTCCTGGTGTCTGGTAAGTCTGTGTTCTCTTCAGAGGACGGACTGGACCATTCTGACACAGAAACCAGACACAGTTCCTGGCTTCTCTGCTCCTTGGATAGAAATAGAAGTTTCACCACTGCTAGCTGGAAGGGTTTCGGAGCAGCCCTGAGACAGGGACCATAGCCTCTGATATCCCCAAACTTGCCGCCAGCCTTCCGCAGGACTGGGACTGGAGCCTTGAGGGCCCCGCGCTGATCCTGGCTGGAGCACGGAGAGCCTGCCGCGTGCAGCCCTCCCAGGGAACAGAGACGTGTGCAGACCGGCTCAGGATGTCAGTGTTGGTGCTTGCAATCTGGAGCCTGGAGCATTCCACGTCCCCAGTGTGGCTCCCGGAGGCCAGCTCAGATGAACTGAGCCCCCATTCCCCCTGGCTGCAGGGGCCCCGGGGCACCTGGGAAAGGAACACCACTGGAGGGGGGGGGACGGGGCGGGGCAGGTTTGCTTGGCTCAGGATCCCTGGCTGAGGAGAACCGGCCAGACCCCTGGGTGGGGCTGCGGGGAGGGGGCGCCCTTCCCTCCAGAGCTCCCGACCACAGACTCCTGTGGCCCTGGGGCTGGGCGAGGGGCTCCAGATGTTGTGTTGCCTTAAGGGAGGGCAGCAGGGCCTGTGCCCTGCTTTCCTAGTCTTACTCTGGCCTGGGCACCCTCTCCTGTGGGTCCAGGACAGCTCCTTCTCTGCGTTCTTGATTGTCTTAACCCTTGTGGCTTCAGTGTCCCGTCTGTAAGGGGGACAAGTGGTTGGACTGCCTGTGCGTCAAAGGAGAACAGGAGGGACTCCCATTCATGAGTCAAAGGAAAACAGGAGGGACTCCCATTGGTCCAAGTGGTGAGGATCCAGAACCTGAGCTGGTTAGCTGCAGGTGGGGGACAGGAAGGAGCTCTGCCCCTCCCCACAGGCCTCGGGCAGCTGCTGGGATATCTCCTTCACCTGCTGGCCTCTCTCTCCCAGTGGCGTCGGGATGGGGCAGAGGATGGATGCTGAGCCGGCCTGTGTGACTTGTCTCCTGCCCACTTCACCCGCTGCTGCCCAGTGCCAGTTGCTCGTGTGGGGCAGCTGTCTTCTGGGAAGCAGCTACCCCAGGATTAACCCTCCCCACGCCGGCCGTTGTCCCTGAGTCAGCACATTCTCCGGCAGTCATTCCTCCCTAAGCCTGGCCAGTGCTCTGGACAGCCTGGCCTGGCCACTAGGAGGCTGGGAGGGCTCTTGGCCGCGGCTGGCTGGCTCTCGGCTGGATCTCTGCCGACCAGCCCCCCCCCTCCCCCAGGGATTGGTGGGAAGCCTGCAGATTCTCAGGAGCCTGGCCAGACCCTGGGGATAGTATGCATCTCAGCCTCCAGCCCCCATGATGTCAGGGCCCCCAGCTGTCCAGGGGAGCGGGGCCAGCACACATGGCCTGGAGGGCGTGGCGAGGGTGACCTCGGGGCGCAGCAGGGTGGGGTCTGCCTCCGCCCCAGCTGTCCCTCACCGGCTGACCTGCTTCCTCTGAGCTTCTAGCCCACCTGCGGGCACCCAGTGCTCTGCACCACCTGGAGCTTCCACAAAGGGGAGAGGCCTCCCAGCCTCGCCCAGGTGGGGGAGCTAACTGAGGCTCTGGAGGGATTTGGGAGGCACCCGGTAGCATGGGGTGGCCCCTCCCACTGCCCAGTTCCCAGCTCCACAGAGAGGGGCCGCCCAGTGCCTTGGGATTGGGGAGTTTAGGAGGCTGGGGGCGGCCGGGGAGGTACGGCGCTGTGGATGGTTCAGCTGCTCACCTGGAGCCCCCACCAGCACCCACTGTGGTCCCGCGCTTCATAAACTCTCTCAGCCGCGCCCTGCCCCGGCCAGAGAGATGGGAACCCTACCACCAACTGGGGACAATGGCTGGGCCGGCCGGCCCAGGGACTGGGGGAGCTGCCAACTCGGCAGCTGTGGCCCCACCCCGCCCAGGGCTCCCCTCGAGGCCAGTCTGGCCCCGGAACCCAAGGGGAGGAGGAGCCCCAGTGGCCGAGGCCGCGGCCACCCAGAGGCCGGCACTGCGCCGCGGCGCTGGGCCCCGTCCCCGTCCCCGGGCTGTGGGCTCCTCACCAGTGGCCGGGCAGGGGCGTCGCTCGGAGCACGGGTCGGGCCTGGCCGGGCAGTTGGAGCCCTCAGTGCCCAGCCACGCGGGCCTCCCGCCCCGGGTCCGGTGTGTCCACCCGCGCCGCCGGGAGCATCCCTGGTCCTCGGCTCTCGCGGGCACCTGCGACCGCTCTACTGGCCCTTCGCCCTTCTGGAGAGCCGGTCGGAGCCCAGCTGGGACCCGCTGGGGCCGGCCGGAGCAGGGCAGGGCGCCCGGGGGCGGGGAGGGTAGGGGGGTCCCCATCCGGACCCCCACCGCGGCCACCCGGGGACGGCGGCCGGGCCGGGCCCGGGGGGAGGAGCGGCTGGCTGCGCGGTGCCCGAAGTTGGGGAGACAAAGAGGAGAGCCGCAGGGCCCGGAGGGCCAGGCGGGCGCCAGGACCCGGAGACGGGGCCGCGGGCCGGGGAGCGGGGCGGACCCGAGTTCCCGCGGCTTGGCCCCGGGCCAGCAGGTGTCCCTGCGGCGAGGGCGGGCGCGCCGGGGCGGGAAGGGTTAACGCCACCCCCGCCCCTCCCCGCCCCCCTCCCAGGGCGCGGGGCGCGGGCGCCCGGGCGGGCCGGGGCGGGGCCTGACGTCCGCGGGCGGGGCGAGCGGGGCCGGCCGCCGGGCTCCAGTCCCGCCGGGCTCCGCGGGACGCGCAGTGCCGGCGCTCGGAGCTGCGGGAAGATGGCGAAGTGCGGCGCGCGGCGGAGCGCGGGACGCGGACTCCCCGCGCCGCTGCGGCTGCTGGCGGCGCTGGCGCTGCTGGGCGCGGCGCGGGCGCGGGCCGCGGCGGGCGGCGGCTTCAGCCTGCACCCGCCCTACTTCAACCTGGCGGAGGGCGCCCGCATCGCCGCCTCCGCGACCTGCGGCGAGGAGGCCCGCGCGCGCGGCGCCCCGCGCCCCACCGAGGATCTCTACTGCAAGCTGGTGGGGGGCCCCGTGGCCGGCGGGGACCCCAATCAGACCATCCAGGTGAGCGCGGGGCGGCGCCCCCGCGACGCGTCCCGGGCGCGCGGGGCCCCATCCCGGACGCCCCAGCGCGGCAGGGAGCTGCGCGTCCCGCCGGCGGCTCCGGCGAAGCGTCCCCGCCGGACGCCCGGCCCGGCCCGCGGCGGTGACCCGGCCGCGAGTGCGGCCCCGAGTCCCGGCTCGCGGCGAAGCGGGGCTTGGCCGGGGGCGGCGCCCGCCCTCCCGGGACGGGCCGGGACCTGCTGCGCTCCGCGGCGCGCCGGGGCCCTGGCCCCGCCCCCGGCCGGGGCGCGCTCCCCGCCGCTGCGCCGGGGACCCCGGGGTGGAGGAGGGCGGGCGGCGCGGTTTAGCCGAGCGGGAGCACGTGTGGACGGCCGGGGGCGGCTCTGCTCACCGGGGAGCCCTCGGGCTTCCGCGTCGCGGCGGTGGACCCCCGACCAGTCTCTGGACTTAGGTTGGGGATGGGGTCGGCCTCGGGGGCAGAGTCCGCTTCAGGGGCTCGGGACTGCGCAGCGAGGCAGCTTCTCCCTCCTGCCCCGCTCGGGAGAATCCGGGGCCCTCCCGGGGAGGTAACCTGAGCCGCCGCCTCTCGAGCCGGCCTCCACCTTCTGGGTCAGAGTCTGGGGACATTGCAGAGCCACTGAAGTGGGCTGTGGGGGAGGGGAGGGCTGGGGAGCCCGCGGGGATCGCTCTGCCCCCTCCGTACCTGCCCGCCCACCTTTGTGCCTCCTGGTGGGCAGGGAGGAGCCGAGGTTGGTTTTCCCCAGCAGTACCTGAGCCCCAGCCCTGCGGGATCCCAGTCACCAGCCTGCACTTCAGAGGGGAAACCGAGGCCTAGAAAGGTGCTGGGGCTTCCCCAGCCTCCCGCAGCCGCTCAGACCGGCCTCGGACCCTGGGGCCTTCTGCCATGGGTCCCCTCGGCATCCGGGGCTGGGCTGAGAGCCACGGAGCTGCCTGCAGAGGCCCGTTAGTGAGGCTGTGGTCCACTTCCGGGCCCCATACCAGCCCTCCGCTCCTCACAGGCCCTGGTGTTACCTGGTCACACGGGCTACCTCTGTAGAGCGTGATGGCTGAGCCTTGGCCTCTGTGACCTGGGCTCAGAGCCCTGCGTCCTCGCTCACTGTGGCTTCCGTCTGAGCCTCTCGTCTTGTTTGTGGGGTGGACACTGATGCCTGCCTCACCTGGGGTTGCCAGCCCGGCTCAGGAGGCTGGAAAGCCAGCACACAGTGACTGCTCGCCACCCTCCGTCCCCGTCTTTCCGCAAGCTGAGCTGGTCCTTTTCTACCAGCACTCATCTAACCCAGCCAAGCATCCCTGTGCCAAGCTGCTTCCCCACCTGGCCCTTTCTGGGTGACCTGGGTCTCAGAGCCCACCTCTGATTGGCCTGGAGGCTGGGCCTGGCCCACAGAACCTGCCCGTGGCAGGATTGGGGAATGGGCACAGATGGTACCAAGGCTGTGAAGCCACAGCCTGCTGCAGTGGGAGATGGGGGTGGGAGATGGGGGACACTGGCTTCACACGGCAGCTCCAGAGGTGGCTGGGAGTCATCCTAGGGGATGGGGCAGGGGGTTGGGACCCCCGGTGTGAGCCTGGCCCAGGCGGAGGGCAGCTAGTCTCAGGTGGGTATCAGAGGAGCTTGGGCTGGCCTCTGGCCAACCTTGCCAGTGACTCATTGGAAGAGGAAGTCATTATCAGTCCCTGGCCTTTTCCTAGCTCTGTTCCGGGTGGGGGAGGGGTGGGGTACGTGGTCAGAGTTAATTTCCCAGCCCTGTCCACAGAAACTGAGAGGATGGTGGCCGCAGGGCTCAGCTGGGTTGCTGCTCAGGCCTCCTGGGACTAGTTCCATGTCTTCCTGACTCCAGAAGGATGCCGGGGCCTGGCAGGGCTGGCTGGCACAGGCTCCTTTGGGCTCCTGGAAGGCTGGAGGCCTGCTTTCCACCCTCAGCGTTGGGCCCAGCCTCTGCCTGGGTGGGTGTTGGCCAGCAGCAAGCCTCCCCTGGAAATGCTGCCCGCCCACCTCCTTCCTGACCCCTCTCATCCCAGCTGGCCCCCACGAGCGCTGCCCTCACTGAGCACCTTGGACCTCGCCCTGCCTCTCTAGAGGCTAGGAGGCCTTGGGCTTCCGTTTAAGGATCACCACTGAGCTCTGCCCTTGCCTTAGCTTCTATGCAGCCCTCTCTTTGTGGTGGCTGGTGCCATGAGGGGTGAGCAAGGGTGGGCCTGCTTCCTTCAGAGGCCTGAGGGGTCCCTGAGGGAGGTGGGAAACGAATGATAGCCAGATAAATCTGGTGGCCCTGACTGGCCCCAGCTCAGCATCTTTGGTGGTCCCAGCCCCAGGCCCTGCTGAGGAGATGACATTTAAGACCTCTGAGCTGAGGGTCAGTAAAGGGGAAGGTCCTCAAAGCCAGCAGGCAGGGGCCACCCTCACTCCAGGCTACCCTCCCCTCTTCCCTCCCCCCCACCTGGGCACGGAGGCCTGGGCACGGCTGGCTGGACCACAGGGGCTGGTTGCCTTTTGCATCCCAGCCATGTGTGTCCTGAGAAAGTGGGGACAGGAGATGCTCCCACACTCCTACCTACCTTCTGGCCCCAGCCCAGCCTTGCCAAGACTGGGCCTCTGGGGGCCCCAATCAGCGCCAAGCCTATGGGGTTGCCTTTGTTCTGTAGGGACAGCAGGTTTGGTTTCCTGTGGGGGGTGGGCAGGCCTCCAGGGCCCTGCCCCTCCCCCATGCAGACAGTAGGCCTGCACCCCGTGGAGCATGGGGGGACCTCAGAGCCAGGCGCAGCAGGTGGCTGGGCAGTGAGGAGCAGCTGCTGGGGCTTCTGGCAGGCAGGTGCTGCCCCATCTCCACCCTGCTGATGGGGACCCTGAGGCTCTTGCGTGACTTGGCCCAGACCTTCCTGGTGCTCAGGCATTGGAGTCAGAGAGCCTAGGCCTCACCTGCTACTGCCACTCGGACCTGGGCCTATGCTGCCCACAGCCTCATCTCCCTCTGGAGATTAATGGGAGGCCCTGGGACTGGTGGGCAGCATGGGCTCTGGAGTGAATCTGACCCCCACCCCCCAGCCCCCCCTGGAGCTTGAACTCAGGGCCTGGATGCTGTCCTTGAGCTGCTTTTGCCTGAGGCTAGTACTCCACCACTTGAGCCACAGCACCACTTCTGGGTTCTTCTAAGGAATGGAACCCAGGGCTTCATCCATGCTAGGCAAGCACTCTGCCACTAAGTCACATTCCCAATCTCAAGACTGCTGTTCTACCACTTCTAGCTTCTTGGTGATTAGACTTTAGAGCCTCATAGACTTTCCTGCCCGGGCTGGTTTCGATTCTAGATCCCCAGAGCTCAGTCCCCTTATTAGCTAGGGTTACAATGTGAGCCACTGGGGCTGGGCCCCTCTGCCCTTCTCGGCCTGTGGCTGAAGGTGCCTTGCTGGCCCGCCCTATCCCGGAGCCAGCTTTCCCACGCTGGTAGGCGCCCCTGGCCTGGCCCTCCTCCAGCAGGCACGCCTGCTCTTCTGGAGCTCCATGTGCTCCGCATGTGTGGAGGGTGCGGAGGCCGGCGTGATGGCCTTCGGGCTGGAATCATGGCAGCACGGTGGCAAGAGGGACGGCGCTGCCCAGCCCTTCTTTAGCCTCCTGACTGTCCCTCCCCCTGCAGGGCCAGTACTGTGACATCTGCACTGCGGCCAACAGTAACAAGGCGCACCCTGTGAACAACGCGGTGGACGGCACCGAGCGCTGGTGGCAGAGCCCTCCCCTGTCCCGGGGCCTGGAGTACAATGAGGTCAACGTCACCCTGGACCTGGGCCAGGTAGGGTCCCGTCCTGGCCTGCACTGCTCCCCTGCGCAAGCCCCTCCTGGGTGCTCTTTCACATCCCTGGTTACAGCAGGGAAGGAGGGAAGGAGGGAGGGCTGGAGTCCTGCCACACAGCCCCTGGTGCCCCCAGAGGCGCCTGGGGCTTACTCAGAGGAATTCCTGGCGGGGGTGGGAGGGGCGCGCTCAGGAATGTGGAGGAGGAGGACATTCCTGGGATACCTGTGCTTCCACGGCCACCTTGGGGTGAGGGGTGAGGTGCCTGCTCCGCAGCCCAGGGCCCGTGGCGGCCAGGGCCAGCCCCGCAGCCTGCCATGGTGACAAGGGTCTGGGGCCGCTGACGTCACACCACCACTCACGTAGCTGGGTCTCACCCGGTGACGCTTCCCACACCCAAGCAGGCCTTCTGCCGGTCCCGGTGTGTTGCGGTTTGGTGTGTTGCGGTTTGGTGCCGTGTGCCGTGGGAACGGGCTGGCTCTGCTGTTACTCCCTGGGACTGGAGGGGAGGCCACCGCCTGGAGGGGGAGGTTTCAGGGTTGATCACCAGATCTTTCTCCCTGAGAGCCCACACTCCTGGCCTGCTCTGCTGAGGCGTGTGACTCAGGATCTCTGCTCTCTGAGCCTGTTGCCCTGCTACCATCCGGGTGGTGGGGGGGGGGTATCTCTTGGAGCTGGTTAGAAGAACGGTCCCTAGGACTGGCCGTCTACTTCCGGCAGCCTGTGAGTCTGGCTCTGGACAGGCAGATGGCCCAGTAAATGACCTGGAATTCCTAAGGGGGAATGGGTTCTCCCAGCAGTCAGGGTGAGGCAGGAGGGGGGCAATGAGGAAGACCCTCCCCCCCTTCTTGCTCCCCGTCCTCAGTTCTGAGCTGACCCAGGTCTGGGTGGAGCTTATTCCATTTGTCTTCATCTCATTGGTTTCCACCTGACCTGTGAAACTGGCACAGCAGTTGGGCATCTCTAATGGGGTATGTAGGTGAACTCTTTTTGTGGTCATGGGCTTGAACTCAAGGCCTGGCCCTGAGCTCTTTTGCTCAAGGTGAGTGCTCTAACCACTTTGAGTCACAGTACCACTTCCCGTTTTCTGGTGGTTCATTGGAGATTAAGAGTCTCATGGACTTTCCTGCCCGGGGCTGGCTTTGAACCGAGATCCCCAGATCTCAGCCTCCTGAGTAGCTAGGATGACAGGCGTGAGCCACCGGCGCCCAGCTGTATGTGAGCTCTTGTTGGGACTTGTCTTTCCTGTACCTCCCCCCAGGGACCCACCTGCCGGGTAGGTGGGTAGGGGAGACAGCGGCACTGAGGGCCCTGTTTCTTTCTTTTTTTTTTTTTTTTGGGTCCAGTTGTGGGGCCTGAACTCTGGGCCTGGGCGCTGTCCCTCAGCTCTTCAGCTCAAGGCTAGCGCTCTACCACTTGAGCCACAGCGCCACTTCCGGCTTTTTTCTTTTTGCTTATGTGGTGCTGAGGAATCGAACCCAGGGCCTCAGGCATGCAAGGCAAACGCTCTACCACTGAGCCACCTTCCCAGCCGCAGAGGGCCCTGTTTCTATGGCAACCCAGGGTGCCCAGGCCAAGGGAGTGTGGCTGTTTGCTGATCCAGCCTGGACCGGGCCATCCCTTGGGCTCTACATCTGTGAATGGGCCTGAAGTCCATCTGCCTTTCGTTTGTCTGGGGCTGGGAGAAGGTCTCCTTTTGTGGACCTCTTGTTCCTCCCTTAAGGGGCAGCTTCACTGACTATGAAATGACATAGGGAAGGGAGCCCCTTCTAGCGCACTAGCCCTCTGTCCCCTCCCCCTCCGCTCCCTGCCTTCCTCCCTCCTTCCCCTCATCCACACTCTCCTGACTGTGCAGGTATGTCCACGGGGCTCCTGCCACCAGCCAAGCCTTGGTGTGGGGCAGGAGTCACTTCAGCACCGCATGCTCCGGGCTGGTGACAGGTGTGTGGATTCACGCTGCACCATGGGGTTCTTCCTGGGTTCTGTGCTAGGGCATCCGGCAGCTCCTTGGAGGAGCCGGCTCTGGGCTGAGGTTCCTTCAGGAAGCGCCTCAGCTAGCGCCTTTGTTCTGGGGTTGGAGCGGATGCCCTGGAAAGGGGGTGGGGCCGCTGGCACCAGCTCTGGGGAGCTTCCTGCGTCCTGCAGGCCCAGGGAGGGTGCGGTGGGCTGCCTGCCTGCCGGCATCCCACGCTCGGGTGGGTGGGGCCTGAACTGGACCGGGCAGTGGAGATCAGGTCCCTGTGACATCTGGGCAAGGTGCCTGGGGGGTCCTGGGCCTGGGGCTTGGTACCGCCTCGGAAGAGGGCGCTTCCTGTGGAAGAAGGTCCCCAGTAAACAAAGGGACAGTTACCTGCGTTCCCGCTTGACTCAGGCCTGAAGGTAGGAGCTCTGTGAATCTCTCATGTCCTTCCCAAGCTGTGGGGCGGTTATCAGGTGGCTGGCCCCTGCTGCCCCTGCCCAGAGTCCCTGCAGACCCTGTGCTCCGGGAGCAGGCCCGTCTTCGCCACTCAGGCTCTGCCACAGAGCCCGGGCCCACCCTACCAGTCCGGTGTGCCCGGGTCCTGAGGATGAATTGGGATGGCTCTGGCCATGCTGGGCTCCCAGCAGCAGGAAGCACCCTGGTAAGAGGCCTGAGCCCTGGGAGTATGGGCAGCCATGAGCGGGGGTCTGGAGTAGGGGGTAGCATCGCACAGGTGTATGTGTGTGTGTGTGTGTGTGTGTTGAGTAGCATCACACTGTGTATGTATGTATGTGTTGAGTAGCATCACACTGCGTGTGTGTGTATGTGTGTGTGTGTGTGTGTGTTGAGTAGCATCACACTGTGTGTGTGTGTGTGTGTGTGTGTGTGTGTGTGTGTGTGTGTGTGTGTGTCCTGTTCCTCACCAGATAGAAGTAGTACTCTGGAGGACCTACTGCAGTCCTCCGCGGGCACTGGGGGAAACTGAGGCAGGGGTTCTGACAGGGACAGCACCAGGGTCCTGACCAGAGCCCTCTGCTGATATCTGAAGTTGATGCTGAGGATGGCTATGGCCAGGTGTCTGGGCTCTGGGCTCTTTTCTCCTCTGTAAGAGGGAAACAGAAGTCCTGCCTGGGGGCACGGCAGGCGCATGGCAGTCCGGCTGTGCCCTGCAGACCTGCCCTGTCCTGCCTGCTCTCGGACAGGCCGGGCTGGGCTCCCGGTCAGGCCTTCTGGCCAGGTGGTTACCAGGCTGAAGCCACTGGCACGACTCCCTGGGCCCAGCTGGGCACTTGTCCAGGTGGCCAGCGTCCTGAGAGGATCAGCGCGTTGTCCAGGGAAGTGGCAGGAAGTGCAGCTGTGGGCAGGCCTCAGATGCAGAGCTCGCTGCTGGTCCGTGCTGGTCAGGTGCAGGGCTGGGCCCACCAGCTCCTCGAGCTGTGTTCCCTGTGTGTGGGGTGGTGTTGGGGGGTCCTGTGGGCAGGTCCCCAGGCCAAGCGTGAGGCAGCACCTCCCTCTGCCCGCCCCCTCCCTCTGCCCGCCCCCTCCCTCTGCCCACCCCCCCTCCCTCTGCCCACCCCCCTTCTGCCCACCCTCTCCCTCTGCCCACCCCCTCCCTCTGCCCACCCCCCTTCTACCCACCCTCTCCCTCTGCCCACCCCCTCCCTCTGCCCACCCTCTCCCTCTGCCCACCCCCTCCCTCTGCCCGCCCCCTCCCTCTGCCCACCCCCCCTCCCTCTGCCCACCCCCCTTCTGCCCACCCTCTCCCTCTGCCCACCCCCTCCCTCTGCCCACCCCCCTTCTACCCACCCTCTCCCTCTGCCCGCCCCCTCCCTCTGCCCGCCCCCTCCCTCTGCCCGCCCCCTCCCTCTGCCCGCCCCCTCCCTCTGCCCGCCCCCTCCCTCTGCCCACCCCCCCTCTGCCTACCCCCCCTTCTGCCCACCCTCTCCCTCTGCCCACCCCCTCCCTCTGCCCACCCCTTCCCTCTGCCCGCCCCCTCCCTCTGCCCACCCCCTCCCTCTGCCCACCCCCTCCCTCTGCCCACCCCCCCTCTGCCTACCCCCCCTTCTGCCCACCCTCTCCCTCTGCCCACCCCCTCCCTCTGCCCACCCCCCCTTCTGCCCACCCCCTCCCTCTGCCCGCCCCCTCCCTCTGCCCGCCCCCTCCCTCTGCCCGCCCCCTCCCTCTGCCCACCCCCTCCCTCTGCCCACCCCCTCCCTCTGCCCACCCTCTCTCTCTCTTCCTGTCCTTGTTTGGTGGAGGGCCCAGCGAGGGACTGCCAGAGTCAGGCAGCTGTTCCTCCCAGCCCAGCCTTTTATGTTCTAGGCCACACGCATCTGTCTGTGGCACCCTTGTCCCTCGATCACTCTTGCTTCTGCTGCCCGCCAGAACTCCCCGACCCCCCGGTCCTGGGGACCCCCTAAGGCTTCCTGTTTTCTGAGCTTTTAAACAAACCCCAGCACGTCGGCCTGGTGACCTCTCGCCGTACCTCTCAGTGGAGACTAAACTGTTTGGGTTTCAGCCGTGGGGTCCCCTGGGGATAAACTTGACTTCCTGTGGCTCCAGCAGGCCATCTGGTCCACCCTAGCCCAGCCCTGTCTCTGCACAGGCCCCCTTGGTTCTGTGGTTGTAGCCGTTGTTATAAAGGTGAGGCACGGACGGGTCACAGCTATTTGAGTCAGCTTGTGAGCTCATTTCTTCTGAACAGGGTCACCTCTTCCTTGCTCTCCCCCGGCTTTTCCCTCCCACTGGGCTCGTGCTCTGCCTCAGGCTAGTGAGGTCCTGTCCCCCAGCAGGCCCTTCTGCCCCCACCCTGCTGGGAACCCCCACAGGTCAGGGGCTCGTGGGCTCAGTGCGCCCCGTGTTCTCATTTCTGTTTCTGGGCAGTAGGCTCGCTGGGTGGCATGCTTTCTCTCTGGGGCGGGTCCCCGTGTTTTAGGTCTGATGAGTCAAAGGGAGGCGAGTTCCCCAGTTGGGCTCTGAGTGTCCTGCACTGGCCCGGCCACCCTGGCTCCTGCTGTGGGGTTAGCAGGTTCCCAAGTGGGGTCTGCCAGGCAGGAGGGCATCTGAGAGGGCTGGCAAGTTCTGGCAGCTGGCCTAGGGCCCACTCAGGGCCTCCGAGGCCAAGCTAGCAGGCAGGACACAGAGGCCGTAAGTCCCCAAGATCTGGAGGGAGCGGTCGGGGCAGTGGCCAGATAGCCCTCACGCCCCGGGCTGGGAGGGGCTTCCTGCTTCCAGGGCCCGAGACCCTGGCCGGGCCCAGGAATTGGTACAGAGCCTCCTTCCTGCGGGGTCAGGGCTGAGTCATCGGCCGCGGGCTGAGTCACACCGCGGGGACAGCTCCAGGACATGTGCAGCCACCTGTGTGTAGCCTGGGTCTGTGGGTGCCGAAGGGAACCCCTTCCCGCAGGTCCCCTGTGACGCCCGGCCGCAGCCTGCAGGGCAGCCGGCGGGCTCGCCACCCACCTCACCCCCAGGGCCAGCCGCCCTCCCTCAGCCTCACCGCGATGACGATGCCAGCCCGGCTCTGCTCACTGCTCTCTCTGGCCTCTCAACGCCCAGGTGTGGGGCGCCCGGAGCACCCTCTGTAGCATCTGTCAGGCGGCTGCCGTCTTCTGCTTGCCAGCCAGCGGGACAAGTGCCGCTCTCCTCTCGGCTACCCCGTGGTGACGGTCTCTTCCCACTCTTTATGTCCTCGGAGGGCTGTGCCGCTGGTTCTCGCGGCCCTGAGATCTAGTGCTGCCCTTCGCTCCTGTCTTGGCCTGGCCGCTGGGGCCCTTGCCAACTCCCTGATGGGCAGGGTGGCAGGGCAGAGCCCTCTTTTGGGAGCCTTGGCCCTCGGAGGTCGGGCTGGGCCAGGGCGGGAGGGCATGGGGGCTAAGAGCCTGCCCCGGCTGCCGCTCTGGAGACGTGCCTGCCCCAAAATAGCCAGATGTATAAAAATAACCGCGGCTTTTGTTTGGCTTTTGCTTTAAAAGACATTTTTTTTTCCCTTTTGTACGGAACTATGCAGCAGCAGAAAGGTCAGCCGAAGCTGGCGGCTGAGTAGAGCAGGCCGGGCGGGGAGGGGCCGTGGCCAGGGAGGGCCGAGGTCCGCACCCCTCCCTGCACATACCGAGGATGCTGCTGGACCCCTGGGAGTGGAGAGGGACAGACAGGGGCTCTCCCTCGAGAGTCTGTGCCAACAGGAGATTCTTCAGGACAGTTAGTTGTCCTGGGCTCCACCTGACAGAAAAGGCTTGGATGGACGGACAGATGGATGGATGGAAGGACGGATGGGTGACTGGGATCTGAGTGCATCCAGGCTGAGGGACGGAAGTTTCCATGCCCCCGTACCCTGCCGTCAGCATCTCGGAGTCAATATTTGTGAAAGTGCTCTCAGCTGGGAAAAATGTGGGGCCTGCGGACCTGGGAGGGACGGGGTAGCGGGCAAGCAAACAGCCCCGGGCTCTGCTCGGGGAAGGCGGGGCGGCCAGGGCAGCCGGAGTCACGTCTGCATGCCCGAGTGCTCCCTCCTGCCTCTGCTCCTCCGCAGACCCCACTCTGGCCCAGGACGATCAGCTAGCGCCGCAGCCTCCGCAGAGCTCCAGGCGAGGGGCGGGGCTGGGCACAGGGACGGAGCCCTCCCCTTCACCCCCCCATGGGGAAGCGGTGGATGACCTCAGTTGGCAGCGATAAATAGGCCTGGCCCCCACCCAGGGAGGCCGGGCTTGGCTCCAGCCCATGGTGCCTATGCTACCAGGCTTCTGGCAGGGGCAGCAGCCGGGCCATGTCGGGGTCCCTGGGCCTCCCCTGCACTGGCATCCTTCAGCTGTACCTCCTCAAGCTGGAGCTGAAGAAGCTTCCATGTGGGTCCCAGGCTGGCTCAGGCCACTTGGGGCAAGGCGACTGGGCTCCGTGCGGCCCCTGGGGGCCTAGGGAGCCTTAGGCTTCAGGGTGGTAGCCTGCTTACTGGCACCTGCTGTGGTGAGAAATCCCAGAGCAGCAGGTTCCAGGATGGGTCCGTGCCTCTTGGCTGCGCTCAGCCAGACTTGGGGGTGTGGGTAACAGCCCATGGAGGTCTAGGACTGGGCAGGATGTGGAAATCACAGTCTCCTTGTGCCACTAAGTGGGAGCTGAGCCTGAGATAGGAGCTGGGCCCGGGGTAAGAGCTGGGCCCCGGGGTAGGAGCTGGGCCTGGGGTAGGTGCTGGGCCCCAGGTAGAGCCGGGGTGGGAGAGCCTCAGCGTGCAGGTGGCAGTGGGTGGCTGAAGGGCTTGCTGCTGACGGGTGAGGCCTGGCCCCACAGCTTCAGTTCTGGGAATTGAACCAAGGGTGTACAGGCTGGGCAAGTGCTGTCCCAGGGAGCTGTCCCAGGCCAGGCCAAGCTCCTCGGAGGATCAGACCGCTCCCTCCACCCCAAGTCTACTTCACACCAGGGCCTTGCTCTCCCCTATGGTGACCCCAACAAACTGCCCTCTTCCTCCTGATCTTGGGCCCACACGCTTCGTGTGCACATCCAGCCCTGGGCCCGGAGGGTCACCACTGAGTATGTACTGGTGAGACTGAGTGGAGGAATCTCGGCTGAAAGACCATGGGTGGTGGGGGGCGGGGCTGGTGAGGGGAAGGCAGCACGGTGTGTGGAGGGAAGACAGCTGGGGGTTTCCTGAGAAAGGGGGATAGATAAGCTAAACTCAGGAAGGACTTCCTGGAGAATGTGTCTGAGACGTCCCGTGGCGGCTGTGTGGATGGGCTGGGCTCCAGGAAGCTTTAGGGTGCAGGGTGGCCAGGAAGACAAGCCCTCCTCAGCCTCAGCGTGGACAACACCTACCCTGCAAGGGAGAAAGCAGGGAGGGCCAGACCGAGGGCGGGCCTCAGCATTCTGGTGAGCCCCCGCTCCGTGTGCTGAGGCCTGGCTGGTGAGCCTTGCTCTGTGCTGTGTGGTTCCCCAGAGGCCTCAAAGAGCTGGTCAACATAAAGGTGGAAGGTCCTGGGGTGGCGACCCGGTGAGGCTCCATCCCCGCAGGAGGCCAGGCTGGCTTGGGAGCTGGGCTTGTCCAGCCCTCAATCCTGGCCGGGAGCCTGGGATGTGTCTCCATCTCCCCCTTGCCCAGGCCTACTGCCCAGGCCTGCAGCCAGGTTCCTGTGTGCCCGCCTAGCGTGCCCTGACCACCCCCCACCAGGCCTGAGTCCAACGGACCAAGATGGCCCCGAGGCCCCTGAGGAGGGGCTGGGGAGGAGGCTGGGGGGTCTAGGTCCTGCATCCAGGTACACCCAGGATCAGGAGGGAACCTTTCAGCAAGGGCTGGTTTCTGTTGTTCCCCAGGAGAGATGGGTTCCCTGGTGGAGTTGGGGGTCCTCTGCACCACACCTAAGAGGGCAGGGGGCGGAAGGGGCCGAGGCACCCTGACGCCCTTGCCACACCCCCCTCCCTGCAGGTTTTCCATGTCGCCTATGTGCTCATCAAGTTTGCCAACTCTCCTCGGCCAGACCTCTGGGTGCTGGAGCGGTCCACAGACTTCGGCCACACCTATCAGCCGTGGCAGTTCTTTGCCTGTGAGTGTCCCGGGGCCACGGGGTCTGGGGTGTTCCTGGAACGGGCTGGATTGCCATCGCCACACTTTTCCGAGGCCCCAGACACCAAGCCCTGCCCGGTGCCAACCTCCACAGGGCCAGGACCATGGATGTGGGTCCCCGAAGGCAGAGTTTGCTGGTTTCGTTCTGATGTCAGCCACAGTCGGTGCCGCTCCGGGCCGTCTCCTGGTGGAGGCTTCAGCTTGGGCTGCCCCCATGGCGATGGAGCTGCTTGGGCGGCTCTGAGCCCACTTCCTGCCCGCTCAGCCGTCTATGTGAGGCTAGCAGCAGTGTCCCTGGCCGGCCATATTGGCAGCATGCAAATGCTTCAGTTACACAGCTTGGTCACATGACCCTCAAAACTCCTCAGCCAAGAATAGGGGATGGTGCCCCGGAAAGGGCCATGGGGAACTTGTTCCGGCATTTTCCAGGGAGAGGGCCAGCCATCGGGTATGAGCTAGTTAGTTCTGCATAGGTCTCCCACCTCCCTGACCCAGCAGGACAGACTCCGCCATCAGCCAGACTTCCCTCTGTCTTCCACAAGTCCCCCAGCCAGTGGAACATGGGTCGATGGGCTGCCAGGCAAGACCCGGCCCTGTGCCTGGTGCTGGGATCCCTGTGTCCGGCTGGCCCCGGTGCTCACCTTCCCATCGTTCTCTGTAGCCTCCAAAAGGGACTGTCTGGAGCGGTTTGGGCCTCACACTCTGGAGCGGATCACGCAGGACGACGACGTCATCTGCACCACCGAGTACTCGCGCATAGTACCCCTGGAGAACGGCGAGGTGGGCACGGGGCAGGGCCGGCCGTCTGATGGCGGCGTGGGCGGGGTGGCCACGCCCAGCCTCACCGGTCACGCTGTCCGCAGATTGTGGTGTCCCTGGTGAATGGACGCCCGGGGGCCATGAACTTCTCCTACTCACCCCTGCTTCGAGACTTCACCAAAGCCACCAATATCCGGCTGCGCTTCCTGCGCACCAACACGCTGCTGGGCCACCTCATGGGCAAGGCTCTGCGGGACCCCACCGTCACCCGCCGGGTGAGCTCGGGGGCCTAGGCCCGGGGGAGGGAGGAGGAGCTGGCTCTCTGCAGAAGCCCCCAGCCAAGGCTGAGGCCAGGTTGGGGGGGGGATGGAGTGACCCCCACCCCCACCCCGCACTCATGGGCCACGGGCACAGTACTATTACAGCATCAAGGACATCAGCATCGGTGGCCGCTGCGTCTGCCACGGCCATGCAGACGTCTGTGATGCTAAAGACCCCTCTGACCCCTTCAGGTAAGTCCTGCCTGTCTTCACCCAGAGGGATGGAGATGGTCGAGTTGGGTGTGGGTCTCAGTTTCCCGTTCTGCACAGCCAGGCAGAGAGGTGGTGCTGGGTGAGCCTCCTCAGCTGGCCCTGTCCTGCCAAGGGGTTGCCTGCCCAGTGGGGTCCTGACCTCAGAGGGGACAGACGTGTCTTCCCTGGGAGCTGGCTGGGTGCTGGCTGTGGTGGGAAGGATGGCCAGGTCACCTGATTGCCGGGGTCCCCCCCCCCGCCTGCAGCATGCGCCCCGGCCTCCAGGAGCACCTGCACCGTGTCACTGTGACCCTCTTCCCTCCACCATCTCCCCCCCTCCCCCCGTCCCCGGCCCTTGTGTTGTTCAGAACCCCCAGGGCAGAGGGAGGGAGGTCTGAGTAGGAGCTGGCTGTTAGAGTGGCACAGACTACAGGCTCCTTCGAGGCAGGACTGAAGTCCTGGCCTTGGCGCTGGCCCTCTGCCCCGGGCGGACCCCAGCCCTACCGTGCCCCCCACAGGCTGCAGTGCGCATGCCAGCACAACACATGCGGGGGCTCCTGTGACCGCTGCTGCCCCGGCTTCAACCAGCAGCGGTGGAAGCCGGCCACCACCGACAGTGCCAACGAGTGCCAGCGTGAGTGCCCCACCCACCTGTGGGCGCTCTGGGCGCCCTGGGCTCTCAGGAGGGCCGGGCCCTGGGGCTCGGTGCTGGGAAGGGCGGCTGACTGCGGATTCTCCCCAGCCTGTAACTGCCACGGCCACGCCCATGACTGCTACTACGACCCCGAAGTGGACCGGCGCAACGCCAGCCAGAACCAGGACAGTGTGTACCAGGGTGGGGGCGTGTGCATCAACTGCCAGGTACACTGCGTGTGTGGCCGGGGGGGGGGGGGGGGGATGGGGGTGGGCACAGGCACAGGCCCGGGCTGGCCTGGACTCAGCAGCCCCTGCCCCCAGCATCACACCACCGGCATCAACTGCGAGCGCTGCCTGCCCGGCTTCTACCGCGCGCCAGACCACCCGCTCGACTCTCCCCACGCCTGCCGCCGTGAGTGGCCCGGTGGGGTGGGCGCCTGGGTGGCTCAGGAGAGGGCTCCGGGGACCCAGGGTCTCGCCTGCCCCCTGGAGGCCTCGCCCCCTGGCCCTCCGAGAACTAGTGTCCCCAGCCGCCGCCTCCTCTCCCCAGGCTGCAGCTGTGAGTCAGACTTCACGGATGGCACGTGCGAAGACCTGACGGGCCGCTGCTACTGCCGGCCAAACTACACAGGGGCGCAGTGCCACGAGTGCGCCGAGGGCTTCGCCGGCTTCCCGCACTGCTACCGTGAGGGCCGCACGGAGCCGGGGATGGGGGAGGCCAGTCCACTGCCCACGGCTGGGGAGCCCCGTGGGGCAGGGCACCAGGGGCGGGGCCGACAGTGGCCCAACAGCCCTGGCTGATAGGGTGTCTCTTCTGCTCAGCTGTGCCCACATTCTCCCTCAACACTACCGGGGAGCAGGTGCTGCCGGCTGGACAGATCGTGAGTAAGTATCCCCCCACGGTCGGTCCCCAGGCTGGCCGCAGGGCTGGAAACCATGATGAAGCATGAGTGTCCATCTTAGTCACTGCATGTGTGCGCGTGCGTACGTGTGTGAGTGAGTGCACACGTGCCAGGCCTGGGGCCTGAACTCAGGGTCTGAGCGCTGTCCCTGAGCTTTTTTGCTCAAGGCTAGTGCTCTATCACTTGAGTCACAGCTCCACTTTTGGCTTTTTGATGGTTAATTGGAGATAAGAGTCTCATGGATTTCCTGCCTGGGCTGGCTTTTGAACTGAGATCCACAGATCTCCACCTCTTGAGTAGCTAGGATAACAGGCATGAGCCACCAGCACCCAGCTGACTCATTTATTTTTATATAAATAAGGCATATTCACCCTGGAAAATACCTTAAAAAATACTGTATCCCAGTGGCAGATGCATGATGAGCACGTACAAGCCCTATTTTCCATCTGCAGTACCCAGCCAAAAATAAATAAAAGGAAATGACCGCTTTCCATGCTGTCTGAGCTCCCCGTACCCATGTGGGCATGCTTGTGCAAACACGAGTGTCCACGCACAGTTCAGTTACTGCCTGTCTCACCCACAGTCCCACAGACGTGTTCTTTTACAGTCTATGTTAGACAGAGCGCTTATTTTACCAGTCTCGCATCGTTGGGAATTTAGGTTCTTTCCTTCCCTGCCTCCTTTTTTTTTTTTTGGCTTATAGCTCAGGGCCTTGTGCTTGCTAGGCCTGTGTGTTACCATTTGAGCCATGCCCTCAGTCTTTTTGCTTCTGTTATTTTTCAAATAGGGTCTTTTTGCTGGGACCAACCTACAGAGTGAGCCTCCTATTTATACTTCTCTGTATCTGGGATGGCAGACACATGTTACCACACCCGAGTTTCTATTGAGTAAGATGGGGTATCACATAATTTTTGCCTAGACTGGCTTAAACCAAGATCACAGACACGAGCCACTGGCACCCAGAAGGATTATATGAGTATATGTAGGTTTTCATCATAGTACACACAGTAAAATGTAATGTCTGGATTCTGCCCAGCTCTGCGGCTTCTGCCACTAGGTTGCAGCTAGCCGTAGACCATATTGGAGCAAGTGGGTTGGTGTTACTTCCAATAAAACTTTATTTATAAAGACAGGAGTCCTTGCACCGTAGTTTGCCAAATTCCTGGTGTAGACTATGAAAATTCTTTCTCTATGGGTCCATGGTAAGTTACCTAGGGCTGTATAGTATTCCACTTTAAATTGGTGTATTATACTATGAATTGCTGCCTTTCCTGATGTAGCTCAGGCCGAACATAAGTTGTTTCCTTGGGTCTGCTTCCGTGAGCAAGACTTGTTGACAGCTTCTCATTTTTGTCTGTGTGCTACCATGTTTTGGTTTAGCAAAATCCTTGGGAAATTAGCCATGTTCTTCTATGAACAGATGAGTTTAAAAATCACATGCATTCGTGCTGGGTTAAAGCTGGAAGGCAGAGTGCTTGCCTAGCATGCTCCACTTTCTTTCCTCCCCTCTATTTTGAAACAGTTTCACTCTATAGCTCTGGCTGGCCTCAAACTTGTGATCTTCTTGCTTCTGCCTGAAAGGATTGTAGGCAAGGCCTTGTTTCCAAAAGGGATATGTGATGAAGATTTTAAGTTCTTCCATGATGTTATCTGCCACATTTTGGCCTCATTTTACATCTTTTGGTTATTTCTTCTAGCAAATTGTTTATGTTGCACATTCCGATATAGTGGCCTAAAGTTATGGTCAACATTCTCTGTACTTTTTAATTCTCTATTCCTATGATCCTCCCTCCCTCCCTTCCTTCCTTTCTTCCTTCTTCCCTCCCTCCTTCCCTTCCTCCCTCCCACTCTCTCTTTTTCTCTCTTTCTTCTCTATTGATCATACCTAACTAAAGTTTGTACATGTTTTAGTTTTTCAATAAATAAAAAGAATAGTTGGTGTTTTCAATCTATATAGCTTAAGGTTATATGGATAGGATTCTGATTCCTAATAAATTTGTACATTTGTCTTTTTTTTTTTTTGCCAGTCGTGGGGCTTGAACTCAGGGCCTGGGCCCTGCCCCTAAACTGGTTTTGCTCAAGGCTAGTGCTCTACCACTTGAGCCACAGCACCACTTCCAGCTTTTTCCGTGTACGTGGTGAGGAATCAAACTCAGGGCTTCATGTGTACTTGGCAAACTACCACGGAGCCACCTTCCCAGCCCTGATAGGTTCTTGAGTTACGCTTATTTTGGCTGCTCAACCATGCACAGGAAGGTTGAAGGCAGTGTCCGCCTGCCTACCCCAGGGTGCCTGCCGTTAGCGGGGGACGGTGACGTCTGGGAGGAGTTTGGTTGTTACGACAGATCGTGAAGCAGGTGGAGGCTGAGGTCGGCCCAGCCCCACAGCCATCATCCTGTCTGGAATGTGGCTCCAGTCCTGCTTCTGAGCTACGCATTTTCCTCAGCATGCAGCTTTGGTTAGCTGTACCCCCTTAGGTGTTTTTTTGTTTTTTGTTTTTGTCGGTCATGGGGCCTGAACTCAGCCTGGGCACTGTCCCTCAGCCCTTCAGCTCAAGGCAAGCACTCTGCCACTTGAGCCACTGCGCCACTTCTGGTTTTCTGAGTGGTTTATTGGAGATAAGAGTCTCATGGAGTTTCCTGCCTGGGCTGGTGTTGAACCGTGATCCTCAGATCTCAGCCTCCTGAGTAGCTAGAATTACATGCGTGAGCCACTGGTGCTCAGCTCTCGCTTAGGTGTTGAATGCTGTGTCCTCATTTCTTTTCTGACTCGTTGGTATTTTCCATCTGTATTTCCTCTTTGGCCTGGGTTATCTGGCCGAGTGCATCATTATTCAGGGCAGTGGGTTTTCCCGAGCCCCGGTTGTGTGGGTGCACCGTGGTCAGGAGTGGTATGTGAATTGGTGACAGTAATGGCTCTGACCTTGGCTCTTCAGTCTCCTCGTGGCTCACGTGGAACACGACCGCTTTAGATTGCTGGGTGGTGTTTGGCAGGAAGGCCTGTTCTGTTGGGTGCCAAGTTCTATATGTCTGTGATGTTGCCCGTCTACTTGGTCCTCACCGGAGGCCTGCTTCTTTGAGTTGGGGTTTTCGCGTGAATTCAGGCTTCCCTGCCAGCGGATTTGTGGAGGTCTTGTGTCTGCGTGGCTGTGGCTGTGCGTGGACGGACTTCACCCTGCGCCGGAAGTCCTGGCCGCTGTGTGACACCTGCGTGACTTCCACACGCCACCGGCTCCGTGGCCTGTGTCCTGCCTCGGCTCCCTCGTGTCCCTGCCACTTTGACTCGGCTTCCGCCTGTCCCCTTCCTCTGCTCTCGGCCTCCCGCCTGCCGCGCCCGGCTCAGGGCTGCTCACCCCAGGCTTCCTGGAGCACAGGACGCAGCAGGTCTTAGGTACCCAGCCTGTCTGTCAGCTTAGGCCCCACCTGTCTTTAGGGGACCATTTCTTATCTCTCCTACCTGACTCCAGTTCGAGCGACGGAACCTGTGCTGTGCTGTGCTGTGCTGTGTGGGTACCACTGTGGGGATACACCCTTCTTTTTCAGGATTATAGGCTGTGTCGATGTTCTGGTCTGACCAATGGTGATTCTTCTTTTGTGTGAACCTGTACTGGGCTTGAACTCAGGACCCGGGTGTGGTCCCCTAGCTTTTTTCACTCGAGGCTAGTGCTGTACTACTTGAGCCACACTTCTACTTCTGGCTGTCTGGGTGGTTAATTGGAGATAAGAGTCTCATGGTCTTCCCTGCCCAGGCTGGCTTTGAACTGTCTTCCTCAGATCTCAGCCTCCTGAGTAGCTAGGACTTCAGATGTGAGCCCCCAGTGCCCAGCTTTTTTACATTTGTGACAGATTATGAACAGTTTTTTCTGTTGAGAACAAACATTAAGTGTATTCAGAATGCCCCTTTCATGTTCTTCCTTTCTTCTTCCCACCTTAGAATTGTTTATAAAGACACCGGAAGTTTCTGTTGCGCGTGCTGGGGTTCTGTTTGTTGCTCTGCCTTTGGGCTTGCGGTGAACTTGGACTGTATGAGCGCCGTTGCAGTTCTGGTGTGCCAAAATACTATTTCCCTTGAGATTTTTGTTATCTTAATTTCTAATTAGTATCATACAAAATAGTGTAGGAAAGAAAGAGCAAGCTGGGTGCTGATGGCTCATGCCTATAATCCTAGCTACTCAGGAGGCTGAGTTCTGAGGATCACGGTTCAAAGCCAGCCCAGGCAAGAAAGTCCATGAGACTCTTATCTCCAATAAACCACTTGAAAACCGGAAGTGGCGCTGTGGCTCAAGTGGTAGAGTGCCCGCCTTGAGCTGAAGAACTGAGAGACAGCACCCAAGCCCAGAGTTCAAGCCCCACAACTGACAAAAAAAAAAAAGAGAGAGAGAGAGCAATAGAGAGGTGACATAATCAAATACGTTCTGTGCATGTATGGGACTGTCACACCATGATGCCCTCCCTTTGTATAATTAACTCATGTAATGCAGACACTCGTTATGGGAACAAGACCCAGTGTGAGTGGGAAGCTGGCTTTCCTGGGGGAGGGGAAGGGGTCTGAGCCTCCCCCACCCCCTCCTTGCAGACTGTGACTGCAGCGCCGCAGGGACCGTGGGCAATGCCTGCCGGAAGGACCCGCACCTGGGCCGCTGCGTGTGCAAGCCCAACTTCCAGGGTGCCCACTGTGAGCTCTGCAGGCCTGGGTTCTACGGCCCTGGCTGCCAGCGTGAGTGCAGACCCCGTCCTCTCCCGCGCGCGAGTGCCCCGCACCGCCTGGGCGCTGACCGGGCCTGGCGTGCCCCTTCCTGCAGCCTGCCAGTGCTCCAGCCCTGGGGTGGACAGCGGCATCTGCGACCCGGACTCAGGCCAGTGCCAGTGCCGAGGGGGCTTCGAGGGGGCTGCGTGCAACCGCTGCGCCCCTGGCTACTTCCGCTTCCCCCTCTGCCAGCGTGAGTACCACCCGCCGAGGGGTCCAGGGCCCCAGGGCCTAGCCCGCGAGGCCCCGGGCCCCCGTGACAAGCTGTGCTCCGCAGTGTGTGGCTGCAGCCCTGCGGGGACCCTGCCCGGAGGCTGCGACGAGGAGGGCCGCTGCCCCTGCCGGCCCGGGTTCGAGGGCCCACACTGCGATCGCTGTCGCCCTGACCACCACGGTTACCCCAACTGCCGCGGTGAGCGAGGGGGCCGGGACAAGAAGGAGCTGGGTACCTGCAAGGTGCCCGAGCCTGACCCCCCACTGTGCCCCGCAGCCTGCGCCTGCGACCCCCGGGGGGCCCTGGACCAGCTCTGTGGAGCAGGTGGCTCCTGCCGCTGCCGTCCTGGCTACATGGGCTCCGCCTGCCATGAATGCAGCCCTGGCTTCCACGGCTTCCCTGCCTGCGTCCGTGAGTGTCCTGGGGTGGGGGTCAGGGGGGGTGGGCTTTCATGGCTTCCCTGCCTGCGTCCGTGAGTGTCCTGGGGTGGGGGGAGGGCTGGGGGGGCTTTCATGGCTTCCCTGCCTGCGTCCGTGAGTGTCCTGGGGTGGGAGGGCTGGGGGGGGGGCGGGCTTCCACGGCTTCCCTGCGTCCGTGAGTGTCCTGGGGTGGGGGTGGGGCTGGGGGGGGGCGGGCTTCCACGGCTTCCCTGCGTCCGTGAGTGTCCTGGGGTGGGAGGGCTGGGGGGTGGGCTTCCACGGCTTCCCTGCCTGCGTCCGTGAGTGTCCTGGGGTGGGGGTCGGGGGGGGCTTCCACGGCTTCCCTGCGTCCGTGAGTGTCCTGGGGTGGGGGTCAGGGGGGGTGGGCTTCCATGGCTTCCCTGCCTGCGTCCGTGAGTGTCCTGGGGTGGGAGGGCTGGGGGGGCGGGCTTCCACGGCTTCCCTGCCTGCGTCCGTGAGTGTCCTGGGGTGGGGGTCAGGGGGGGTGGGCTTCCACGGCTTCCCTGCCTGCGTCCGTGAGTGTCCTGGGGTGGGGGGAGGGCTGGGGGGGCTTCCATGGCTTCCCTGCCTGCGTCCGTGAGTGTCCTGGGGTGGGAGGGCTGGGGGGGTGGGCTTCCATGGTTTCCCTGCGTCCGTGAGTGTCCTGGAGTGGGGGTGGGGCTGGGGGGGCTTCCACGGCTTCCCTGCGTCCTTGAGTGTCCTGGGGTGGGGGTCAGGGGGGGCGGGCTTCCATGGCTTCCCTGCCTGCGTCCGTGAGTGTCCTGGGGTGGGGGTGGGGGTGGGGCTGGGGGGGGCGGGCTTCCACGGCTTCCCTGCCTGCGTCCGTGAGTGTCCTGGGGTGGGGGGAGGGCTGGGGGGTGGGCTTCCCTGCGTCCGTGAGTGTCCTGGAGTGGGGGTCGGGGGGGTGGGCTTCCACGGCTTCCCTGCGTCCGTGAGTGTCCTGGAGTGGGGGTGGGGCTGGGGGGGCTTCCATGGCTTCCCTGCCTGCGTCCGTGAGTGTCCTGGGGTGGGGGGAGGGCTGGGGGGTGGGCTTCCCTGCGTCCGTGAGTGTCCTGGGGTGGGGGTGGGGCTGGGGGGGGCATCCACGGCTTCCCTGCGTCCGTGAGTGTCCTGGGGTGGGGGTGGGGCTGGGGGGGGCTTCCACGGCTTCCCTGCGTCCGTGAGTGTCCTGGGGTGGGAGGGCTGGGGGGTGGGCTTCCCTGCGTCCGTGAGTGTCCTGGGGTGGGGGAGCACGGCCCCCACTCCTGCCTTCGCCCTGCCCTCCTCAGCCTGCCACTGCTCCGCCGAGGGCTCCTTGGACACAGCCTGTGACCCCCAGAGCGGGCAGTGTAGCTGCCGGCCCCGCGTGACGGGGCTGCGCTGTGATGCGTGTGTGCCTGGCACCTACGACTTTCCCCACTGCGAAGGTGAGCTGGGGTGGGGTGGGGTCCACGTCCGCGTGTGTCTGGGTGCCGTTCATGCTCATCGTGCCTTCCTGGGGTCCCCCCGTGTGCACCCACACTCCGCGTGTGGGTGTGTGCGTGTGATGTGCACCCACGTGTCTGTGCGCATGCTTCTCAAATAGTCGTGCTGGTGTTCACGTGGCTGTGCTGTGTGCACTCGTGTGTGTGCGTGTCACAGGATGTGTGGGTGGTGCTGTCCAGAGGTGTCCTCACCTGGTCACAGCCATGGGCTGTGGTTCCTGCTCCCATGGGAATGCGGTTCTGGCCGGCCAGTCCCCGGGGAATGACTCTGACTTGCTTATCTCTAGCTGGACCCTGTCACCCCGCAGGCCAGGCCCCAGCCAACCCTTCACTTCCTGAGGTGAGCGCAGGCCAGCCCTTGAGCAGGAAGATGCTGGGGGCTACGCCAGCCTTGGCCCCAAGCCCCTGACCCCCCCCCCCCAAAAGCATCCTGCTTGTTGTTGAGTTGCCAGGGCAACCACAGGGCGGGCCTGTGCCTCCTGTTGGCCCTTCGTTCTTCCCGGGGATCCTGGGCTTGAGGCAGGGCAGGAGAGCCCTCCTCCCCCTGTTAAGACTCCAGAACTGAGAGGTTGCAGGTTCGAGGCCAGGGCCCCACTCTTACGCTGTCTCATCTGTTTTCCCCAGGCCCCCTGCACGTGCCGGACTCACGTGGAGGGGCCGAGCTGCGATCGCTGCAGACCTGGGTACTGGGGGCTGAGCTCCAGCAACCCCGAGGGCTGTGCCCGTAAGTCGGCCCTCCTGGGGGTGTGGGGGTGAGAGGGTGGGTGACACCCGTGCCCTCCTGCCCCCCCAGGTCCTTAGACCTGCTCTGCCCTCCCCAGGATGCAGCTGCGACCCCAGAGGCACGCTGGGAGGAGTGAGGGAGTGCCGGCCGGTGAGTGAGGCCAGGGCGCCGAGCGCCACGGGCAGGTGAGCCGGGGGGCCTCCCTCTCACCCCCCATTTCTCTTCTGGCACCAGGGCAGCGGCCATTGCTTCTGCAAGGCCCATGTGTGTGGGCAGACGTGTTCCGCGTGCAAGGATGGCTTCTTCGGGCTGGACCAGGCTGACTACTTCGGCTGCCGCAGTAAGCGTCTCACTGTGCCAGGCCCGCGCCGCTGCCCCGGCTCTGGCCGGGAGGTGGAGGCCCAGGAGAGACGCGGGGTCCGGCGGGCCGCGGTCCCTCGCCGGCCATGGCAAGGGGTGGTCGTCTGAGCTCACGACGCCCCGACGCCGCCCAGACCCCTGGCAGAGGCGGAAGAGGCACCGCGTCTGCCCGGGCTCCAGACATCTCTGATCTGTTCCAGTGTTCTCACCTCTGAGCCGGGACTCCAGCCTCAAGTTGGCTTCTCAGCTGATGGAGGGTGGAGGCCAGGGCCTGGTGTGAGGTGCTGAGGTGTGGGGCGCAGTGGGAGGGCTCGGCAAGGCACAATGTCTGACAACCCCCCTTCTCGCTGCAGGCTGCCAGTGCGATGTTGGTGGTGCTCTGGGCCAGGGCTGTGAACCAAAGACGGGGGCCTGCCGGTGCCGGCCCAACACGCAGAGCCTCACCTGCAGCGAGTGAGCTCCCCGGAGTGCGCCCCCACCCCCGCGTCCCTTCCCTGGGCACCTGGGACCTGGCTGCCCCCAGGGATCTGGGTGGCTCTGAGGGTCCCGTGCCCGCCTGCCCATTCACCTGTGCCGCCACAGGCCGGCGAAGAACCACTACCTGCCCAGCCTGCACCACCTGCGGCTGGAGCTGGAGGAGGCGACCACGCCCGCAGGCCACGCCGTGCGCTTTGGCTTCAACCCCCTGGAATTCGAGAACTTCAGTTGGAGGGGCTATGCCCACATGTCTCCGATCCAGGTGGCGCCGCGCCCCACCCCATCCCTCCCGCTTCTCTGAATGTCTCCCAGCTCCTGGCGTGGCCGGCAGAGCAGGCAGCACCCGGGAGGGTCACGGGACCGTGCTGGTCATGGCCGCAATGACCTGATACTCTGTGCCCATCCTCCCACCCCCCAGCCCAGGATTGTGGCCAGGCTGAACGTGACCTCTCCTGACCTCTTTCGCCTGGTCTTCCGTTATGTGAACCGGGGGCCTACCAGCGTGAGCGGGCGGGTCTCCATGCACGAGGAGGCCAAGCTTGTCGCCTGTGTCAACTGTGAGTCGGGGCTGCCGGGCACACCCTGCCCTGCACCGCTGCTCCATTCCTCCAGCCCCAGCAGTCTCCCCCGACTCCCGGAAGGGTGCTTGGCCCTGGGGCGTGCCCACACACCACGGGAGGGGGGTCAGGTTGGGGAGGCCTGAGAGCCGAGGCAGGATCTCCCTTCCTTCTTCCCCATCCTCCCAGGCACGGAGCAGAGCCAGCCGGTGACCTTTCTGCCCAGCACTGAGCCTGCCTTTGTCACTGTGCCCCAGAGGGGCTTTGGGGAGCCCTTTGTACTAAACCCTGGCATCTGGGCCCTTCTTGTGGAGGCGGAAGGGGTGCTCCTGGTGAGGCGGGGACCAAGGTAGGTGGGGGGACAGGCCCTGGGCCAAAGAGCCTCAGCACCCGCCTCCTGTCCTCGCCAGGACTACGTGGTCCTGCTGCCCAGTGCTTACTATGAGGCGGCGCTCCTGCAGCTCCGAGTGACCGAGGCCTGCACCTACCGGCCATCTGCACAGAACTCCCAGGAAAAGTGAGGGCCCACGGGGTGAGGGCCGGGACCCCCGGCAGCAGCCTTCCAGGGTCAGCTCCTGGGTGCTGGGGGTCCCTGTGGCTGACCTCAGCCTCTCTGTCCTCAGCTGCCTTCTCCACACCCATCTCCCCCTGGACGGCTTTCCCTCGGCATCCGGGCTCGAGGCCCTGTGTCGCCATGACAACAGCTTGCCCCGGCCCTGCCCCACGGAGCAGCTCAGCCCTTCGCACCCACCTCTGGCCGCCTGCTTGGGCATCGATGTGCGTGTCCAGGGGCCCGGGAGGGCGGGTGCTTGAGGCCTTTGGCCCTGGGGGAAGGGCAGGACGCAGGTGTGGGGCAAGGCTGCTGGACCGTGAAGCAGTGTGGCCACTGCCGTCCCCATCTGACCTGGTCTGTGAGGGAGACTGCCTGGCTTGCCTTGTGCTCGTGCCCCAAGTGGAGTCGGCCCTTTCTCTGGCCCGGGGCTGCTGTGGGTCAAGGTGGGTGGATGTGGGAAGGGCAGGGTCCATGGGCTTCTGGTCACTCTTCCCCGCTCCAGGTGGACGTCCAGCTTCAGGTGATGGTGCCTCGGCCGGGCCGCTATGCCTTGGTGGTGGAATACGCCAATGAAGGTCCTGACCAGGAGGTGGGCGTGGCTGTGCACACACCCCAGCGGGCCCCCCAGCAGGGGGCGCTCACCCTACACCCCTGCCCGTACAGGTGGGCCCAGAACAAGGGCGGTGCTGGTGTCGGGGCTGGGGCCCTGGCTGCTCACCCACTGACCATTACCTCCCCCTCCCTCCCAGCGTCCTGTGCCGAGGCCCCACCCTGGACTCACAGCACCACCTGGCCACCTTCCATGTGGACTCAGAGGCCAGCATCCGGCTCACCTCTCCGCAGGCGCGTTTCTTCCTGGTGAGTCGAGCCCTTGCCGTGAGGTTGGCTTGGTCTCAGGGGCCGGCCTGGCTTCCCCGGGCCCCCAGGGGTGGCTTCTTCCATGTGTACAAGGGGAGAGGAGGGCAGCAGACCCCAGGCCCCGAGCTGGGAGCTGCCTGGTGTAGACGCACGTGTCCTTAGAGCCTGCCCGCCCGCGCAGGGCCGGCGGGGAGCCTGACCGGCCCGGGCCTCAGAGGGTAGCGGGCAGGGGCGGGCAGTCAGGGACGCTGAGGGTCCAGGTGGCTACATCATCCCTGCGTCCGCAGCACGGCGTCACCCTGGTGCCTGCGGAGGAGTTCAGCACGGAGTTCGTGGAGCCCCGTGTCCACTGTGTGAGCAGCCACGGCACCTTCGGGCTCAGCAGGTAGCGGGCAGGGAACAGCCGGGCGGCCGGGCCCCGCTGGCCGGGTCCCAGCTCACGCGCGTGTCCGCCCCAGGGCTGCCTGCGCGCCCTCGCGCTTCCCGAAGCCGCCACAGCCCATTGTGCTGAGGGACTGCCAGGTGCTGCCGCTCCCTCCAGACCTCCCTCTGGCCCGCTCTCAGGAGCTTGCCCCCGGAGCCGCCCCTCCTGGGCCCCAGCCTCGCCCCCCCACCGCGGTGGACCCCGACGTCGAGCCCACCCTGCTGCGCCACCCCCAGGTGAGGGCTTGGCCGGGCGGGGCCTTCGCTGGGGGGAGGGGGCAGGGGATCAGGCAGGGCACTCAGTCCTCTGCTCTCCACCCCCAGGCGTGGGCCAGACAGTAATGGGGGCCGCCTCGGACCCCACATTTCCCCACTTCTGCCCGCTCATTCTAGCCTGTCCCCGCAGGGCACCGTGGTCTTCACCACCCAGGTCCCCACCCTGGGCCGCTACGCCTTCCTGCTGCACGGGTACCAGCCGGCCCACCCCACCTTCTCCGTGGAGGTCCTGATCCATGGAGGCCGGGTCTGGCAGGGTGAGTGGCCGGGGAGGGGTGGCTGTGCTGCCGTGGCCAGCCACGGGCACAGGCAGGGACAGGTGGACGCAGTCTGGCTCTGTGGGTGTCAGCCGCACCTCCCCCACCCTGTTCCCACAGTCTTGTCCCCACAGCCCCTCCCCATGTTACAGTTCTTGGTGTGTTCCTGTCCCATGTGATAAAATAGACCTTGGTTGTGGGCTTCGGCTAGGTCTGCCCCCACACCCCAGCCCGTGGCTGCATGGCCGGGCCTGGTCCCCAAGCTAGGGCCCTGCAGGTTCTCTGCAGACAGATCCGGAGCACGTGCATAAGCCACCATGCTCACGCCGTGGCCTAGGACAGGCTGTGGAGCCGGGCGCGGTCCAGCCGGCGTCCTGATCTCCCCCATCCTCCAGGCCACGCCAACGCCAGCTTCTGCCCGCATGGGTATGGGTGCCGCACGCTGGTGTCGTGTGAGGGCCGGACCGTGCTGGACGTGACAGACAGCGAGCTCACGGTGACCGTGCGGGTGCCCGAGGGCCGGTGGCTCTGGCTGGTGAGTCCCAGGGCTCATCCCTCCTCGAGGCCCATCACCCTACCTTGGGTCTCACCGCCACCATGCCAAGACCAAGTGTAGTCACTTCTGCTCCTGGGACCTCCAGGATCAAGTGAGGAGACATCTCACAAGTGTCCGGTCTCTGATGAGGCAGTGGTCCTCCAGAGGCCGGCCTGGACGGTGGACCGGGCTGGGGGAGATGTCGGCAAAAGGCAGGGAACAGAGCAGAGGAGAGATCTCTCTGTCTTTCATGCCCTCTCCCGCTGCGCTGGCTGCAGTGCCTGAGGATGGAGAGGTTGAGGGAGGGGGCGCTGCAGGGTCGGGGCTGTCCCCTTCCCGTAGGCCTTGGCCGCTCCCCCGACCAGGCCCTTCACCGGCCCCCAGTGACCAGGCGCCCCTCCCCAGGACTACGTGTTGGTGGTCCCCGAGGACGCCTATGGCCCCAGCTACCTCAGGGAGGAGCCCCTGGACAAGTCCTATGACTTCATCAGCCACTGTGCCGCCCACGGCTATCACATCAGGTGGGCAGGGTTGGGGCTGGGCGGCGCTGGGGCGTGTGCCACGCGTGGCCCGCGGAGCACCGGCCTCACCCCTTCCTCTCCTCGCAGCCCCAGCAGCTCCACCCCGTTCTGCCGGCAGGCCGCCGCCTCCCTCTCTCTCTTCTACAATAACGGTGCTCGGCCCTGTGGCTGCCACGAGGTGGGTGCCACAGGCCCCACTTGTGAGCCCTTTGGGGGCCAGTGTCCCTGCCGGGCCCACGTCATCGGCCGTGACTGCTCTCGCTGTGCTACAGGCTACTGGGGCTTCCCCAACTGCAGGCGTGAGTACCCCGTGTGTGAGCACCGGGCTGGGGGCTAGCCCCGTGGGCACTTCCCAGCTACAGGGCACAGGAGGCAGGGGCTGCCAGCTAGACCCCCGTGAGGACTTCCCGGCTCACAGGCCAGGCTGGGAGGAGTCTGTCAGGCTAGCCCTGCCACGTTCTGTCTAGGAACCTCAGACAGCTTGTGGCCTAGGCGTAGGACACCCATCTTGTGGGGTTGTCTAGAACATTCTGGGAACCAGCAGGTAGTGTGCAGCGCTTGGCAACTAGATGTCAGTGTGTCCACGAGGGCAGCCGTCCAAAGCCCCGGGGCCTGGATGTGGCGTGGCTGGGGCGGGAGTCACAGGCGCCTCCCGCGCGCCCCGCGGTCTGCAGCTGCGGCAGAGCGGGGCCGAGGGCTCGGGTCAGCTGGCGATGTCCCCCCGCAGCCTGTGACTGCGGTGCCCGCCTCTGCGACGAGCTCACGGGCCGGTGCATCTGCCCGCCGCGCACCGTCCCCCCCGACTGCCTGGTCTGCCAGCCCCGGACCTTCGGCTGCCACCCCCTGGTTGGCTGTGAGGAGTGCAACTGCTCGGGGCCTGGTGTGCAGGAGCTGACCGACCCGACCTGTGACACGGACAGCGGCCAGTGCAAGTGAGCCTGGGAGCCCGGGCCCTGCGTGGTCTCGGGGTGGGCACGGCTGACCAGAGGGCCCGGTGTCTGCCCCTCCCGTTTGGTTCTTGGAGGCTCAGCTGCCCTCTGCTCTGGCAGGTGCCGGCCCAACGTGTCCGGGCGCCGCTGTGACAGCTGCGCGCCGGGCTTCTACGGGTACCCCAGCTGCCGGCCCTGCGACTGCCACGGGGCGGGCACGGCGCCCAGCGTGTGCGACGCCCTCACAGGCCAGTGCCACTGCAAGGTGAGCGGGGCCGCGCCGGGGCCCCTCCACACGCCGCCTGTAGCGGAGACCCGCACAGCTCCCTGGTGTCTGGAGAGCAGGGGGCCGCGGGGCTGCCGCGAGCTGCGGCCAGGCCTCCCGCACACCCGTGTCATCTCTGCTGCCCCAGGAGAACGTGCAGGGCCCGAGGTGTGACCAGTGTCGAGTGGGGGCCTTCTCCCTCGATGCCTCCAACCCCAAGGGCTGCACCCGCTGCTTCTGCTTTGGGGCCACCGAGCGCTGCCGGAGCTCCGCCCAGGCCCGCCGCGAGGTATCTGCTCGGGACAGCCAGCCCGGTGACCCTGGCCAGCGGGGGGGGGCGGCACGCGGGGACGGGCACCCACCCCACATGACCCCCGTGCGCCCACAGTTCACGGACATGGAGGGCTGGACGCTGCTGAGCAGTGACCGGCAGGTGGTCCCCCATGAGCGTCGGGAAGGGACGTGGCTCCACGCAGACCTGCGGCACGTGGTCGACAGCAGCCCGGAGCTGTACTGGCAGGCGCCTCCTTCCTACCTTGGAGATCGGGTGAGCAAAGGCATCCGGTGTGGAGGACACACGTTGGAGTGGCTATGCTCCCTAAGAACGAACTATGGCCAGGGGCCAGGAGCGTGGTGAGGGTGTCCAGCACAGCTGGGGGCCAGCTGCAGAGAGCCAGAGGCTCCCCGGCCCAGGGCCGGTGTCACGAGGAGGGCTCCCGGGCCCCGCTCCACGGAACGGGGTGGGGAGGCCACCGTCGGGGTCCGCGGCCAGGGTCTGGCTCCACGGAACGGGGTGGGGAGGCCACCGTCGGGGTCCGCGGCCGGGGTCTGGCTCCACGGAACGGGGTGGGGAGGCCACCGTGGGGTCCGCGGCCGGGGTCTGGCCAGGTCACCCAACCGTCCTGGCTCCAGGTGTCGTCCTACGGAGGGACTCTCCGCTACGAGCTGCACTCAGAGACCCAGCGGGGAGACGTCTTCTTCCCGACCGAGAGCCGGCCGGGTGTGGTGCTGCAGGTAGCAGGAGGGCGCGGACGTGGCAGCACGGGCAGGTGGGAGGGGACAGCTGGGACCGTAGGCCGCGCCTACCTGGCCTGTGTGTCTCCCAGGGCAACCAGATGAGCATCACATACCTAGAGCCGTCCTACCCCGCGCCTGGCCATGTTCATCACGGGCAGCTGCAGCTGGTGGAGGTGAGTAGCGCTGGCTGGACCCGCACAGCCACAGAAGGCCACGCCCACTTGGAAAACAGCCCCGTGGCGGGACGGGGCGGCTGCAGGGTACGGACACTGCGGGGGGGATGGAGGGGGGGGTGCAGGGCACCGGCTGTGGGGGGCGTAGGCCTTCCGTCTGGTCACCCCATAAACACGGTGGATGCTTTGACGACACGTGATGGGTCTTTGACTGCCATGGGTCTTTTGTTTTTTGTTTTTTTTTGGGGGGGGGGGGGTCCGGTCGTGGGGCCTGAACTCTGGGCCTGGGAGCTGTCCCTCAGCTCTTTAGCTCAAGGCCAGCGCTCTACCACTTGAGCCACAGCACCACTTCTGCCTTTTTTCCTTTTTGCTTATGTGGTGCTGAGGAATCGAACCCAGGGCCTCAGGCATGCAAGGCAAGCGCTCTACCACTGAGCCACCTTCCCAGCCCCCTGCCATGGGTCTTGAGCGCTTCACACCGCTCTGTGATTAGCTCTTTCCTCTGTGGCCCCACCCCTTCATCTTTTGACCAAGTCTCTTTGACTTGTGGTCTCTTCCTTGCCTGTGTAGAGGAGTTCACTGTTAATACTCTTTGTCAGGGAAGCATCTGTATCTACAGGCCATTCTTGCTTTTCCCTGAGATGTCTGTTGACCATGGATTGCCTCTCCCCAGGTAGAGCTCCTGTCTGAATGCACAAGGCCCTGGATTCATCCCCACTACTGGAAAAAAAAATTATAGTTGCCAAATAAGGGAGGGAAGATTTAATAGGCACAGCACTTATAATCTCAACATAGACTTTATAAAATATTTTTTTTGGGGGGTCCAGTCGTGTGGCCTGAACTCTGGGCCTGGGCGCTGTCCCTCAGCTCTTCAGCTCAAGGCTAGCACTCTACCACTTGAGCCACAGCACCGCTTCCGGCTTTTTGCTTATATGGTGCTGAGGAATCGAACCCAGGGCCTCAAGCATGCAAGGCAAGCACTCTACCACTGAGCCACCTTCCCAGCCCTTCACATTTTTTAAGAAAGTATTTCTCTCCCAAGTCAGAAAGCACTTAACGTGTATTTTCTTCTAAGAGCTTAAACATTGTAATTCTTCACACGCCTGGGTGTGGTGTGTGGTGTGAGGTAGGGGCCCGCTGCTGGTTTCCCGGTGGAAGTCCCGCCCCCCGGTCTGTGTGTGCCTCTGCCCTGCGTTGGTCTCTGCCTGTCCCTCACATGAGGCTCTGTCCCTCTTCGTCCTTGGGTGTCGTCCGCTGAGGTCATGTCTTCGTCCCCAGGGGAACTTCCGGCACATGGAGACCCACAACGCTGTGTCCCGGGAGGAACTCATGATGGTCCTGGCCAGCCTGGAGCAGCTGCAGATCCGCGCCCTCTTCTTGGCCAACTCGGTCTCCCTGCGTAGGGTGGTACTGGAGGTAGCTGGTGAGATGGGCATGGGACCTCCAGCCAGCAACGTGGAGGTGTGCATGTGTCCTGCCAGCTACCGCGGCGACTCGTGCCAGGTGAGGGGTCGAGGGGGGCAGGCCGAGGCTGCCCAGCCACGCAGCCCTCGCTGGAGCCCGCGCCTGCTCGCAGCCGCTCACCCTCCCACCTCAGTTCCCCGGCTTGTCCCTGCCGCTGCTCCTGGTCACTACTGCACTGTCAGCTTCACTCCCGGCCAGCCCTCCCCACAGCGCCCACCCGGCTACCATCTACCGTCCATCCTAACGTCCAGCTAACGCTTCCTTGCCTGTGCTCCTCTGCTCTGCTCTGTCCAGTCGGGGGCGGCTCGGCCATTTCAGATTTGTGGCTGAGCACCTGCTAGAAAGAGGCACTTGGGGTAGAGGAGGAGGCTCTGGCCACTGGCTCCGGGGTCTGGTCCTTCCTGAGGCTCCGTGGTGGTGTGGCTGTGGGAGCCAGGTTCTCTGGGCTTGGAGCCAGTGGCCAGACCTTTGGCCAGTCCCCGTCGGGAGCTCCCGATTGCAGCCTAGCCCCGGCCCCCAGGCTGCAGGGCACCCTGCCCCACAGCCATGGCTGGGGAATGCAGAGCCCTGGGGTCTGACTGGGAGCAGCCCCCCGCCCCCCCAGCTCTGCTCAGCCTTGGGCTGGCTCTGCCTTTTCTCAGTCACTGCCCCCTTCCCCTTTCCCCTTCCCCAGGAATGCGCCCCTGGCTACTTCCGTGACACCAAAGGGCCCTTCCTAGGCCGCTGTGTCCCTTGTCAGTGCCACGGCCACTCAGACCGCTGCCTCCCCGGCTCTGGCATCTGTGTGGTGAGTGGAGCCTGGTGGAGGGCGCAGCCACCAAAGCATGGGTGGGCGGGCGGGCGGGCCACAGAAGAGGCCAGTGGCCTTCAATCCACGGAGGCCTGGGGTGCATGGCGCGGTGTGGCGGGGCCCTGCTCATGCCGGCCCCGTCTGCACTGCCCAGGGCTGCCAGCACAACACCGAGGGCGAACACTGCGAGCGCTGCCGGGCCGGCTTTGTGAGTGGTGGGGCCGGGGACCCCGCAGCCCCCTGTGTCAGCTGTCCCTGCCCGCTCGCAGCGCCTTCCAACAAGTAAGCCGAGCCAGGCCCTGATGGCGCGAGAGCCTCTCCCTGCCTGCCCCCCTCCACCGCCCCCCTCCACTGTCCCCCCAACCCCCCACCGCCCCCCCACTGCCCCCCTCCACCCCCCACCGCTCCCCTCCACCCCCCCACCGCCCCCCACTGCCCCCCCACCGCTCCCCTTCACCGCCCCCCTCCACCTCCCCCTCTACCCCCCCACCGCCCCCCCCACTGCCCCCCTCCACCCCCCCACCGCTCCCCTCCACCCCCCCACCGCCCCCCACTGCCCCCCCACCGCTCCCCTCCACCCCCCCACCGCTCCCCTCCACCCCCCCCACCGCCCCGCACCGCTCCCCTTCACCGCCCCCTCCACCTCCCCCTCTACCCCCCCACCGCCCCCCCACTGCCCTCCTCCCCCCCACCGCTCCCCTCCACCCCCCCCACCGCCCCCCTCCACCGCTCCCCTCCACCGCCACCTCTACCGCCCCCCCCACTGCCCCCCCACCGCTCCCCTCCATCGCTCCCCTCCTTCTCCGTGCCCCCCACCGGCAGCTGCAGCAGGGAGAACCCGGCCCCTGGTGCTGGCCGGGCGCTGGCCGGGGCCGGGAGGGCAGGTGGGCAGCGGCTGGCCTCCTCTCGTCCTCAGCTTCGCGGAGGGCTGCGTGCTGCGAGGAGGACGCGCCCAGTGCCTGTGCAAGCCTGGCTACGCCGGGGCCTCCTGTGAGCGGTAAGCGGCGGGCGGGAGAGCGCAGACCTGGACCGGTGCGGGCCGGCCCTGGCCTGACCCGACCGCCCTCTCTACGTGCCAGCTGCGCACCCGGCTTCTTCGGGAATCCTCTGGTGCTGGGCAGCTCCTGCCAGCCCTGCGACTGCAGCGGCAACGGGGACCCCAACCTGCTCTTTAGTGACTGCGACCCCCTGACCGGCACCTGCCGCGGCTGCCTGCGCCATACCACCGGGCCCCGCTGCGAGGCGTGCGCCCCCGGCTTCTACGGGGACGCCCTGCTCCCCGGCAACTGCACGCGTAGGCGGGGGCGGGGCCGCGGGGCGCACCCCGGGGACAGACGGGACAGGCGGGGACAGGCGTGTGCAGTGGGCGGGGGCGCCCCCCCCCCCGCGTGGTCAGGACCCCGTCACGGGCTCTGCGCTCCGCCCCACCCCCGTGCATGCTCACTCAGGGGCCTGTCAGGCTTTGGGAGAGGAAGGCCCGGCTCAACCAGGGCGGTGGCGGCTCCGGGGTGTGAGCAGGAAGGCAGGGGGAATGGCTGGGGTGGACTGGGAAGTGACAGCACCCCTTCCCTTAGGGTGCGACTGCTCCCTGTGTGGGACGGAGGCCTGCGACCCCCAGACCGGCCGCTGTGTGTGCAAGGCGGGTGTGGCCGGGACACGCTGCGACCGCTGTCAGGTGCGGGGGGGGGGGGGGGAGAGCTGGCGTGGGGGCAGTGGGGGGGAGGGCCTGGGCATACAGGGGACAGGAGGAGAATGCCCCTGTCCTCGATGACCTCACACATGTATCTGCTGTCCTGGCGGGGACAGGAGGGCCGGGCTTGTGGAGGCCGGAGCCCACAGCCCTGGGCGGGGAGGAGGCCCGCGCCCCAGGGGGTTCCTGGGACTGGGCAGGGCGTCAGTGCAGCCTGTCCTGCAGGAAGGGCACTTTGGCTTCGAGCTCTGTCAGGGCTGCCGCCCCTGTGCCTGTGGACCGGCCGCCGAAGGCCCGCAGTGCCACCCCCAGAGCGGGCAGTGCCGATGCCGACCGGGGACCACGGGACCCCAGTGCCGCGAGTGTGCCCCTGGCCACTGGGGGCTCCCAGAGCACGGCTGCAGGCGTGAGTGGAGGCGGGCGGGCCCCAGGAGGGCTGGGGGCAGCCCCACGGTGGGGGGCGCCATGTTCACCAGTCTCTCCCTCCAGGCTGCCAGTGCCCGGGAGGCCACTGTGACCCACACACCGGCCGCTGCACGTGCCCCCCGGGGCTCGGAGGGGACCGCTGCGATGTGTGTAGCCAACAGCACCAGGTGCCCGTGCCAGGCGGGCCTGGAGGCCACGGCATCCACTGCGAAGGTCAGCCCCTTGCCCCTCCCAGCCCTGCCCTGACCCGATGACCGCCTGCACCCTGGCCCTGGGGGCCCCGGCCGCCTCCGTCCCTGTCCTTCTGTGGACTGCAGGCCCCTCCGCCTCCAACCCTGCCCAGCACTCAAGTGGCCACCGCATCCGGCTGGTCCTGCACCTGCCCCGTTCCATCCCAACCTCCGTGATGACCCCATGCCAGCCTCTGACCCTCCACCTTGACCCCTTCTGCTCAGACTCTGTGCCAACCCCATGATCTCTGGCTGAACCCCAAGACCTCTTCTTTATCCTGTGACCCCTCCCCCCACTGACCTCATTTCTCTGGCACGTCTGGCTCCGTGTTGACCCATCAACCCCACGGTGACCCCTGCCACAATCCCGTGACCCTCCAGTCCCTGCCCCAGCCCCGCCCCCACTGACCCGTGGCCCTCGTTGCCCGCAGTGTGTGACCACTGTGTGGTCCTGCTTCTGGACGACCTGGAGCGGGCTGGCGCCATCCTCCCCGCCATTCGAGAGCAGCTCCGCAGCCTCAACACCAGCTCGGCGGCCTGGGCGCGGCTGCACAGGCTGAACGACTCCATCGCCGACCTGAAGGTGCCTCCTGCCGCCGCTCCCTCTCCTCCCTCCCCCACTCAGTTCAGGCCCTCACCTCCTGCTTCCCTCAGACCCAGCTCCGGGGCCCACCAGATCCCCGTCACGAGACGGTGCAGCGGCTGCAGACTCTAGAGCGACAGAGCACAAGCCTTGTGCAGGACGGACAGCAGCTGGGCAGCCAGGCAGGACCCCTGCGGCCCCTCCCGGGAGAGCCCCGGGGTCCTCGCCCTCTGGAGCTTCCCCATTTCCCACCCGCACTGTGCCCCGGCCGCCCCTGTCACCCGGGCCCCCCCCGCCCCCCCCCCCCCCCCGCCATGCTCCCACTAGTCGGATGTGGCTGAAGCTCATATCCACAGGCCGCTGGAGCCCGAGACCAGGCAGGTCGACTGCTGGACAGCACCGAGGTCACACGGGGTCGGGCCCAGACGCTGCTGGAGACGATCCGGGCTGTGGACCGTGCCCTGAGCGGTAGGGCTGCTGGGACAGAGGGGTGTCCTTGGGGTCTCGCCCGAGCATGTCCTGAGAGAACTGCCAGGGGTGCGTGCTTAGCTGTGTGTGGTGTGCTCAGGAGGTGCGCAAGGGGCTGATAAGTCCAGGGAGGCCGCGTGAGATGGGCCAAACTGGGCAGCAGTGGGCAGGTAGTCAAACTGGCCACTTCCTTCATGACAAACAGGCCTTGAACATGCAAAAATGATGGCTCCCCGGGCCGGCGCAGTGGGGCCCAGCCTAGCCCAGGAGTCCAAGAGAAAGTGCCCTTCTAGCTGGGCGTGAGCCGGCTGGCAAGGAGGGACGAGGAGGGCTGTGGGAGGTGGGGCCGGCCGAGCCGGGTACCCGGGGAAGCCAGGCGGAAGGGCAACATGCTCTCTACCCGAGCTCAACAGGGAGTGGAGCGGAGCGGAAGCCGCGCCGAGGGCTGCCCGCACAGCCTTCAGCCCTGACCACCTTCGGCCCCACAGAGCTTGCAGCCCAGATGGGCCATCTGACGCCAGCCAACGCCTCGGCCCCCTCGGGAGAGACGCTGAGCTGGACACTGGCGCAAGTGGAGCGTCTGCTCCGGGAGATGCGGGCGCGGAGCCTGGGGGCCCCCCGGGCAGGGGCGGAGGCCGAGCTGGTCGAGGCCCAGACACGTGAGTGCTGCTAACGGTCAGGCAGGGCTTGGGGGGGGAGCGGGCAGGGGGAGGCCGGCTCAGAGTTGAGGGCTGGGGAGGGGCGGCGGGGGGCGGGGGGTCTGGCTCAGAGCTCCGGCTGCCCGAGTGACTGCTCTTACACCTGGTGTTGGCCAGTGCTAACGCACGTGCAGGAGCACCTGGCTAGCCGCTGGGGGGAAAACCAGGAACTGTCCACGGAAATCCATGACCAGCTGGCCCAGTATGAGGCTGACCTTATGGACCTTCGCGAGGCCCTGAACCGGGCGGTGGACACCACGCGGGAGGCCGAGGAGCTCAACAGTCGCAACCAGGAGCAGCTGGAGGAAGCCCTGGTGAGGGAGGGCTGGCCCCTTGTCCTCCCCCCTCCCCCCTCTCCCCTCCCCCTGGTTCTCTGCCCTCTCCTTCCTTTTACCCCAGGACCCCTGCTTGCCTGTCATGCCCTTTAACCCCAACCTTGCCCCCAGCAACGGAAGCAGGAGCTGTCACGGGACAACGCAACAGTGATGGCCGCCCTGCAGGCCGCCCAGCAGACCCTGAACCGTGTTGTGGAGCTTCTGCATGGCGTGGATGTGGCCAAGGAGGTGAGCCCGGCCGAGGTCCCGTCCCCTCCGTGCGGCTGCAATCCGGGCGGCAGCCACGGCCGGTTCCTGTGCCCTCCGCATACCCCTGTGGCCCCTGGGGTCCCAGGTCGGGTGGGTGGCGTAGGAGTCGGGATGTCCTTACTCAGCCCCGCCCCGCCCCTCCCCAGGAGCTGGAGCGCCTGGCGGCCAGCCTCGACGGCGCACGCGCACCCCTGCTGCAGAAGATGCATCTCTTCTCCCCAGCCGGCAGCAAGCTAGGCCTGGTGGAGGCCGCCGAGGCCCACGCCCGGCAGCTGGACCAGCTGGCACTCAACCTGTCTAGGTGCGTGTGGACCCCCAGGGGCCAGGCCAGGCCCTGCCAGAGGCAGCCATGCCTGAGCAGGGGCTCGGCTGGGAGGGTTCCTGCAGGGAGGAGTCGTTCCCCCGAAAGGGGTCAGGAAGGAACACCTGGCGGGCAGAGGCGGGGCTCGGAGGCCTGGAGGCTGGACCAAGAGGCAGGATGGCCGTTGTAACGCTGGGCACCACAACCTGGGCTCACCTGCGCTGCGAGCCTCCCCCTCCCCGCTGCTGTCCCGCACAGCGAGCCCCCCCCAACCCCCCGCAAGCCTCTCATCTCTCCCACGCAGCATCATCCGGGGCATCAACCAGGACCGCTTCATCCAGAGGGCCGTGGAGGCCTCCAACGCCTATAGCAGCATCCTGCAGGCTGTGCTTGCTGCGGAGCGCGCGGCCGGCCAGGCCCAGAGGCAGGCAGCTCACACATGGGAGGTAGGTGAGACCCGACTTTCCCAAGGGCCCGGTCCCCCGTTTCCTGGTGCTCCTGGCGGTCTGAACCGCACCCTGTTTTCCCTCCGCAGCTGGTGGTCCGGAAGGGCCTGGCAGACCGAGCCCAACGACTGCTGGCCAACAGCAGTGCGCTGGAGGTGGCCATCCGGGGGCAGCGGCGGCGGTTAGACCTCGGTGAGTGGAGCCGGGCCTGCAGGGTGTCCGGACTACGAGGGGACCCTGGTCCTGAGGCTGCCGTGTGGCGTCTCAGGCCCTGCCCCATGGGACCCCAGTCTGTCCCATGTGAACTGTACTCGCAGGCCGGGGCTCACGCCAGCACTCGGTTGGGAATCTGAGTCTGCACGGCTCCGGCACGGCCCTCGGGGTGAGGAGGCTGGGCGCGGCTCCGTGGCACTGAGTTTCCTCTTCTGCAGCGCGGGTCGCCCTGCAGGGTGCTGGCACCCAGATCCGGGACATCCGTGCACAGAAGGACGAGCTGGCGGCTCGGGTCCGGGAGGCCCAGGCCATGCTGGCCATGGACACAGGTGTGTGGCTCCTCCCCGCACCTGTCCACCGAGTCTTCACTCCCTCAGGGCCCCGGGATGGTGGGTGCGTCCCTGCCTGAGCCCTGGGAACAGCCCCTGGCCACCCGCGGCGGATGAGCCCCGGCCCCGGCCTGTGCAGCTGGCGGCACGCGCCAGACGCCGGGCACGGGGGGTGAAGACCCAGGGCGGGCGGGTGTGGAGGGCCGCACCTGCTGTTTGCAGAGGGCTCAGAGCGAAGCACACGGCTGGACCACGTGTGTTATGGGTGGTGCTCCATGCCCTGAACAAGTAGACTCAAGTTGGAATGTGGCGGGGCCCAGGCCAGCCTCCCTGCTGGGGAGTAGCTGGTTTTCCGCACTGGGCTTTGGGGATGGTGCGGTGACTGGGTTTGGCAGTGGAGGCCCAAGTGGTCCCCGCCCAGCCCCGCCCTCCTGCCCACCATTCCCGCAGACGAGACAAGCGAGAAGATCGCCCACGCCAAGGCAGTGGCTGCCCAGGCCCAGGACACGGCCTCCCGCGTGCAGTCCCGGCTCCAGGACATGCAGAAGAACCTAGAGGACTGGCAAGGCCGGTTCGGGGGGCTGCGCGGCCGGGACCTGGGCCAGGTGGTGCTTGACGCGGGCCGCTCAGGTGAGCTGCGGTCCTCCACGCTCCCGAGGGAGTGGGGTGGGCAAAGTGAAGTGCTCAGTCCCCCCTCCCCCCCAGCGTCCACCCTGGAGAAGACCCTGCCACAGCTGCTGGCCAAGCTGAGTCTCCTGGAGAACCGCGGGGTGCACAACACGAGCCTGGCCCTGTCCGCCAGCATCGGCCGCGTGCGGGCGCTCATTGCTCAGGCCCGGGGTGCTGCCAGCAAGGTGTGCGGGGCCGCCCCAGCGTGGGATTGGTGGGGACAGTGAGCCTCGCGACCACCTGGCGAGCACGGACACACCTGTCACCCCAGGTCAAGGTATCCATGAAGTTCAATGGGCGCTCAGGGGTGCAGCTACGCACCCCACGGGACCTCTCCGACCTGGCTGCCTACACCGCCCTCAAGTTCTACCTGCAGAGCCCCACGCCTGCGCCCGCGCCTGGAGAGAACACTGGAGACCACTTCGTGCTCTACATGGGCAGCCGCGAGGTGCCGGGAGCGGCGGGAGGAGGGGCGCGGGAGGAGGGACGGGCTGCCCGGCGGGCGGGCGGTGGGCAGCAGCGTCCCATCCCAACTGTCCCTTGCCGCTGCCATCCAGGCCAGTGGGGATTACCTGGGCGTGTCTCTGCGCAACCAGAAGGTGCACTGGGTGTTCCGGCTGGGGGAGGCCGGGCCCGCCACCCTCAGCATCGACCAGGACATCGGGGAACAGTTTGCAGCCATCAGCATGGAAAGGTGGGGATGCGCCAGGGCCAGCGTGGAGCCAGCGTGGGGCCCGCGGCCGTGTCTCACCTCGCGCTTCCGCCCTCAGGACCCTCCAGTTTGGCCACATGTCCATCACAGTGGAGAATCAGGTGATCCAGGAGATCAAGGGAGACACCGTGGCCCCCGGCATGGAGGGCTTACTCAACCTGCGGCCCGACGACTTCGTGTTCTACGTGGGAGGTTATCCCGACAACTTCACGGTGAGCTCGGCCTCCAGGGCTTCTCCTCTTCTCCCCAGAAGGGCTCGTGGGTGTCTAGCCTCAGTGGGTACTGCTGCCGCCCGAGCTCCCACTGGGCACTCCTGGGGAGGTGCCCTGACCACCTCTCCGCCCACAGCCCCCCCCACCCCTCCGTTTCCCCGGCTACCGCGGCTGCATTGAGATGGAGTCGCTGAACCAGGAGGTGCTGAGCCTCTACAACTTCCAGAGGACCTTCAGACTCAACACGGCCGTGGACAAGCCTTGCGCTCGGTATGTACGGCCTCCCCTCCGGTGCCGTTCTCCCTCCTCCCCTCTCCCTCCTCCACTCACCCCAGACCCTCTGCCCGCAGTTACAAGTCCACCGGGGACCCCTGGCTCACCGATGGCTCCTACTTCGACGGCACTGGCTTCGCCCGCATCAGCTTCGAGAAACAGTTCAGCAACACAAAGCGCTTCGAGCAGGAGCTGCGGCTCGTGTCCGTCGACGGGATCATCTTCTTCCTGAAGCACCAGGCATGCTCCCCTCCCGTCTCCCCCCTCCCCCCTCCCCCAGGTGGGCCCTGCCATGCTGACCTTGCCCCCCCCCGCCCCCCCCCCGTCCCCCTAGAGCCAGTTCCTATGCCTGGCCGTGCAGCAAGGCGGCCTGGTGCTCTTCTATGATTTCGGCACGGGCCTGAAGGAAGCCACCCCGCTGCACCCCGGGCCGCCCATGACCGCGGCCAGCAAGGCGGTAAGTTCGGGGCGCTTGGGAGGCAGGGACCCCAGGCCCGTGGCTTGCCTTGAAGCCTTCCGCCCGTGTCCACCAGATCCAGGTGTTCCTTCTGGCCACCAATCGCAAGCGTGTGCTGGTGCGCGTGGAGCGGCTCACGGTGTTCAGCGTGGAGCTGGACAACAAGCTGGAGCTGGCCGACACCTACTTCCTGGGTGGCGTGCCCCCCGAGCAGCTGCCCCTGAGGTGAGGACCGGGCCGTGGGCCAGGTGGGGCCCGCACGGCTCGGCCGGGGCTCGGAGGGATCTCCCCCCTGACCCTGTCTCCCGCAGCCTGCAGCCGCTCTTCGCCTCCGGGGGCTCCATCCGAGGCTGTATGAAGGGGATCAAAGCGCTGGGCAAGTACGTGGACCTCAAGAGGCTCAATACCACGGGCGTCAGCTTCGGCTGCACCGCCGACCTGCTGGTGAGCTGCCTTCCCGCTGCCCCGCCGGCCAGCGGGCGAGTGCGCTTGGGTGGTAGGCCTCAGCGTCCTCCTCCCCACAGGTGGAGCGCATCATGACTTTCCACGGCCACGGCTTCCTGACCCTGGGCCTCCCCAGTGTGGAACCCTTCACCACCTCTGTCTACTCCGGCTTTGGCTTCCGCAGCACCCAGGAAAATGGTCTGCTGTACCACCACGCATCCCCGGTGAGGCCGCCTGCCCACAGCCGCTGCCTTCCCAGGGCCTGGGCCCTGACCCCCCCCCAGGCCGGCCATGCCCAGACACCCCCTCCACACAGGCTACCCATGCCCTGACCTCTCCCTCCCCCCCCAGGCCGGCCATGCCCAGACACCCCCTCCACACAGGCTACCCATGCCCTGACCTCTCCCTCCCCCCCCAGGCCGGCCATGCCCAGACACCCCCTCCACACAGGCTACCCATGCCCTGACCTCTCCCTCCCCCCCCAGGCCGGCCATGCCCAGACACCCCCTCCACACAGGCTACCCATGCCCTGACCTCTCCCTCCCCCCCCACAGGCTGGCCATGCCCGGACACCTCCCACCCCATAGGCTGGCCATGCCCTGACCTCTCCCTCCCCCCCAGGCTGGCCATGCCCGGACCCCCCCCAGGCTAGCCATGCCCTGACCTCTCCCTCCCCCCCACAGGCTGGCCATGCCCGGACACCTCCCACCCCATAGGCTGGCCATGCCCTGACCTCTCCCTCCCCCCCCAGGCTGGCCATGCCCTGACCTCTCCCTCCCCCCCAGGCTGGCCATGCCCGGACCCCCCCCCCAGGCTGGCCATGCCCTGACTCTGCCCCCCCCTCCAGGCTGGCCATGCCTGGACACACACACACCCCCAGGCTGGCCATGACTTGCTCTACTCCTGAGCTGGCTGTGGCCAATCTGGGCAGGGTGGCTGGAGCAGGGTAGCCTGGGCCCACTTCTGCCTGGCTAACTGGCCCGGCCGCTGTTCCCAGGATGGGCTATGCCAGGTGTCCTTGAAGCAGGGCCAGGTGACACTCCTGCTTATGAAGACAGAGGTGAAAACCCGACAGGTCTTTGCCGATGGGGTCCCACACTACGTGGCCTTCTGCAGCAATGCTACCGGGTGAGCCCCGTCCCCGCCTGGCACAGGCCAGCCCAGCCCTGCAGAGGAGCGGGCAGGGCCGGGGAAACACTGCCTTTCTATTTCCCAGGGTCTGGCTCTACGTAGATGACCAGCTGCAGCAGATGAAGCCTCACCGGGGGCCTCCTGCTGGGCTGCCGCCCGACCCGCAGGGTGCCCGCCTGCTGCTGGGAGGCCTGGATGAGCCCGGCCCCTTGCACAGATTCAGAGGCTGCATCAGCAATGTCTTCGTGAGGCGGTGAGCTGTGGGCAGGTGGGGGCGAGGCCCCAGCTAGGCCCTTGCAGCTGACTCTGCCCGCCTGCCCCCCCAGACTCCAGGGCCCACAGCGCGTGTTCAACCTGCAGCAGAATCTGGGCAGTGCCAACGTGAGCACAGGCTGCACCCCAGCGCCAGAGACACAGGCTGCGGGGCACCGCCGACCCCAGGGGCTGCGGGTCTCTGCTCGGAAGGTGGGGCCACTGCTGGGGTGGGCGGGGCTGGGAGGGCGGGAGGGCGGGAGTCCCGCCGCGGCCTCTGCATCTCCATCTGTGCTTTAAGACCTCACGCCGCAGACGCCAGCCCCGGCAGGACTCTGCCTGCCCCACATTCCACCCCAGCACCACCCCAGACGCCTACCAGTTTGGAGGGTCCCTGCTCAATCACCTGGAGTTTTCAGGCATCTCGAGCTCCCGTGGGAACGGGTAGGGCCGGGCCGCCGGGCCGGGTAGGAAGGGTTGGTTCGGGGGAGCCCCCAGGCTGATACCGTGCTCCCCCTGCAGGTCCCACTTCTCCATGCTCGTCTACCCCCGTGCCTCGTACGGCCTCCTCCTCTACGCCATCCCCCAGACGACCCACAGCCCCGCCCTGGCGCTCTACTTGAATCGTGGTCACTTCACTGTGCAGACCGAAGGCCCTGGGCCTGGGCTCCACGCCAGGAGCCAGCAGCGTTCCCGGTCCGGCCAGTGGCACATGGTGAGGCTTCGGCGAGGGTGTGGCAGGACCCCAGGAGCCCTCCCTGCGCTGACCCCCCTCTCCCCACCCCAGGTGTCCGTGCACTGGGAGCAGAATAAGATCCAGCTGCTGACCTACGGGGTCCCGGTGGTGAGCCAGGGGCGCTCGCACGGCGGGATGCAGCGGGCAGACGGCCCACAGCCTCTCACCCTCTTTGTGGGCGGCCTCCCCCCCAGCCACCGTGCTGTCACGCTCCCGGTGAGAAGCGCCTCCACCCACCCGCCCTCTGAACACCCCCCCCCCGACCCCCCAGACCCAGCCTCACCCAGCCCCTGCTCCCCGACCCCCCAGACCCAGCCTCACCCAGCCCCTGCTCCCCGACCCCCCAGACCCAGCCTCACCCAGCCCCTGCTCCCCGCAGGTGTCCGTGGGGTTTAGTGGCTGTGTGAAAAGACTGCAGCTGGACAGGCAGCCCCTGGGACCCCCCACACGATCGGTGGGGGTCACGCCCTGCACCCCAGGACCCCTGGAGCCAGCCCTCGTCTTCTCAGGCAGAGGGGGAGTCATCACTCTAGGTCTGTGGCAGAGGCGGCCCCGGGGGTTCTGGAAGGCTCTGGGCAGGCCTGGCCTGCTCTCACTGCAGCCCTCCCCACAGAGCCTCCAGAGGCCATGCTGACGCAGGTGGAGCTGGAGCTGGAGGTGCGGCCCCTGCTGGCCTCGGGCCTGGTCTTCCATCTGGGCCAGGGCCAGGCGCCCCCCTACCTGCAGCTGCAGGTGTCTAAGGAACAGGTACGCAGGGCTGCGCTGGGCACAGGCACGCCCCTCCGGTGGCCTTGGGTAGGTAGAACCAGACTGTCCCCTCCCCAGGTCCTGCTGCGGGCAGACGACGGGGCAGGCGAGTTCTCCACGTGGGTGAAGCACCCTGAGGCCCTGTGTGATGGGCGGTGGCACAGGCTGGCAGGTGAGTGGCCCGACCTGGCTATCCCTGGGGCCCCTCTCTCCTGCCAGCAGGGGCCGCTGCAGGCCCCACAGCAGTCCCTGGAGCTGTGGGGAGCTGGGCTGAAACCTCCCTTCCCCCAGCCATCAAGAGCCAGAATGCGCTGTGTCTGGAGGTGGACAGAGCTAGCAACCACACCGTGGGCCCCTCACCAGCGGCCTTGGCTGGGGCCCCTGCACCTCTGCACCTTGGGGGCCTGCCCGGTGAGTATGGCCTCAGCCATGGGGGAGCTGCTCCCCACCCCGAGGGCACAGAGGGCCCACGGGGCCTAGGCTCACTCCTGTGCCCTCCTCTGCACCGCAGAGTCCACAGCCACAGAGGGGACGCCCCGGGCCTACCAAGGCTGCATAAGGAAGCTGGTGGTGAACCACTCCCCCATCGCCTGGACCACGGTCACGGAGCTGCAGGGGGAAGCGGGGGTCAGCGGCTGCACAGTCACATAGTGCAGCTGCCCTGTGGAGCCCTGGCTCTGGGCTGGCTTCACCTGGGCGGCCAGGCCCCTGTGGGCTGGGTGCCACCGAGGTTTGTGGGTATTTATGTAGACTAGCTCTAAGGGTGACCGCTCTCGTTTCTGGAAAGTTTTACCTTTTCCAATCTAAAGGCAAGACACTAAAAAGGGGTTTATACTTTGTACCTTCTCTGAGATCTGAAAGCTCACTGGCTTCCTCTCAAAACAAAAATTAAAAGTAATTTGCTTAATTGTGTGTGGGATTGAAACTAAAGACAGTTAGCATGTGCAGCATGGAGGGAGACAGCCAGAACACACGCACGTACACACCGCAGGTGTGCACACACACAGCACACACGTTCTCCTTGCCACAGACCAAACCAGCTGCGAGTGTCAGGTCCAAGTCAGAAATACGGGTCCCTCTCAGCAGCTTGGGTCCAGAGCCCCTCCAGCTCATGACCGGGACAAAGACCAGAGTTGGCAGGTAAAAGAAAGGACTTTTATTTATTAGTGAGTTGGAACAGGAAAGGGTATGCAACAAATCACGAATGCCACTACAAGAGTCACATGACTAAGAATTCAAACTCCTTAAAAGACAGTAAATAACTTAATCTAGACTCATGTCTTCCTCTTCATCTTTCTTGTCTTTTGCATCGCCCTCCTTCTGCTCAGATTTGGCATTGTTCTGCATAGCTTTGGCAAATGCTTCCACATCTGAAATGCATTTAAAATACAATTAGGGCTGAGGCATGGCTCAAGTACTAGGGTACCAGGCTGTGAAGAAAGTGTGAGGCCTGAAGCTCAAGCCACAGTCCCAGAAAAACACAGGTGACTACTGGCCTACCCCAGCCAGGAGCTGCTTCCCGGGGCGCGGAGGGGCCAAGGGGAAGCAGGGAGGTACTCACCGCCCTTGTTGGCGGCCTCCACAGCCTCTGCAGGCAGGCCAAACTGGCACATGAGAGGGCCCAGCTGCCCCGAGGCCAAGGCTGCACTGAACATTCCCAGGGCCTGTGAGGGAGAGCCGTGCGCGCGTCAGGGCTGAGTGCTGGGTAACGGCCCAGCAAGGCCCGGGCACTGCACTGCGGCGTGGGTGGGGTCTCCCTGAACACACGGCTCGCGCCTGCCTACCTGCTGGAACTGGGGCGAGGTCAGCGTGTTCTGGATCTCATCGGCGGTCTGGGGCAGGGACTCCCCCGAGGGCAGGTAGGGCAGGAGGCGCTCCTGGACATCCGCGTTAGCGAGGATGGGAGCCATGATCTCTGGCGTCAGCACACTGGCCAGATCCACTAGGGCATGAGCACAGGGCCATCAGCAGCTCAGCCCGGACTCCACGTGGGAAGAACACACCACCGCAGGGGGGGGGGGCGGGCCCTCAACTCCCAAGCCCCCCCTCAGCGTGGGCACAGCCACCTTACCTTGCTGGCTACCTCCGGGCCCGGCCGGCACGTTCATGGTGGCCAGAATGCTCTGCAGGTCGCTCAGCTGAATGGGCTGGGTCGGGCTGGCCGCCGTGCTGGCTCCATTACCTGAACTGGGCGCGGGGCTTGGGCTGGTGGCCGAGGCAGCTGCTGGGGCGGAAGGGGCTGGGGTGGCGCGGGCAGAAGAGGTGGTGGAGGATGGGGTGACGGCTGCCGACTGACTCCGGGAGCTGCAAAAGCGAGGGCGCCTCTAGAGCAGCGAGGTCCTACTCCAGACCCCCAACCACCCCAAGCCCCATCTCCTACGTGGGGTCTCAGAGGGAAGGGACAGACAATGGCCGGCTAACGGGGGCGCCTGCACGCTGGGCAGGGTGCTGTGGGCTCACCTGGAGGAAGAGCTGGCCGGAGGCCCGCCGCTCCCCAGGAGACTGGCCAGGCCCGGCCCAGTGAGGGCCCCAAGCCCACCTGCAAGGAACAAGGGGATGTGTGCTGGGGAGGACCCGGCTGCTTCCCCAGACTCCAGCGGGTCCCCGCGTGACAGCCACAGGCCTGGGGGGAAGACAGATGGACACCACACCCAGCCTTGGAACGAGTGTCAGGGGTCAGCGCCCACATGCTGGAAGCACGTTCAACTAAGCCAGACTGTATGCCACTGCATTACATGACCCAAGCACTGGCCGGCATGCCAGCTGCACAGTCTGAGCTGCTGGTGGGCGGGCAGCCCAGAGGCCCGGGCCGGGGCCCTCAGTGCAGATTCCTGGCCCCAGGTGAGCAGGGGCCTCCCGGAGTGGCGGTGCAGGGCACAGTCTGGGCTGGGGCTCACTCTGTGCCACAAAAGGCACTGAGGAAACACAGGCTTCAAAACGAGCCCCGCCCCCAACGCAGGAGCCAAGCTTGGGGTTACCCAGTCCTCCGAGGCCGGCGGGTCCGATCAGCTGCATGAGTTGGCTGTGACTCATATTTCCCAGCAGGCTCTGCAGGCCACCCTCACCTGGAAAACACGGGGTCCCCCGTGGGTATCCTGTGGCTTGGACTTGACCGGGGGTACCACAGCCAGGCAGGGGGCAAAAGGGGGTTGGGGAGCAGGTGGCCGTGCCCCAGGGTCCATGCCCATCTTACCACCCAGAGCAGAGAGCTCGTGGCCGCCACTCCCGCTGGCCCCCAGCGCCCCGGGCATTGGAGGGTTATTCAGATACTCGTTGACTTTCCGGCAGTGCTCCTCATCCTGGTCAGTCTTGGGCTCCTGAGGACACGAGAGGCCCCATGCTGAGCCACCCGCGTGGGAACCGGCTCATGCTGGTTGGCTTCTGAGCGCCCACGTGACTGGCCGTCCTGACCCGGCCCCACAAGGACCCGAAGAAGCAGAAGCAGCCAGCCCAGGCACTGGTGGGGGGAGCAGCCACACCTCCGGGGCAGCGGAGGGGCGCGGGTCTGCAGATGCTGGGGAGGAGGGAGTCACCGGCGCCTGCGGCCTCCCCAGCAGCTCTGCCCGCAGCCTCTTTCCCTCAGTCACAGGTCCTGCCTGCTACACTGACGCCGCCCGCTGCTGCCCACCCTGTGGCACCCCTAGAATGCGCAACAGCCCACACCTGCTTCTCACAGTACACAGGGATGCTCGGGCCTCGTAGGAAAGGGGCAAGAAAAGCACAAAATAAGGAAAACTGAAAAACAAGAAAAGGAACTGAGAGCAGTGGTGCCTCACCCCGTAACACTAGCTACTCAGAGGCGGCCATCAAAGGCTCAAAGACAGCCAGACAGGGATGCCCAGGGGACGCTGCCATTAACCACCAAAAAGCTGGAAAGAGAAGGTGTGGCTCAAGGGGGAGAGGCTAGCCTTGAGCAAAAAGGATAAAGGACAGTGTCCAGGCCTTGAACTCAAGCCCTGGTATCAGCACCAAGGGGCGGAGGGGATGTGGCACAGATCTGGAATCCCAGACTTGGGGAGGGGGCGGCAGGCAGGCCTCAAGTTCTAGGCCATCCTAGATAACTGAGACCCCATCTAGAAAGTCAGGAAGTTTGACACCAATTCTGGCGAATAATAGACAATTGCTGTACACCCACAGCTGGCAAACCACACCCCATCCTTGTAAATCAAGTTTAATTTGAAAACAACCACACCCACTGTTCTATGATCCCTCAGACCAGGTGAGCAAATCACTGGACAATGCTATCCCTCTAGATGGGACTAGAAGTGGGCAGCAGTGACTGTCCAAACTGCTAATGCCTGTGGCTCTGATCTAGTACTGGGTTTGAACTCAGGACCCTGTGCTTACCGGGCAGGCACTCGACCACTGAGCCACATCTACAGCTCCTTTTCACATTGGCTACTTGGAGATAGTCTCACTTGTTGCTTGCTTTGGACCACGATCCTATTTTATGCTCCCTGTACCTCTAAGATGACAGAATACATACTACCATGCTCAGTTTCTCCCATTACCATAAGTCTCACACTCTTTCTTGTGTGGGAAGGCCTGGACCTTGTCCCAGGCTCAGCCTCCCTCAGAGCAGGGTAACAGGTGTGTGCAATCATGCCCTTTAGCTGTTGAAGTGAGCTCTAACAAACTTTGTCTGGCTGGCCTAGGACTTCTGTCCCCATCTTAGCACGGGACTGCAGGCACAAGCGCTGGTGCCCGGCACTAGGTCTAGCTGTGGGCCCACAGTCTGCTTACACATTTAGGAAAGAACTTAGATCCCAAGCTATTCTATGCAACGCTGCCAGAACAACAAAGGGAATCACAGCTGACAGCCTCACAGGCTCAGAATCACTGGCCTCAGAGTAAGTGGTAGCTCCCTGATTTGAGGGACGTGGCAGCCATGGAGGAGGGAAAGCTACCACAGACTAAGGAAGCAGGGAACCACCCTGGGCAGGGATCCGCCCCTACCCTGGAGGCTCAGTGACCCCCCCCCCCGCCCCCCCCCCCCAGGAGAGGGCAGAGAAAGTGGTGGGAACAGGATGAGACCCACCACCGCTGGCGATGCTCAGGGGCAGGAGCCTTGGCACAAGCCATCCCAGCTCCGAGAACTCCGGACAACCTTGGCGTTGTCAGGCTGGCCACCTAGTGTGTGACACCACTAACGAACTGGGTGGCGTCACAGCAAGAAAAGCCAAAGCACTCAACAGCCCCACTGGGTACCTGCATCCAGAAGAAGAGCCGTTTGGACCCGGCCTTAAACTTGAGCACGTAGACTCTCCCGCTGGGGCACTGTGCCACGCGCTTGAACTCGCAGTCATCCGGGAAGATAATCAAATCCTGGCAATCCCAAGAGGAGAGTCAGCCTCCCCCTCCCATGCAGGCCCGACATAAGCCCTGGCTCTCCAGGGAAACTCACTGAACCCCAATCTTGACAGGACGGGGTGCAGCGCTCAAAGGACCCGGGGAGGAGCGGAGGAGCCCGCAGATCTTGAAGGACTTCAACATAAACGTTTTAGGATTAAAGTTACAAGGTAAGAAGTCAACAAGGAGCACTTGGATCCAAGAACAAAGAACTCCAGAGAGAGACCAGTACCGAAAGGCCTGGCTCCTCAAGGGCTCTGATGAAGGTCAGGATTTCGGGCCTCTCCCCCAGCGCCAGGCCGGAGGAGCGTGTCACGGGCCCACGCCGTCCCCGTGCGCACAGGACTTCACTGGGGGCCGGGGCCGGGCCGCCGGCCGCCCCAGCGCAGCCCCGGCCCGGCCCGGCCCGGCCCGCGGGCACTCACGTCCTCCACGGTCCCCGACGTCCTGTCCTTCCAGCAGAAGTGAATGAGCGAGTCGTCCGTCTGCTGGATGTACACGAGCCCTTTCCGCTTGTCGGGGGTGACCGTGGTTCCTTTCAGCGACATCTTCCCCGCGCGGAACTCCACGAGGTACTTGCTGGAGGAGCCGCGCGAGCCCGGCACCAGGCTCGGGAAGAGGGCGCCCGACGTCGTCATCCTGAAAGCAGAGGCGGGCGCGGCGGCCCGGCGCGCGCTGTCCCGGGCCGTCCCGGGGCCGGTGGCCGGGGCCGGCTTCCCGCCGGAGGCGTCCCCGGGCGCCGGGCTGCGCCGACGGGGGCCGAGCCGACCTCGAGCCGGCGGCGGGCAGCGCCGGCCGGGCCCAGGCCGGCTGACACCGCGTCCGCGGGGCGCCGCGCGGCCCCCACGTCCCGCCCTCTCCGGAGCCCCGGGGGGCCCGCCCGGCCGCCCTCCGGCCCCGCGCCCGGCCCCGGCCCGCGCCCGCCCCCAGCCGTGCGGCCCGGCCCCGCACCTGGCTGCGCCTACACTCGACTCACAGGCACCGTCCGGGCTCGCTCTTCCTCCTCGGCGCCTGCCGGGCCCCGCCGGAAGCCCGCGCTCGGCCCGCCCCGCCGCCGCTCTCGCCGCCGATTGGGCTTCGTCAGGCTCGCGGCCGGCCCCATTTCTCCATCAATTGGCTCTCACGGCCGTCCATCGCATCGCCCCGCCCTGTCCCGCCCCCGCGCCGGCGGTCCCCTTCCGGCGGAAGTGCGGGCCCCGGGCGCGCGGCCCAGAGCGGCCCCTATTGTTGCTGTGTCATAGGGGAGCGGCGGCGGCCCCTGGCGGCGGCGCCGGGAACGGCGGGCCGCGAGCCCGCAGCGCCCGCGGGGCGGCGCCCCGGGGACGGGCGGAGGCCGAGGCGTGGCCGGGGCGGCGGGCGGCCCCGCGTACCCGGCGCGCGGCGGGGACGGGCCCGGGGGAAGAGGCTCGGCGCGGGGCCGCCGACGGCCGCGAGCGGGTCCCCGGGCCCGGGAGGCGGGGGCGAGGCCGGCGGCCGTGACCCCCGCCCGAGGGCGCCTGCTCCCGGCCGCGGCTCCGGGGCTGCGCCCGCCGCATCCCCGCGGTCCCCGGGCGTCGGCCGTGCGGGCCCGGTGGCTTCCCTGGGCGCGTTCCGTGGCTTGCCTTCTGCGCGCGCACGCGCACTCGGGACACCGCTCGTGGGCCCCTGTGCAGGCGCGCGAGGGGAGAGCCCGCGCCCCGCCGCCGTGGGGCCCGCGGCCGCGACGCCGCAGCCGGCCCCGCCCGGGCGCAGGGCGCCCTCTGTGCACCTGTCTCGCCGCCATCCTCCGCCGACTTTGTTTCTGTGCGGGCTCTGGAATCTGTGGCCCGGCGGGCTGGTGCTGCGCCGGCTCGGCCAGGCTGCCAGCCCAGCTTTTTGCTAGGTCGCCTCATGGGCGTTTCTGCTTGGGCTGACTTCAGACGGAGACCCCTCAGGTCTGTCTCCTGGGCGCCAGCCACTGAACCGCTGATACCCAGCTGAGAAGTCTTTTTTTTTTTTTTTTTTTTTTTTGTTCGGTCGTGGGGCCTGAACTCTGGGCCTGGGCGCTGTCCCTCAGCTCTTCAGCTCAAGGCTAGCGCTCTACCACTTGAGCTACAGCGCCACTTCCGGCATTTTCTGCTTATGTGGTGCTGAGGAATCGAACCCAGGGCCTCATGCAAGGGAGGCAAGCACTCTACCACTGAGCCACCTTCCCAGCCCAAGAAGTCCAAGCTTCAACCCTGGCACCACAAAAACACAACAACGAGAACAACAACAGAAGTCCTTAACTGCTAACCAAGCAAGCCCAGCGGCTCACAGGAAAGCCTGGGTGGACGGGAGGCCCCTGGGTGGAAGGCCTGGGTGTGGTTGGTAGTAGTCAGTCACCAGGAGCCGTAGAAAAGACGCTCACAGGACCCCCACCAGGGAGACACGAACTCAGCTCACCTTCTAGAACACTTGCAAAGAAATCCGGCACCGCGTGCAGCGAGGCTGGCACAGACGCGGTGGAGAGCGGCAGCTATGCAGTTTTCCCTTTTTTATTAGTAGGTTTTTTGTGTTTTTTTTTTTTGAGCAATCCGAGCGAGGTTCACAGCAGAACGAAGCAGAAAGTACAGTGAGTTCCCAGGGCTCTGCCA